>NC_092334.1:667837857-668442142 GCF_046630445.1 Rutidosis leptorrhynchoides
AATTAAAAAAAAATGGAATCTGTCGTGATGAACACTTCAAGAACTTCAAACTTGATTTTTATTTCCCGAACATTTTGACTCATAATTCCAACATGAAAAAGGTTCTAAATCATACCTATAAACTTTCTCAATCATCAATTTGAATGGAGATATCAAAACGATTTCGAATTTCTTCATGAACTAATTTGTTGACTTTTTGAAAATTTACTTTGACTCCCAAATTTGTATTCGATATTAGAAATTAGGACTTGAAACTTTGTAGATAGTTTTAAAACATGATTTCCAACCTATCTGCATTAATACATTTTGAAGAACGATTCAAATTCGAGTTTTTGACAAAAAGTTGAAAGTACAGAGGTTTCGAGCTTGTTTCTATATTTTTGTTTTTATTTCTTACAATGCAGTAGAGGATAGTGGTATTTAAGGATGGTAATCAAATAATTGGAACAACAACATGATTTGATCGAGCATTGTTTTCTTGTGAAAGTTAAGTCGACATGAATGGAAGAATTAACAGATAAAGAAAAAAAATTAAATTTTGATATTGATATCTAACAGATTTCGTAATTAACTATATTTGATTTGTACGATTGAATTTGTCATCTAACAGATTTTTATTTTGTATTAAGGATTTGGGGTCGACAGAATCATAATCGGATTAAAAGCAGTGGTTGAATTCGTCTTTATCTATATTATTACTTTTAATTCATAAATATAAATATATTAATAATAATATTAATAATAATAATTATTATATTAATAATAATAATAATAATAATTTTAACCACTATGATAATAATAATAAAAAATGATATTATCAATGATATTTATAATAAATTGTATTATCTTTATGATAATATTAATAATGATTTAAAAATAATGGTAATTATAATTATAAAAGTAATAATTTTAATCATAATAGTATTAATCATAATAACTAATAATATTTAAATTAAAACTAAATAATAAATTTAATCATTCTTATAGTAATATTTTAAGTATTTATTTTGATAATGATAACCTTAATTTTATAAAAATTTTAATCTTTAATATCTAATATTGATATTAATATTAATAATAATGAAAGTAGTAATGATACCAATAATATTAGTAGTTAAATGTATTCAATTATATATATATATATATATATATATATATATATATATATATATATATATATATATATATATATTATAATAACTACTTCACATAATATTTTTCTACTATATTTGATTTACAATATATAATTATTTACATGTATAGTTATTTACATATACATTTCTATTTACGTTTAAAGGTTCGTGAATCGTCGAAAATAGTCAAAGTTTAACTGAATCCATGTAAACAGTTTAAAAATTTTGAGACTAAACATTACAGACTTTGCTTATCGTGTCGGAATTATATAAAGATTAAGTTTAAATTTGGTCGGAAATTTCCGGGTCGTCACACTTCGTGTGCCAAAAAAGCTTCAACCTTCGTCACACTTTTTCACGTTATGACACAAGATGTCACGTTTGATCCAACTGATATCACCATTGGTGACAATATGTCACCAGATGTGACCATGCTCTATACACTTGTCTTAATTTGCTTCACATCCAACAATTAATAATATAAATCACAATTCTGCTGCTCTCTTCATTATCCCTATTAACTTATTGGTTAATTTATATTTAATTAAAGTTTCTTTTAGTAAATATGAGTGTAAGAATTAATAATATTCTACTGAAGTCTTTATCGCCAATCACTAAGTGGTACGAAATTCTTCCTAGCAAACTTAAACTTAATATGTTTATGTGGCGTTTTGGTTTGGACAAGTTTTTATACTCGATTTCTTGCCTTACTTGTACCATTTGTTGTGACGACCCAAAAATTTTCGACCAAATTTAAACTCAATCTTTATATAGTTTCGACACGATAAGCAAAGTTTATTAAACTGAGTCTCAAAATTTTTGAACTGTTTCATGAAATCTTTTGACCTTCGACTATTCCCGACGATTCACGAACCATTATGTGTGTGTATATATATATATATATATATATATATATATATATATATATATATATATATATATATATATATATATATATATATATTAATTATTATAAATTAAAATATTATATGGGTTAATTAACTATGTAAATAAAATAATATATGATATTAAAATAAATCTATATATATATATGTAAGGTATATTGAATGTATATTTATATGGTTTCGAATTTATTTAGTAAACAATAATAGCACTCGTTTGTCAGTCGATTAATATTAAGCAAGTTAAATTTAAACTTTTATAATTTTAAAATAAACGATGATCCGAAAATGAGTTCTATAAATTTTAGGCTTACTATAAATGTATTTAGGATCTAATTATTAAATTTTAACACTTATATTTCACCCATAATCGAGAGGGACAGTTGATGTAATTTTTATTTAATAAATTAATGATCGAATTTTATACCATAATGACCAAAATAAATAAATATAGTTAATTTAAAAATATGGGATTTTTTCGAAGACTTTTATCCGCCACTGATCAACAACGGAGTACGATAATAGCATTCCGTAAAAACTGTCGGCACAATATTACAAATAAGAGGGCTGCTATGTTTATTTAATATTACTTTATATATAACCCACTTGTGCAATTCATCCGTAAGGTTACTGGTTTATGATTAGAATTATAATTGATTAATGTTTCTAGTATTATCTATCTATGTTTATATATAATTACATATACATAGATTCAAGGAATGACTCAAACATCACCAAAACCTTCACTTTATTTGATTGAATTATTTGTTTGAGATTACTATTTAAAATTTTTGCTTTCAGATTCATATCCCTATCATCTATGTCTATCAATAATATATATATATATATATATATATATATATATATATATATATATATATATATATATATATATATATATATATATATATATATATATATATATATATATATATATATATATAGAGCTTAGATTACATAATGAAAAAAAAAATCAACCATCACAATTATTTCACCACCTCTCTTATTCTATCCTACCATCTCTCTTCCCGAAAACACAACGAACCTCTCTTAATCTTTATATACAATCATACATATATGTATAGGTATCTAGCTGTAAGTGTAACAAAGAAGGAAAATTCAACAAACCAACATTTCCATCATCAAACCATACTCAAAACTACCACATCGCTATTCCGTTTTTGTTACAATCAAACCCACGTGTTTCCATCAATCTTCCAATTTATCCTCAACATCATAACAACAACAATAAAAATATATCAATCTTCCCAACCCCAAAACACCTCTTTAATTCCTGTTCGTGAGCCATTGCTTGTTACCCTTTCTTGTTTTAAACACGAAATAACCATATCACCTTCATTGGTTGACTATCACCATTGACAACCCATACCATCATCAAACTGTCACCATCCACCACTACACAAACCCACCACCATTTTATTTTGATGAAACCCATCACCTTTATCATTACTGCTTTCGATTCACCATAAAACATCATCACCATCAACTGAGAACCCACCTTGCTCCTGCTGCTAGTTAATTTCCAAACAATAAATTCATTTTGATCGACCACTTGATGATGCCATTGTTCACTGTTGATGCTTGCTATTGTTACACAATTAACCATCATGACCACTTGAAGCTTTAAACCACCACTTGGAACTTCTATTTATTTTCTGTCATTGAACAACACATCACACACACACCATCAAAATTACTTTGTTCTATGCTCAACACAAACCACAACCCTGCTGTTCCATGAAAACTCCAGACCTGACATATACCGTACAACCTTTTCCAAATAAGATCTTGACTAGTGTAATTTTTAAAAGAAATGCTTCAGATGTAAATGCTAAGTTTTCAATGAAGTCAAACTAAACTTACTTTAGGTTCTGGCAGTTGCAGTTGCTGCTGCACTATTATTTGCTTTCTGTTTGAACCTGCCCGACCACCAACACAAATATTGTTGCAGGCCTTGTTACTGTGGTAATACTTCCTGTTTCAAACTTTAACCCAAATCAAAACCAAAACCCATTGAAAACCACTCAAAAACGAACGACATTAGCAACCAAAACCCATTTATGCTGATGTTTGATCTTTGTTATTCACTACTGCTGCTATTATTAACCTAAAACACAATTAAATCGTTGATTATAGTCGACTACTACTAAGAACACCATTCATTACTATTCGTTTTCGATTCAATTAAAAGTACGAATTACATATAGGGGGATGAAGAAATTAAAAGAATAATTAATGAATTGATTACTTACTTGAATCAATTGATTGACCGATTAATGGATCGATTGATGAGGGATGAAGACTGATGATGACAATGAACAATGATGATGATGATGAATCGATGACTTACTAAACAGTTATGATTTTTTTTTGATTGATTGCTGATTAATGAATCGAAGAACACTTGAATCTTGATTTTTTTCCTGCGTGTTGTTCTGCTACCTCGATCTGTTTGAGCCGACAACCAAAGCAAATTCCACTCTTTTATTAGGTACAGAGTATATAATTATCAAGTATTATTATTATTATTATTATTATTATTATTATTATTATTATTATTATTATTATTATTATTATTATTATTATTATTATTATTATTATTATTAATGTTATTATTAAGTATTAATATTATTATTGTTGTTAGTATTATTATTAAGTATTATGAATAATATAGTTATTATTATTATTATTATTATCATAATTATTGTTATTATTCTTAGTATTATAATTATTAATATCTTTATTACTTGTATTATAATTATTAATAGTATTAATATTATAAGTATTATTATTCTTATTATTATTATCATAATTACAAATAACAAACTAATGATTTTTTTATACTAATCATAGATATATGTATATATAGATATATTAATATAATTAAACATATAGATATTAATCATTTTAAAAATATATACAAAATAAATATATATAACCTATAATGCAACAATATAATATAAGTATACGTTTTAAATGAAATTTAGTATAAATTCTATATAACTACAACTATATAAACAATATATAAATAAAATTACGTGACTTCCATTATAAGTTTTAATGGTTATACAATTGATATAGGTTCGTGAATCCGAGGCCAACACTACGATGTTCAGTATCGTCGTATGCATATTTTTACTACAAAATATCATATTGTGAGTTCATTTGATTCCCTTTTACTCTTTATATTTTTGGGACTGAGAATACATGCGCTGCTTTATAACTAATTTACAACTGTTTTATTCAATGCTTTTACAATCTATATTTTTGGAATACATGAGATGCTTTTATAAATGTTTGACGAGATAGACACAAGCAAAACATTCCTCGAATGAATTATTATGCAGACAGAAGTTCTGTGGATTATTATTGAATTAGTTGGACGTGATAATTGCCACTAATTATTGTGAATATTTTCCCCCGATTATTATTGCTTGGTAACCTAAGAATTAGAAACGGGTATGGCCCCAATTCACGCGAATCCTAAAGGTAGCTACCGGGTTTAACACCCTCACCCAGAATGTTCACTAGACGGAAGGGATAGTGGGCGTGGTGTTTAGTACTTCGAAGTTTATATATTATACAGACGAGATGTTCTGTTTTGGGGATATTATTGATGCACATTATATGTTAAGGTCAGTTATCATGTTGAGCAATGAAATCAAATTGAATGTTATGTATCAAGAGAATGATTTTTATACACATGTTATGTGTATTAGTTTTGTGCACGAGATATGTGTACGGTTATTTAAAAATCGCGAGGCAACCTACGGGGGAGAAATGGATACGAACCTACTCTGCTAAGCATTATGAAAAATGGTTTTGTACACGAGATAGGTGTACTGTATTTAAATCTTGTGGTCTATCAAAATGATGAATTTTATTGCTTATGATAAACCTATGAACTCACCAACCTTTTGGTTGACACTTGAAAGCATGTTTATTCTCAGATATGAAAGAAATCTTTCGCTGTGCATTTGCTCATTTTAGAGATATTACTTGGAGTCATTCATGGCATATTTCAAAAGATGTTGCATTCAAGTCGTTGAGTTTCATCAAGATTATTATTAAGTCAATTATAGTTGGATGTATTATTAAATGGTATACATGCCGTCAACTTTCGATGTAAAGAAAGTTTGTCTTTTAAAAAACAAATGCAATGTTTGTAAAATGTATCATTTAGAGGTCAAATACCTCGCAATATAATCAACTATTATAATTCGTTTATAATCGATATGAACGGGTTATTAAATTTGTGAGATTGGTTCATGGCTTGAAATATTAAAAGAGATGAAGATTAAGTGGTATATTAGCATCACTACAGTCATATGGATCAATTAAAGGTTTCTTAATAATTTTATCTTTAATTCTGTACAAACTAAGACAAGTAACATTTTTGATTTTATTCACATTTATTGTTTTTGACTTAAGAATAAAGGTAAAGTGAGTACTTGTTTGAATTTTGGTTAGTTGTTGGAATTTTTGAAAGAGTTCAAGTTTCACCTCCACTCATTTCGAGCTTAATACATTATGCTCGAGCTCAACTCGTTTGACATTATACAAATTCAAGTTCATCTCGTCTAAGAATGTATATATAACTGAAAGGCTCCTTTAAACTCGCAAGCTTCAAGCTCCTTTAGCTTTACAATATGTTCGAATTCAGACTTTAAATTGTTTAAGTTGGGTTTAAATCGAACTCTTTACAAGTCAAGCTCAAAAGATTTTTGTGAATAGCACGACTCATTCGATAAGAGGCTTGCCATTTGCATACCTCATTTGCACTTTGCATACCTTAATAAACAAAGAGACTATCTCCAAGAAGGCCAAGGTTAAAAAGTTTCTGCTCAAATGCAAAGGGCGTATTTCGACTTTTAGAAAAATGGGCACGTTTGCTGGGGTTGTCAAATGTGTCGATTTGGATTCGTATTCCAATATTCTTGCGATGGGTTCGGGGTCCGGTTTCGAGATGGTGGTTCCTTTCTCTCCAAAGGCTAATGAGTTTTTAGGTTTGTTTGGGTTGAATTACGAGGTTTTTTGGTCAAGTATACTTATGACGACAATATTAAGAGAGTTGCTAGCAGTGTGGGTACGGTGGTGAAGGTGGCTCAACCCTCGTTCGATTTATCAAGCATTGGATCTTCGTTTGCTTTTATTGAAACTACACGTGTTAAAATCTTCATGAGCTTGTGCCAATGGCGTTAATCTCTTATTCACTTGCTAAAGGACAGATCTGGGTTATCGAGCTCTCCGACGCATCGGTTGTGGAGAGAATACATGTTCTTTTTTTTTCTTGTGATTTTGTACGGGAGTTAAACGCTTATGTTTTAAAGGATGTACATTCGGGTGATCTTCTAGGGGAAACAGGAGTTTGTTTCGGTTCCTCTGCTTTGGGTGGTGTTGGTCGACATGTTGATATGAGTGTATTAGTTGATACGGATATGCCGTCGAGTTATGTGGTTCATTCCGAGATCTTTGCTCGCGGTAATGGCAATTTTGTGTTTGACATTTTTGAAGTTGGGGGTTCTTCTAAGGTGAATACGGGTCCTCATACAAGTAGTAGTAGCATTGGGTGTAAACATATTGATTATGCAGCTTTTGGTTTGGATCACTCTCCCTCGGTTACGTTTTCTGTAGACAAGGCTCAAGCGGATTTAGATTCTCATGGTTTTCGCAGTCGCAAAAGGACTCGTTGTTTAAGTTTAGGGGATGATGATGTGGTTTCGGTGAATGTCAATCTGGATAATGGGCTTTGTGGTTCGGATCGAGTTCCTGATGTAGTGGAGGTGAATGGAGTTTCGGATGTTCATCTGGTTTGCAACGTGGTGATGGTTAAGGATGGTGGTTCTCGGGTATATTTGAGTCAAAAAAGGCAGGGACTTAAGATGGGTCGGGAGGTAGTTGTGGGTTCTGGGAGTCTTGATGGGACTGGTCCTGGTTTGTTGGGCCTAGATGCAGGTAAAACTTTAGGTAATGTGTCTATTTTTTTTTGAGGAGGTGGCGAAAGATCTTGAAGGATGCATTAGTGTGGAGGGTAAACTGCTTAATTCGAAGGCGCTTTCGAAACAAATAGTGAGGAAGGGGTTTAATGTCAAGAAAAGAGGTACTATGAAAGGTTAACGTTGAAGGTTATTCAAGTTTATGTTTCGGGTCTCAGTCTGAGTTTTGTTGGTGTGCTTGTGTTTTAGTTTTTTGATTTCTTAGGTATTTGACGTTATCTTGTTAGATTTCTTGTAATGGTTGTTAATCTTGTTTGGGCCTCATTGCATGAGTTTGTTTCTTTGTTGCGAGTTTTCAGTTTTTTAATAAAGTTCGAGTTTAATAAAGTTAATGTTTTTTGCTAAAAAAAGAAAAAAAAAGACTATCTCCTTAAGATCAAAGTTGCAACATACAGCTTACAACTGCAACGTATATATACACTGTACTCGAATATATATATATATATATATATATATATATATATATATATATATATATATATATATATATATATATATATATATATATATATATATATACATACATACTAGTGAAATGACCTGTGGAACCACGAGTTTGTTTAAATGAAACAGTTTAATGATATGTATTAAATTAACGTAAATGCTAAAGTTATTTAGTTTTATGACCTGTGGAACCACATAATCCGACTAAGAAACTCGTCAGCTGAGCATTTCATCAAATACCTAAAATGCATATTTAACAATCCACATCCAATTATAAGAGATAATATTGGTTGTCATTTTATTTTAAAAGTGTAAATCAAAACATAATTGTAGAATTGGTTTCCATCTGCCTAACTTTTATATGTTCTCGTACTTAATTCAAAATAATTTATTAAAATAATTTAAAAATATTTAATTTTAATAATTAAAATAGTTATTAATAAGATTTAATAATAATAATTAATTAGTAAGATTTAATTTTTAATCAGAATTATTTAGATTAATGACATCACCCACCATGCTTAGATTTTTTTCTTTTTATTTTTTATTTTTTCATAACAAAGGAATTAGCCTAATAATGACATCATCATTTTAGCAATATAATAGAAATTATATATATATATATATATATATATATATATATATATATATATATATATATATATATATAGGCAGGATCAATGGGGAAGTAACCAATCGGGGGGAAGCGGGGGGAAGCAAAATATATTTTTTTTTTTAGTTTTTTTTTTGGAATTTTTTTTTCCGGCATCAAGATCACACGAAAATATGAACATTTAGAAGAGACACTTCGTGATGAATGTTATTATTTACGCCGAAAAACGATCGACAAAAATAACATTCAAGATAATATTGTTCGTGAAGAATATGAACGTTTTTTTCTTCATGTTTTGTGAAGTAAAATTTAGCCCGATTTAGAGTTTAGGGTTTAGGGTTTGGTGTTTTGGGTTTATGGAATAAACCCAAAACACCAAACCCTAAACCCTAAACTCTAAACCGTTCGTGTTAAAAACTCAATCAAAATCCTAAATCTAAACCCTAAATCTAAACCCTAAACCCTAAATTTCTAAACCCTAATATCTAAACCCTATAAACCCTAATATCTAAACCCTATAAACCCTAATATCTAAACCCTAATATCTAAACCCCAATAGCTAAAACCTCAACATACGCTCGAAAAACACGATAATTGTTATATAATACTTTTCGAGCGTTTTCCCGCCAAAATAAAAACATTTATCACAAAGTGTCTCTACTAAATGTTCATATTTTCATCTCATCTATAATGTTCGTGAACAAAGTTTTTTCAAAAAACGAAAAGAAAAAAAAAATTTGCTTCCCCCGCTTCTCCCCGATTGGTTACTTCCCTCTTGATCCTACCAATATATATATATATATATATATATATATATATATATATATATATATATAGTTTGTTTCTTTGTTGCGAGTTTTCAGTTTTTTAATAAAGTTCGAGTTTAATAAAGTTAATGTTTTTTTGCCAAAAAAAAGAAAAAAAGACAAAAAAAAAAAAGAAAAAAAAAAAGACAAAAAAAAAAAAAAAGACTATCTCCTTAAGATCAAGGTTGCAACATACAGCTTACAACTGCAACGTATATATACTGTACTCGAGTATACAACAACACAGACAAAAAGTTATACATTTCCGATGGAAGCACTCAGCCACCTGAGACTCAACGTTTGCGTCCCATTATCCAACCCATTTCCACCATCAAACCCTAAAAAATACCTTAAACCACACGCCGTTACCGGCGGCCCAACCACCACCTTCTCCGCCAGTAAATGGGCCAATCGTCTCCTTGCCGACTTCCAATTCCTACCAACAACCACCAATGCCGCCGACTCATCAGACCAAACAACCTCTACTCTCACGCCGCCGTATCCTCCGACACTCTCCGACCGATTCGTCTCAATGCCGATCGACTTCTATAAAGTGCTCGGAGCGGAACCGCATTTCCTTGGGGATGGAATTAGAAGGTGTTATGAATCTAGGGTTTCGAAATCACCTCAATATGGTTATAGTGATGATGCGTTGATTAGTAGGAGACAGATACTTGAAGCTGCTTGTGAAACCCTAGCTAACCCTAGGTTGAAAAGAGAGTATAATCAAGGACTCTCTGATGATGAATTTGATACTATCCTCACTGATGTTCCATGGGATAATGTAATTCACTGATATCTCCTTTTTTTTAATTTCCCCCTTTTATTAAATGATAGCCTGCTGTGTTTTTAAATTGAATTTAAAGCTAATGTGATTAGATACATGATGCATTATATTATATAGCCTATATAGATATAGATACAGATACAGATAATAGATAGAAATTCACCTATGAATCTTGATTATGGTTTTGGAAGAATGAGATTTTGATTTTATGAAATAAAACTAATATAGGTTCCAGGAGCTTTGTGTGTGTTGCAAGAAAGTGGAGAAGATGAAGTGGTGCTTCAAATTGGGGAGAGTTTACTGAAAGAGAGACTGCCTAAATTGTTTAAGCAGGATGTTGTGTTGGCAATGGCACTGTCTTACGTTGAAATCTCGAGGGACACAATGGCGTTATCTCCTCCTGATTATATCAAGGGTTGTGAATTGTTGGAGAGGGCATTGAATTTACTGCAAGTAAGTCTTCTAATAAATCTTGAAATTTCAAATTATGTGATTAATTAATCTGCAGTTCTTATTCATTTGTTGATGTGCAGGAAGAAGGTGCAAGCAACCTTGCACCGGATTTGCAAGCACAAATTGATGAAACTTTAGAAGAGATAAACCCGCGTTATGTGCTAGAGCTTTTGGCGTTACCTCTTGATGATGAGTACCGAACAAGAAGGATAGAGGGTCTTCAAGGTATGCGTAATATTTTATGGGCTGTCGGAGGTGGTGGTGCCACTGCTATCGCTGGTGGATTTACACGTGAAGAATTTATGAACGAAGCCTTCTTACAGATGACTGCGATGGAGCAAGTGAGAATATTTACATTCGGCACACTACTAAATACTGATATAGAAAAAAGAGTTAATTTTTATATTCAGACATCGTTTTGGGTCACCGCAATACAGAGCAACCTTTAGCAAAAGAAATTACTTATTTCGATCCATTATTTGACCCGCCCATTTTGCCACTCCTACAAATTATCTACTCTCATTTTTGTTTCTAATTATCTTTTTATTTCTCTTTCTGATGTTTGTATCTATGTTTTCAAGGTTGAACTCTTCACCGCGACACCAGATAACATACCGGCTGAAAGTTTTGAAGTTTATGGAGTAGCGTTAGCACTTGTGGCTCAAGCGTTCATGGGTAAAAAGCCTCATCTTATTCAGGATGCTGACAGATTATTTGAACAACTTCAACAAATCAAAATAACATCCTTAGCTAATTCATACAATGCAAGAGAAAGCCGCGAGGTAGACTTCACACTAGAAAGGGGTCTATGTTCACTTCTTGTAGGGGAAGTTGATGAATGCCGTTCATTGTTAGGTTTAAACGATGAAAACTCACCATTTCGTGATCCATCTATTGCAACATTTGTCATTGAAAATTCTATAGATGATCCCGAAAATGATCTCCTTCCTGGTCTTTGTAAGTTGTTGGAAACATGGTTAATGGAGGTTGTTTTTCCTAGATTTAGAGAGACAACAGATGTCCAGTTTAAGCTTGGGGATTATTATGACGATCCTATTGTATTGAGATATTTAGAACGACTAGAGGGTGTTGGTGGTTCACCATTGGCGGCAGCGGCAGCTATTGCAAGAATTGGCGCTGAAGCAACTGCAGTTCTTGATAGTGTAAAGGTCGGTGCAATTGAGGCGTTACGTAAGGTTTTTCCTCTTGGACAAGAAACACAGAGTGTTAGGCGTTCTGATAATGATGAGTTTGGGGATTCTTTTTCTGTTGAGACTGAGTTCGAGTTCGACAAGCATTTAAATGGAAGTGTGCCAATTGATATAACTCATGTTCATGAGCAAAATAGTGTTAATGATAATCAAGAACAAGAAATGATTACTGACCAGATTAAAGATTTGGCTATCAAATTTATGTGTGGCGGGGTGGTGGTTGGTTTGATGACTTTGGCAGCGTTGAAACTTATGCCGATCAAGAAAGGCTCTCCTACTCCTCATACAGAAGTTGTCCCAGTTATGGCATCTGATGTCTCCAATGTGGGTATGATCCAAATTGACACGTTGTTATGTATTATACATACATGACCAGTGATTGTTAATAAATATGGAATTTGAAGGTGGTGTAAGCTGAGTGCCACTTTAGGCTGTTTACAATAGAAGCTAGTAACTAAGAAATTTGTCAATTATGATTGTATTATAATTTAATAATTTGAAAATCTGTGCTTAAAACGATCTAAGAGATTGTATGCTCTAAAAATAGACTGTCGGCAACTCACCTCATTTCCCTGCCAGCTAAATAAATTTTATTTGACTTGTATGAGATAAAAACTTAATCCAACTGGACGTGTTCATAATCAAACACGTTGAAACTGCCACCTCTACAAATTGTTTATAAGATCTTTAGTCAATCTGTTTATATGAAATATCTTTCCTGTCTATGACTTGTCCAAATATATTTCCAGGTTCACATGTGTTTGTTCTTTCTTGCAGCGGATTCTATAGTTGAAGGTACTGAAGAAATTCCTAGAATGGATGCAAGATATGCCGAAGGTCTAGTTCGCAAGTGGCAGAACATTAAATCTCAAGCCCTTGGACCTGATCATTCCCTTGCAAAGTTGTCGGAGGTAACGTATTTTACCATTTATCCGTTTTAAACTGCTCTGTAGTTGGCTAGTCAATTTAACGCTAGGGGACATAGAATAGTTTGAACCAAGTTTTTTTTATTAGGATTTCACTTTGTTATGGGACCGATGATGTCATTTTGTTGGCATAGAGTGAGTAATGGGTATGTTCAAATTGAAAGTACATTATACTTGGAGGTAGTTAAATCAATGGTTTGGATTATGAGTTGGTCAATGAAGGTGGATTTTTTGTGGAGGTAAAATAGGCTGTGCTGACCAAAAATACTTTTTGCTGGTGCATCAAATAGGATTGCAAAGTTATTTTAACAAACAATATCTTGAACATAATTATCACCATGATGGCTTAGTGGTTTGCTTCTTGATATCATCACAAGAGGGCTTTGGTTCAAACCTACTAGCTGCACATCTTGGGATGGCTAGGGTAAGGTGCAAAAATGGTCGCAGGGATACCCCGGTTAGGTCCCGTACATCTGAGTCAAATACTCGCCCTCTAGGGGGTAACCTGAACAAGAAAAAACCTATTTTTAACTTGAATAAAATGATTCATGAGGTCTGTGATTGACTTTTGGCATGTTTCCTTCAAAGCTACTGTGAATACTTTAGAGTTATATCTTAATGACCTGCTAGAGATTAACCTAAACTCTGTATTAGAGATACAAATCATACAAATAATCCATCATATGTCATAGCGCCATATTCCAAAATTGCAACATCTAATATTACTGATTGCCATGGAAATGGTATTCACATGTGCTGTATTCCCATGAAGAAGTTGTATGCCATTTAATGTATCAGAGCTCAAACTTCCGTCAGAACTTGATTACCTAGCACTTTTACTGTTTATTTGAATTAAAATGTTTCTAAACTTGCACACGGTACAATTTAAATAAAATCACTACTTGATCAATGATCACCAAACACTGTTAACACTTGATCACCAAACACTGTTAACACTTAATCACCGAACACTGTTAACACTTGTACACGGTACAATTTAAATCAAATCGCTGTTAACACTTGATCACCAAACACTTGTACTGGTTGTTTCATATAAATGTAGACTTTGAGCTCCTTGTTGTTAAACTCTGATAAACACGTTGATACAGTTGTAAGATCTCTTCTTTGGCCCTTATGAGACAAAAGAGAGAAAACTGAACCTCTAGTAGCCAAATATAAAGGAACACGGTGTGAATCTATTCAAATACCAGATATTCATTTTAATCTATTCAAATACCAGATATTCATTTTAATTATTGATGACGGCCAAATAGGTATTTTAGTTCAGTTAGCTCCCAAAGAAAGAACTAGCTGTTTTTATGGGTCGGATGGTGGGTCGGGTAACAACAGGTTGATCAGATGGAAACGATTACTGTATTTAGCATGGTGGGTTGGGTGCAAACACCTTTATTGATTTCAATTTAGCATTTTGATTTATTATTGTTTATGTTATTAAGTGACTTGGTTATTATATCTACCAAAGCAATAAACTAAACTTTGAATATCATGATTTTGGAGGTTGGATGCATTAAAGTGGCAACTTTTAACGCACAGGATCGGCTTTCCTTTTAGTTAATGCTTAGCTCATTTCAAATGGGTTAAATTGCTTTCTAGTTTACTCTGATAACACTTGAAAACTGTAAAATTTTGTAGGTATTAGATGGTCAAATGCTCAAGATCTGGCAAGAACGAGCAACAGAGATTACTCAACACGGATGGTTCTGGGACTACACTTTGCTAAATATTACCATTGACAGTGTCACAATATCACTTGATGGTCGTTTAGCTGTTGTAGAAGCAACTCTTGAAGAGTCTGCTAAGTTTACCGATTTGGCCAACCCAGAACATAATGACTCATACAGTTCAACTCACACGACTCGTTATGAGATGTCATATGACAAATCAGGATGGAAAATCACAAAGGGGGCTGTCCTCCAATCATAATCTGCGATTGTCTATCATGTAACGTTCTGTCTTCTCTTAGATCACTCAGTTGTTGAATAATATGTTACTCAATTATATTAATCACAAGTGTCGTAACAAAACAGAAGTTTGTATAGATAAGGGTTGTGGATTTCCGTTCTGGAAATAGTTATATATGGTTATTAGAGTTTGAAGTTCCGATAACAAAGAATTAGGGATCAACGAGTTGATAAAATCGAGTTACTTGATAATCTCTTCGGTTAATATAGCTTGTAAAAGTGGCCCAAAAATGCATTGCAGCTGATTTTTATTTTCTAAATAGAAAAAATTATGCGAATAGTCCTTGTGGGTTGTTCAAATTATCACGGATAGTCCCTAAACTTTTTTTTTTACACGGGTAGCCTTGTGGTTTGCAATTTTTGCGTGGATAGTCTCTAGACCTAACGATCGTTAATTTTTTTGTTAAGTCAATACACGTGTAGAGCGTACATACTAACTAGAATATTGGGTAGTTCCATAAGATAGCTGAAAATTTGAACAGATTGGGTAATACTTGTACTTGAATATGACCACTTGACATAATATGTTTAAAACTGTTAGTTATAACAAGGCGATTTTCTTATCTGTATATTTTTGTATGAAGAAACATGGTAAATTAACCTCTTAGCAAGGTGAGGCTGTCTCTCCAGGTAGATAGAAGGCTGCGCGATTCTTGCTTCGGAGCAACACTCAATGCGAACATTTCTTCCTTTGGTGTTTTGCTTGGTTCGATGAGCCCGACCAGTTTTGCAACAACCTCAGCACTTTCGGTAATATGCTCGATGTCATCTGTTTTCGTCCAAAAAAGTTGAGCTAATTGGTACCTTCTGTTTCTTGATTCCAAATCAATGCCCCATTTCTCAAACAAGGTCTCTCTTTCCTTTGCAGTATATTTACTCAAAAGTTTCCTGGCTAGCATCGCCCTTTCTAGATTTAGTGCCCTTGCACTGTTATGAAATAAGATGGTCATAATTGTATCTTTACATGAATAGTTACCATATAAAGCAGTTTATCTCAAGGATTAAAGGTGTCATGAAAACTGTTATGTCGGATCAAAAGGGGCTGGGTCAAGGTTAAGTTACATTTTTGTAAATATTTTCATGAAGATTCTAAAATAGTAAATGCAAACAAAATCGTGCAGTAATGCTACTACAAGTATTTGAACGGACGTAGTTAGGAGATTGGAAAACTGATGCACAACCCAAGTCAACTGTTTGAATTGTTCTTGCAGATTCTGACCCGTTTGATCTGTTTGAGATAACTCACTACTCAAATCGTCTAATTAATAAGTATGTAGGTCAAAAATTGACACTATATGAGCTATTCATTAGAGGAGAAATGGATGTAAAGGTTTTGTCTTTTTTGCAATGGTTGATCCTGGTCTGTTTAAAATTTCGAATTTGCAACATTCTCGCAAGGCTAGTGTTTTGGGCAGTTTCAAACTTTTCATGGGTAGGCATAAGAGAAATTAAGTACCTTCCAATTTGATCTAATGTTTTTTTGAGGAAAAATAGTCGTCGAAGTTCCACCTCAATGTACACAGAATCTGATGGATCTCCTTTAATGAGCAAGAAAAAGTAGGTCCTGTGAAGTAACGGTATGTTGCATTCATTCCAAAGTTCGATTATCTTCTTTCTTTGCTCCTCAAACACCAAAGACCAGTCTTTATCTGAATCGAATCTGCCCGTTCCAAAGTCACCGGCTTTAGGTGTACCCTGCGTATGTCAATGTAAACGGATAAGGTTTTACGTCTCAAAATGTGGACTTTAGACGTACTCGGCCTAACCGGGTTAACGTGTTATTTTTCCCGACCCGGCCATCTAAAGATATAAAGATATGCTGTTAGTGAGGTTTGAACCTGTAACCAGACCTTTTTTAAAAGATATGCTTTTAGTGAGATTTGAACCTAAAACCATCTAAAGACATTTACCTATACATTTACTTCTGACTAACTTGATTTTCTTATGGGTTAAACCAGACATTTTTTCTTTTTCCAATGGGAGATAATTACCATACAAAGTAAAAGTAAAGTTAATTTTATTTAGAAAAACCTGTTGTGGGTCAAATCAACCTGACCCGTACGTGTTTTGACTAGTTAGCCAGCCTGCCCATTTTGCCTATTATGTATATGGAAATCAAAAATAGTGTGAAAGAGCAACACCCTTACCATGTAATTATTATACAATCCTCTAATGTCTTCTTGCATGAGTTTTTCGAGTGTTTTGATTATCTTTTCTTTTTCTGTCTGCTGTTTTTCTTTCTCGTCAACGTTCATGGATGATTTTTGAGAATCTTGTCGACATAACTTTTTTAAATCTGAATCTGATTTTGATTCAACCATCACATTATTTTCGGTTACAAGATTAGCGATACCTTCAACCATCGCCGAACAACTTGTAGTTTTTTTAAAACTCGGGGAACTTTTTCCTTCTTGGTCATCTTCTGCATCATCCACATCTTGATTTTGATTATGCGAATCATCTTCATCATCATCTGCCTCATCATTCTTTGTACGTTCACCTTCATTGCAGGTCTCTCCTAATTTTGTACATGTCCTAGTTTTTTGTGAAGTTGGTTCGGGTCCAAAATATTGATTCATGAACTCACGTGGGGTAATATTATCAAACGAGTAGTGGTCTTCATTTGGATTATGCAGTTTGTGGTTCTTTGGAAAAGCATACGTGTTGACTGAACCAATAGCCTGAGGTGGCTCATCTGATGTGGCGTCAGGAACATCAGCTGCCACCTCAGCTGCTTCTGATGTGGAATGAGTAGCATCAGCTGCCAACTCAGATGTGTCGGAATGTCTATCCCATGAAGTGCTGCGTAGATTGTGAAATACAGAATGTCCATCTGATGACATGGAATCAATCTACATGATAAAAAACATTGTGTGTGAGTTTGTTCTTGTTTAAGGTTATTAGTATATCGGGAAAGATAACGCACCAATGGTACTGAATTTTGATCGACTCCAGCTGCTTTTAATATTTCCTCAAGGTGAGTTCGAGCAAGATCACGTTCTTGGGTCAAATCTTTTATCTCTTTCTCCATCTGTGAGGGACAGTTAAGTAATTTACCGAGTTAGTTGGATCGTTAAGATATGTTTGTTCTCTATAAAAGTTGTGCGTTTAAACTCTGATGATGTGGCAGTTTTGACCCGTTTACTTATGAACAGAAGGTGACATGTCAAATGGGTTAAAAGTCATCTAAAGTTGTAAAACTTAATAAACAATTTATTCAGACTAGCTAGTGCTTTATAAGTAATCATATTTGTGCTGACCTTTTGTATTTGAAGCTCTTTTTCTTGGATTATTGCATCCGACTCAGTAGTTGACCCAGACATATTTCTCAGCTCGTTTTCTAATCGAGCCATTTCTCGTTGCAATTGTTTGACCAATGCCTTCTCCGACATGACAACGTTGACCTGAGCATTAGTCCTTACTTCTTTGGCACAAGCTGCAAACAAAAGGGTGTTTCTTGATTGCTCAAGATGAGCATGTGCAGGGCTCAAAGTGCATATAATGGCTGTTCTTGCATTGCCTCCTAGAGAGTTTTGTAGTATACGTGTTAGCTTCGAGTCTCTGTAAGGTACATGACCATTTCGCCCTTTGCTACATCAAGTCAACTAAAATATGTCAATTAAAATGGCATGTAGAAAAAGTAGTACTTGTGTGTAGAGGTGGCAAAGGTAATGGGTCAAACAGGTCATTTTTGGTCTAGATCCAAACAGGTCTAGTTGGATCTATCCAACATACTGAATTTGCGTTAACAAATTTTGATAAACAATCATATTATTTTATTATGGATTAAATGATTAAATAGGTTTTATGCATTGAAAAAACTCTTCAGGTGGGTCCCAGCCCTTTTGTACCGTTTTTACCTGCGAAACTAAGTACCAACCTTAGTTTGCGGATAACAGTTCCTAGCGTTAGCAAACTGCGATTTATATGACCCCCCTCTTTCAGCCTTGTACCCGCTGATAACGTTTGAGAAGCACGCTCACTTCCTGCTAGATCAACAAAGTTCTACAAAAAAAAAAAAAAAAAAAAAAAAAAACAAAACCGACTTTTACTTTTTTTTCATTTCGTTTAAACAAACAGTCCATAGCAGACAAAGTATTAGAAGATATTTACGATAGTGATATATATATCCCTACCACAGTAGCTGTAAGAGTGCTTGCACTGTCGATCCCTGAGAATTCATTTGCAGTACTTTCAATCGTCTGCAAAAAGGTAAAAGGTCACGGTTCAAGAAAATTCAAGTTTGTTCATGTTGATAAGCATTTAGAATAATAGAAATACAGTACCAGTCGAATGATCTGATGAGATCTCGAGCTCATTTCATTTAAAGATGTCTCCCCAATTCTTCGTTGAGCTGATAGTAAAAGAACAAGATTAGATTACTAAATTTGACCCATCTTGGCATGTTATCCAACTAGCCTGACCCGCCCAGTTTACCACTTCTAATCAGCATACAATCTTGTGCAAAGAATGGCTATAATGAATGCTTTTGTTATTACCTTCACACACAGCAAGTAGTTCCATCAGATGTGTCCAGTCCTCCAAATGGATTTCTGTAAGTTTATCTACAACTGTCCCTTTCTGATCACAAAAAACGATTCGAGAACTTCAAAATTTGGTTTCATAAATTAATACTTTGTGACTAAATAAGAAAAAATGTTCACCTCCGGATCATCAAGGAGTCTAAGCGGAGTAGTATCTGCGCTAAGAAGGTCTCTAACACATTCGTTGTATATTTCTATTGCAGAAAATTTCAACACGAATTCTCTTTCAATTTGCTGAAAACAACATACCCATAGGATTTAGTTCCAAACTAGCGGTCGCTGGGTAAAAGGCAAAACGAAGGGGAAAAAAAATCTAAAAAGTGCAAGGTGGCCCTTGCTTAGGACAATTTGTATATATATTTCGTGGTTAATTCGTGTACTAGCGTGTGTGAATTTGTCTTTAAAAAGAAATTACTAAAATACTCATGTGTATAAAGGTTACTATCCACGGGGGCGTTTTTGTCATTAAACATCGTGCGCTATTAGTATAGTAGGTAAATTGACAATTCCAACTTTTTGGTGAATTGTACCTTGTTTATTTGTTCAAATATATCTGATATCGCGAATTGAGTGATGCCGGTCATTGTGTATGTTTTCCCACTGCTTGTCTGCCCGTATGCAAATATACTCGCTGAAGAAAATAATTTTGGTTACAACATGATAGGTTATATATATATATATATATATATATATATATATATATATATATATATATATATATATATATAGTAAAGGGATCAAATGAGAATTTTTTTTTGTGTTAGATCCCTGAAAACTCATAAATACACTGAAATTCGAGCAAAAAAGGGAAATTCGAGCAAAATGGGACACAGACGAACTAAAAAAGAGCAATTCGATCAAAAAATTGGACAAGAGCGAACAAAAAAGTGATATGCGAACAAAAAAAGGCGGGCGAACAATTTTGTGTTTAACATTTTTGACAGTCGAACAAAAAAATGTAGAACACACGTGTAGTCGAACAAAAATGCTGATATTCGAACAAAAATGTTTTCTACATTTGAAATTCGAACAAAAAATTTTTTTTTTTTTGCTCGACTATGAATTTTTTGTTTGTCCGTGTTTTTGATTTTGCTCGATTTTCTTTTTTTTGCTTGCCCGTGCACTTTTTTTGCTCGAATTTCAGTATATTTGGAGTGTTTTTGGAGTTCCTAGAGTTCTCACACTAAAAAAGTTTTCACTGGATCATCTCCCTATATATATATATATATATATATATATATATATATATATATATAATTAATAGGAAATTTTAATTTTAATTTAATGATATTACTCACAGTTAATGCCATCGAGAACTGATAGAGCTACATGTTTGGCTCCCTCCTCATATACTTCCTTAGTTGTACTGTCCATCCCATATACTCGGTCTGTTCCCCAAAATAACCATCATAATCATAAACAGAAATAAAGATATCAGCAATTATATATATATATATATATATATATATATATATATATATAAAATATATCTATCTACTGTGATCTTAAGTAGTTGGACCCGCCAGTGGCGCGTAACTCGGTTGGTAATGGGTGAGACATTTTGCCACCAAAAAGAAGAATGTCAGGGTTCAAGAACCCTTACAACCTCATAGCCACAATCGCTAAATGAGTCACGTATGTTCCACATAATGGAATTGACAGTCAATTGTGGGTCGATCTAGATAGGTGTGAAGTCCGAGAATACACCACAAAAACAAAAGGATAGATGTTTATTTGGATACGGAATAAAGGCTCGTTCCTCATGGGGGATGTATTCATGTATATTACTCACCAAACGTGTAGGCATTCGGGTGCGTTGATCGTTCTGTTTGAACATTCCTGTATATAATAGTATTGTTATTTACGCATTCCCAATCGCAAAAATCATTCTTTGCGATTTCTTTTGCATTCATAGGCCGCAACCGCACAGAGACGCATATCTTCTCGTCTTGTGCACCTCCGTCGCCAAGATATATCTCTTCGCTACTAAGTGACCTCATTGTATTTCGTTAACAAACGCTAGACGTATAACTTGGTTTAATCACCCCTCTTTACATGGACAAACAGGGAAGAAAAATTAAAAATTTTCAACTTTTCTCCAGCGTAGAAACTTGCATGGCATAATTATTCTTTCAAATAGTATTAGTATTAATATTAATATTAATATTAATATTAATGTATTATTATATCTTTAACAACAGCAAAAAGTTGCATACATGGGGATTTAAATTTGCCAAATAAGAGAGAAATAAACTCAAATGAATTGATTTTAGAGAGAAATGCAAAAATGGAAGATTTTTGTGGTGGTGAAGACTAATGAACGAAAATAGAGGTGAGCCAAAGAAGTTGAAAATAATGATAATGATTAATATTAATATTTAAAATATACTTCAGATGCGGCTTCAACAAATGCTACCAAAAATACCCCAACTTCAATAAATGCTACTAAAAGCAACAAATTAAAACAAATTAAGATGTTAGTTAAACACAAAAACCCCATCACTCTTAAAAAACGATCTATGTTACAAATCTACCATGACTCACCTACTTTTTCTCAAAAGATCAAAAAGACTAGGGCATCTTGTCAAAAGCAAAAACGAACAGTAACTCTACAGAAATCTATAAAACTCAACTGGAAGCGAGTATGTCATGTCTAGCAGTCTTTGGCCTAAACCAGTGGTTCTAAATCTAAGTTGCAAAAGAAAAAAAAGAAAGAACCGCACCGATTGTAAGCTCGGATAACAAAATTAAAGTGTGGCAAGCCGTTAAATGGGTGAACGGGTACTTTATATGAAAGAACCGCAACCAAAAGGTATTCCATAATAATGTATCCTCAAGCCCAAATTTTCTTAGTGAAATACAATCCAAATGTTTTGAAAGGCTTTCCAAACGATCAAAGAAGCTAAAGATTGAATGACATAATTGGATCTCTAATCCTAGTAGCTGCGGTTCTTTAACATCATATAAGCAGTGGCGACTTCACTTGATGTCAAGTGGGGTCAAAGGACCCCATTAATTAAATTTTTTTACATATAAAATACTACTAAAATTGTATAGGACACTACTAAATTCATAGATAGGACTCCATATATTTTTAAAATTGGTGATTTTTTTAGAAAAAATAGCCATTTTTTAGAGAAAAAAATTACAAAGTACCACTTAAATTGTATAGGACCCCATTGAGTATTAATCCTAGAATCGCCACTGCATATAAGGACGTAATTGGTTAAGAAGTGCTTGGAATTACTTGTGTTTTACCTCTTGTATCGTGGTGTGTTTCTTGTATATAGTGTATCTCAAATATAGATGGATACTCACTGTGATACTCACTGGTATCCTAGAGGCTTTGTAATACTGCGCTACTTCTAGTTATAATATACACATATTATTTGCTTTAAAAAAAAAAACAAAAAAAGACAATACGATGGAAAAGGAATGAGATTCGAATTTCAACTCTGCTGCGGAGGGTGATTTGGATACGGATTTCTCGTTTCTGAGTTGCACGGGAAAGCCGTTCGGTTCTCTAAAGAGAACGACAAGCTTTTGAAGCCTATTTCTATGAACAAGAGCGTAAATGTTGAAGTCTAGAAATTTCATAAAAGTATAAATTGTTTATTCAAAGGGGGTTGATCCCTCGGGTTGTTAGTAGTTTTTTTGTTTGTGTGTAGGTCGATATCATTATTACCGTTTTGCTGCATGTGTTGTTGGTTTGTTCATTCGTTTTGTTAGTTTTCTCTGCTTATTGTATGTGTGTATTTGATGAGTATCTTCTTTTATTTATATAAAGTTCATGTTTTGAGGAAAAAAATAATAAAATACATTAATAATTGATTTCACAAAAAAAAAAAAATTAAAAAAAAATGATGTTAATAAACTCTTAAAAATCATCCCAACACACTACATTTTTTACTGTTAAATTGAGATGTAATTTGACTAATAGGTTTGCCATAAACAAATGATACTGTAGTTTCATATCACTATTCACAGATCTAAACACTGTTTTTAATACATACACACACTGGATCCATTTTCTTTTTCTCTCAAATGTTGTCTGATCACAAATTTCATTAATCCATCGCTTCATCAATACAATTCTCAGATCTAAGGTAACAATCATTAATCTCTACGTCTATTTATCTATAGTTAATCTGCAATTACATTCGAAAAGTTCGAATTTACATTTCATTTTATCGATCTTCTAGGGTTAGGGTTTGAAAACAATTGGGGAATATGTTGACGAAATTTGAAACGAAAAGTAATTGAGTGAAAGGATTGAGTTTCCATAGTAAGAGACCTTGGATCTTAGCTAGTCTTCATAGTGGTGTGATCCAGCTATGGGATTATCGTATGGGAACTCTTATTGATCGGTTCGATGAACACGATGGTCCTGTTCGTGGCGTTCATTTTCATCAATCACAGCCTCTTTTTGTTTCTGGAGGTTTGTTTCGTTTGATTCGAATTGATCATATTGATATACTTGAGAATTTTAGGGTTATTTTATTGGTTAACTGATCTATTCAGACTGTCATGTGTGTAATATATCTGTGTTGTGACTTGTGAATTATAGTTTTCGTTGAACTTATATGATTCGTACATACGTAGGAACTTCACTTGTATGCATTTATCAATACATGTGCGTATACATATATATATGTTCTAATGTCCCAGTGGATATCACATTAGATTTGATGTAATGTGTAGGATTAAAGGGTGTTTTAAACATTATGTTTATTGTGGACATTAAGTTATCGGTTAGCTCAAAGCCCTTATCTATGCGTGTAAGAATCTTTATAGAAAATATGTTCGAGGAGCGCACTTTTACCGATCACAACCTCCTTTGTTTCTGGAGATTTATTTGATGTGATTTGCATTGACTTAGATGTTCACCAATATAGGTTTTTTGTTCGTTAATCTATTATCGATAGGAGTAATGTTAAGTGTACCTAAAATATAGGCCTAATTCATATGCTGGATGACATGTGTTCGACTTATTTTCTCTCTGTTTCTTACACCAATCATTTTACCATATCCAGCGATCTAAAATATAGGAACACTTGTAGTTATACCTAGGCACGTGCCACACGAAAAACATTTTCTTTTCTAAATGTTTAAAATCTGTTGACATCTGTACATGCACATTAGATTTTCATGCAATGAATGCGAGAAACTTCTGTTTATAGTTGATGTTAAGCTCTATTAACTATCAGAACCCTTTTTATCTGTTTTCTATATACATGTATACAGTTGTGCCTATGCTTATCTCTTATTTGAGAATACCTTTAGATTTAAAATGTGTAATTGTACATGCAGGAGATGATTACAAGATCAAGGTATGGAACTACAAACTGCATCGGTGTTTATTCACGCTGCTTGGCCATCTTGATTATATCCGGTCAGTTCAATTTCACCATGAAAGCCCTTGGATTGTTAGTGCTAGTGATGATCAAACTATCAGGATATGGAATTGGCAATCTCGTACTTGTATATCAGTTCTGACTGGGCACAACCATTATGTTATGTGTGCTTTGTTTCATCCAAAAGAGGACCTTGTTGTATCAGCATCGTTAGATCAGACTGTTCGTGTTTGGGATATTAGTGCTTTGAAGAAAAAACCAGTTTCCCATACTGATGATATACTTAGGCTGAGTCAGATGAATACAGATTTCTTTGGTGGGGTCGATGCTGTTGTTAAGTATGTTTTGGAGGGACATGATCGAGGAGTCAACTGGGCATCGTTTCATCCTACTCTTCCCCTTATTGTTTCTGGAGCTGATGATCGCCAAGTGAAGATCTGGCGAATGAATGGTACGTGTTAAAATTTTTGACATACAATTAATATTGGTCATTCAGTATGTCCCTTAAGGTAATGTTTGTCACCCTGTCTTGACCTGATATGCCCTTTTAAAGTTGGAAATATTTAGGTCAGTTGCACTAAAAGCTCCGGTATTAGTATTGCTTTCATTACCAACAGTTCTTAAACTAATTTGCCATATAAAAAGTTGTTAAACAGGCCATGTATAGCTTGAATTGAATTGATATTAAACGGATGAGGGAAATTGTTAAACCTGTTATGAGATGCGTCCTATAATGTAATAATGTAAAATAGAGGAAGTAATCAGTAAAGTGATGTGTAGATAGAAATATGCTAGTCAGATGTAACTTAATGTCCAATAAGTGAATCGTTACAATTTCATCAAAAACCAATACCAAAGACCTTTGTGCAGATGTGCACCTTAATTAGTCCTGTTCAATATGCACAATCCAGAAAAAACTTATTATGAAGGCTTAAAATCTGAAGTTCTAAAGAAGTTGATAATTTAATTTTTGCCAATATAAGTGTGTTTGCTATATGAGTTAAGAACATAAGACAAATTATACTAATTGCTACTGATCAATCTGCATGCTTCTTAATTTTACGCTGGTAGGTAAACATGGTTTGTAACTTTATTTTGGCAAACATGTTACTCAAACTACTTGTGCAATCAACTGGAAAATGTGTCGGAGAGAATTGTAATAGAAGACATTTTAGGCAAATGGTTAAAGCTAGTTAGAATAATTGTGTGCTGGCATCTGGTGAATTCTTTCGAGTAAAATTAATTTTTCTCAATTGTCTCTCGTTAAAAAAAAAAAATAATAAAAAAAAAAAATAATAAAAAAAAAAAATAAAAAAATAAAAAAATAAAAAATAAAAAAATTATAATGAAAATCCTTAAAGAATAAAGCGTCTATATGGTTGTGTCATCTGTTTGGTCTGAAAATACAGTCAGATGTTAAAATCTAACTTGCTAAATTTTTGTTCAGATACAAAAGCCTGGGAAGTAGACACGTTAAGAGGTCACATGAATAATGTGTCATGTGTTCTTTTTCATGCTCGTCAAGACATTATAGTATCGAATTCAGAGGATAAAAGTATACGTGTTTGGGATTCTACAAAAAGAACTGGCCTTCAAACATTCCGCAGGGAACACGATAGGTTCTGGATTCTTACTTGTCATCCTGAGATGAACCTTCTGGCAGCTGGCCATGACAGCGGCATGATTGTTTTCAAATTAGAGAGAGAACGTCCCGCTTTTTCTGTAAGTGGTGATTCCCTGTTCTTCGTTAAAGACCGTTTTCTACGGTACTACGAGTACTCTTCTCAAAAAGACACTCAAATACTACCAATCCGTAGACCTGGTTCTGTCAGCTTGAACCAGGGTCCGAGAACACTATCGTACAGTCCAACTGAAAACGCAGTTCTGATATGTTCAGATGTAGATGGTGGATCTTATGAACTGTACATCATCCCTAAAGATAGTTTTACAAGAGGTGATACAGTTCAAGAGGCTAAACGTGGTGTTGGGGGTTCAGCCGTTTTCGTCGCTCGAAACCGATTTGCAGTTCTAGAGAAAAGCACTAATCAAGTTTTAGTCAAAAACTTGAAAAACGAGATCGTGAAGAAAAGTGCTCTTCCTGTTGCCACAGATGCTATATTTTATGCTGGTACAGGTAACTTGTTATGTAGGGCAGAGGATAGAGTATTCATCTTTGACCTTCAACAACGATTGGTTCTAGGAGATCTTCAAACTTCTTTTGTTAGGTATGTTGTTTGGTCAAACGACATGGAAAGTGTTGCTTTGTTAAGCAAACATTCAATAATCATAGCTGATAAGAAGCTTGTTCATCGGTGCACCCTGCACGAGACAATCCGTGTGAAAAGTGGTTCGTGGGCTGATAATGGCGTGTTCATATACACAACCCTGACCCATATCAAATACTGCTTACCTAATGGGGACAGTGGAATCATCAAAACCCTTGATGTTCCGGTTTACATCACAAAAATATTCGGAAACACAATTTTTTGCTTGGACAGAGACGGGAAGAACCGGCCTATAGTTATCGATTCAACTGAATATATATTTAAGTTATCTTTACTAAAAAAGAAATATGATGATGTAATGAGCATGATTAGAAATTCCGAATTATGCGGGCAAGCAATGATTGCCTATCTTCAACAAAAAGGTTTTCCAGAAGTTGCTCTTCATTTTGTTAAGGATGAAAGAACTCGTTTCAGTTTAGCCCTTGAAAGCGGAAACATTCAGATAGCCGTTGCGTCTGCTAAAGAAATCGATGAGAAAGATCACTGGTATAGGTTGGGGCTCGAGGCCCTTCGACAGGGTAACTCTGGTATCGTTGAATATGCATACCAGAGGACGAAAAACTTTGAGAGGCTATCTTTTCTTTATCTGATAACAGGTAATTTGGATAAACTATCCAAAATGATGAAGATCGCTGAGGTGAAAAATGATGTTATGGGTCAGTTCCATAATGCTTTGTATTTGGGTGATGTTCAAGAACGAATCAAGATTTTGATCAGTGCGGGTCATTTACCACTAGCATATGCTACGGCTAAAACCCATGGGTTGATCCATATTGTTGAAGAACTTGCTGATAAACTTGAAGGTAACGTTCCTACTTTGCCCAGCGGTAAGTCGAGTTCTCTTTTGATGCCACCGACTCCAGTTTTATGTGGTGGAGACTGGCCGTTACTGAGGGTCATGAAAGGGATCTTTGAAGGTGGTCTTGATAACGCTGGAAAGGGTGGAAACGAAGAGTATGATGATGCTGCTGATGCTGATTGGGGTGAGGATTTGGATATCGTGGATGTAGACAACATTCAGAATGGTGATGTCAGCATGGTGTTGGATGATGAAGACGCACACGAAGATGAAAACGAAGAGGGTGGTTGGGATCTCGAGGATCTTGAACTTCCTACAGACATTGAAACCCCGAAAGCTACTACTCGTTCGTCTGTTTTTGTGGCACCCACTGTTGGTATGCCCGTGAGTCAGATTTGGGTTCAGAAATCATCTCTTGCTGGTGAACACGCAGCAGCCGGAAACTTTGAAACCGCCATGCGGTTATTAAGCCGCCAGCTGGGAATAAAGAATTTCACCCCGTTGAAATCATTGTTTATCGATCTTCACATGGGAAGTCATACTTACTTGCGCGCTTTCTCATCTGCTCCTTTGATCTCCATGGCAATCGAAAAAGGTTGGAGCGAGTCAGCAAGTCCTAATGTCCGGGCCCCACCTGCACTCGTTTTCAATTTCTCTCAGTTAGAAGAAAAGCTTAAATCTGGTTACAAAGCCACCACCACTGGGAAATTTACCGAAGCGTTACGGGTTTTTCTTAATATTCTTCATACCATTCCCTTAATTGTTGTTGAGTCAAGACGAGAAGTGGATGAGGTTAAAGAATTAATTATTATTGTTAAAGAATATGTTTTGGGCTTACAGATGGAACTTAAAAGAAGAGAACTTAAAGATGACCCGGTTCGTCAACAAGAACTAGCAGCTTATTTTACTCACTGTAACCTTCAGTTACCGCACTTGAGACTCGCATTGATGAATGCTATGACTGTGTGTTACAAGGCACGTAATCTGATCACCGCGTCGAACTTTGCCAGGAGGCTCTTGGAGACTAACCCAACTGCTGAAAACCAAACCAAAACTGCCCGTTCTGTTATGCAAGCTGCTGAGAGGAACATGAAGGATGCCACACAGTTGAATTATGATTTTAGAAATCCATTTGTTGTTTGTGGGGCCACTTATGTTCCTATATACCGGGGACAGAAAGATGTAGTATGCGCGTATTGTAATTCACACTTTGTTGTTTCCCAGGAAGGGAAGCTTTGTACTGTTTGTGACCTTGCAATGGTTGGATCAGATGCTTCTGGTTTACTATGTTCTCCAGCACAGATTCGATAACTCAACTAGTTTTCCGACTGTCCTGCATGCCTTATTTCTTTCGGTAATTCTTTTCCTATTGGGTTTATTCTATTGCTGGACGTATTTTAATAGTTTACTGGGCTAATTCTCATGGTGTCTCTTAAGTTATATTGGGCCATTTGCATGATCGTGTTTTGTAACCAGACAAATTGGGTAATTTTGACCAAATGCTTTATGTACGAACTCAAGCATCCATCTTTTAACATTCGTAAAGTAATCAACAATGTTTACCTGTTATGCTGTGTTACCGGAGTCATCTGACCCATCCAGTTGCCACCTAAAGGGAAAATGACATGGAATATTTGATTTGATTTTTTTGTAGTACAAACTTGGTAACTAAATAGCTCGTTGTGAGATTAATATCCTGTTTGGTGCACAAAGTTTAATGAAATTCATTGAAATTGGAATGTTAGATTCCCATTCATTTGATTAACTTCAGTTCCTCCTAAAACATTTCACAAACCTAACTCAACATTGAATTACTTGATGACATTCATGACACCGAATATCTGTCTATTCAACCAGAATATTAGTACAGTTTATATGAGCTCTGTAGCTTTTGACTTGATACAAACTTGTGAGATATGTGGAGACATATACTTTTAATGCAGTTTGTTTTATTAGAGAATTAATTAATCTCTCGTCCCATTTTTGCAGTCTAAACGTGTCAGGATTTTCAAGGAGAGTGGAATATTTTTGCCTCGTAGCTAATGCTTTATGCTGCAATATCAGGGATCCTGTCACAGTAAACTGTAGAGTAGATGATTTAGTTGGAGGTTCATGTGGGTTGCTGGTCTTATAGAATATGGCAAATATACAAGCAGAAAGTTTCTTGGTTCATGAAAAAGGTATGACGGTCGTTTACTAGTATTAAACTTTCCTAAGATTCAATATTCAGACATTTTGATTTTTTTTTTTTTAAATATTGATGTTGGAAATTTGCTGAATCGGGTCTGTTTAATATGTAGGCATATGGTTGTACGTAGTTGTTTTTGTAATAATATTTTGGGACTTGATGTATTTTACAGTTTTTACCATCTTAGCTGGCTGTTGTGTGATTTTCTATAGTTGAATGCAGAGGTTTTACAGTAGTGTGACTTTAGTAACCCGCCTTGGTCCTTCATTGTATTCAGGCGTATTTACTTTGGATCTTAACGCTATTTGTGGTCTATAATGTCTAGGTCTCGTTTGGTTTTGGCATACAGAGTTGGTTAGCTGGTCCTAGGATGGTCTGGTCTCAGACTCAGTTCAACTGTATCCGTTAATACTCCGTACGAAATATTAAGAAGGAAGTTGCATTACGCATGAAAATAATCATTTGATCCTCTCCTAGTTATCAAACTTTATTCGGTAAATACTACAATAAATAGTATAAACCAAGTTTTTGTAACTTTCAGGTTTTGACTTATGACCAAGTTCATCTGACTTACAGTGTTTTGGTTTGTCGTTTAACATAACATAGTTTAACGACTTCTGAAATTATGTGTGAATCAAATGTGGCAAAATGGGTGAATCAGGTAACGGGTCAAAGTCAATTTGGGTTGAAAGGGGTAGAATATTAAAGGCTTATTCGGGTCTAGACGTCTAGTTTGGTCTACTTGTGTTTTGACTATATATATATATATATATATATATATATATATATATATATATATATATATATATATATATATATATATATATAGGGGCAAGATCAATGGGGAATTAACCAATCGGGGGAAGGGGGTAGCAAATTTTTTTTTTTTTTCCGTTTTTTTTGGATTTTTTTTTCCGGCATCAAGATCACACGAAAATATGAACATTTAGAAGAGACACTTCGTGATGAATATTATTATTTAGGCGGGAAAACGATCAACAAAAATAACATTCAAGATAATATTGTTCGTGAAGAATATGAACGTTTTTTTTTTATATTTTGTGAAGTAAAATTTAGCCCGATTTAGAGTTTAGGGTTTGGTGTTTTGAGTTTATTCCATAAACTCAAAACACCAAACCCAAAACCCAAAACCCTAAACCCTAAACTCTAAACCGTTCGTGTTAAAAACTTAATCTAAATTCTAAATCTAAATCCTAAATCTAAACCCTAAACCCTAAATTTCTAAATCCTAAATTTCCGAACCCTATAAACCCTAATATCTAAACCCCAATAGCTAAAATCTCAACATACGCTCGAAAAACTTGATAATTGTTATATATTACTTCTTCGAGCGTTTTTCCGCCAAAATAAAAACATTTATCACAAAGTGTCTCTACTAAATGTTCATATTTTCATCTCATCTATAATGTTCGTGAACAAAGTTTTTTCAAAAAACAAAAAAGTTTTTGCTTCCCCCCGATTGGTTACTTCCCTCTCGATCCTACCACTATATATATATATATATATATATATATATATATATATATATATATATATATATATATATATATATATATATATATATATATATATATATATATATATATATATATATATTTGGAGGAAGCGGGGGAAAGATTTTTTTTTTTTTTTTTTTTTTCGTTTTTTCAAAAATCTTTGTTTACGAACATTATAGATGAGATGAAAATATGAACATTTAATAAAGACACTTTGTGATCAATGTTTTTATTTTGGCGGGAAAACGCTCGAAGAAATAATATATAACAATTATCGTGTTTTTCGAGCGTATGTTGAGGTTTTAGCTATTAGGGTTTAGATATTAGGGTTTAGATATTAGGGTTTAGATATTAGGGTTTAGAAATTTAGGGTTTAGGGTTTAGATTTAGGATTTAGATTGAGTTTTTAACACGAACTGTTTAGAGTTTAGGGTTTGATGTTTTGGGTTTATTCCATAAACCCAAAACACCAAACCCTAAACCTTAAACTCTAAATCGGGCTAAATTTTACTTCACAAAACATGAAAAAAAATTCACATTCTTCACGAACAATATTATCTTGAGTGTTATTTTTGTCGATCGTTTTCCCGCCTAAATAATAACATTCATCACGAAATGTCTTTTCTAAATTTTTATATTTTCGTGTGATCTTGATGCTGGAAAAAAAATTCCAAAAAAAACGAAATAAATAAAAATTTTGCTTCCCCCGATTGGTTACTTCCCCATTGATCATGCCTATATATATATATATATATATATATATATATATATATATATATATATATATATATATATATATATATATATATAGATGATCCAGTGAGAACTTTTTTAGTGTGAGAACTCTATGAACTCCAAAATACACTGAAATTCGAGAAAAAAAGTGGCGGGCGAGCAAAAAACAAGGAATTTGAGAAAAAAAAAGAAAAAACGGGCGAGCAAATTTTTTTTTTGTGTTCGAATTACCAAAATGTAGAACACAAATTTGTTCGAATTTCAATTTTTTTGTTCGAATTCCTTGTCTTCTACATTTTTTAGTTCGAATTTAAAAAATGTAGAACACAAAATTGTTCGAATTTCACCATTTTTGTTCGCCCGCTTTTTTTTTGTTCGAATTTCACCTTTTTTGTTCGCCCGCCCAATTTTTTATTCGAATTTCCTTTTTTTGTTCGAATTTCAGTGTATTTTTGAGTTCTCAGGGTTATCAGGGTCAAAAAATTCTCATTTGATCCCTTTAATATATATATATATATATATATATATATATATATATATATATATATATATATATATATATATAACTTTCCCTCACTTCCCTAAAAAAAGTGCCTCCTTCTTGATTAAATCTATATTTAATAAAGAGGGAAGTACTTTTTTGGGGTGAAGTAATTTTTTTCTCGTTTTTTTCGAATTTTTTTTCAGGCATCAAGATCACATGAAAATAAGAACATTTAAAAAATACACTTTGCGATGAATGTTATTATTTTGGCGATAAAACGTTCGAAGAAAAAAATGAAAACATTCAATGCATTGAATGTTTTGATTCTGAGTTTTTTTTTTAAGGGGTTAAAAATTAGGGTTTAGAAATTAGGGGGTTAAAAATTAGAGTATAGCAATTAGGGTTTTGGGTTTAGAAATTTAGGGTTTAGAAATTAGGGTTTAGATTGAATATTTTAACACGAACGGTTTAGGGTTTAGGGACTAAACACAAAACACTAAATCGGGCTAAATTAAAAAAAAAACACTTCACACAAGATGAAAACAAAACGATTCAAATAAACTCAGAATCAAAACATTCAATGCATTGAATGTTTTCATTTTTTTTTCTTCGAGCGTTTTACCGCCAAAATAATAATATTCGTCACAAAGTGTCTTTTTTAAATATTCATATTTTTACCTAATTTTGATGTCTAAAAAAAAGACATCAAGATCACATGAAAATATGAAGATTTAAAAAAGACATTTCGTGATAATGTTATTTTTTTTGGCGGGAAAGCACTCGGAGAAATAAATTATAACATTAATTGAAATGAATGTTTTGCTTCTGAGTTTGTTTTTAGGGTTTAAAAATTATGGTTTAGAGATTGAGGTTTAGAAATTAGGGGTTAAAAATTAGGGTTTAGCTATTAGGGTTTAAAAATTAGGATTTTGGATTTAGAAATTAGGGTTTAGGGTTTAGAAATTAGGGTTTAGATTGAATTTTTAACACGAACGGTTTAGAGTTTAGGGTTTAGGATTTAGGGTTTAGGTTTTAAGGTTTAGGGTTTTGGGTTTAGCCTTAAACCCTAAACCTTAAACTCTAAATCGGGCTAGATCATATGAAAAAAACGCTGGAAGAATAACATTCAAGAATAACATTATGCATGCTGCATGTTATCAGTTTTTCTTCGAGCATTTTTCCACCAAAATAATAACATTTATCACAAAATGTCTTTTTTAAATGTTCATATTTTCATGTGCTCTTAATTTTGGAAAAAAAAAAAATTCGAAAAATACGTAAAAATAAAAAAATAAATTTTACTATCCTTTCCCCCCAAAAAAGTGCTTCCCTCTAGATTATGAGGCGTGACCCATTACTAAGCTTAAAAACGGTTAAAAATAGATAAGCAAAATTTCAAAAAAATAAATAAATAAATAAATAAATAAATAAATAAATAAAAATTATCTTTTTATGGTCTCTTAATATGCAGATTGAAGAAAACGCAAAAATTACAACAACAAAATAACGAAATTGTAAAAAAATCGATGACGAATGATAATAATCGTGATGAATGATTAATTTATCATTCATCTGAATAGTGATGATGATAAAATCACTATTTAGATGAATGATAAATTAATCATTCATCACGATTATTATCATTCATCATCGATTTTTTAATGATTTCGAATGTTTTTGGCTTATAAAAATATAGATTAGGAGAGCATTTTGATGCAGATTTATGAATCTAAAAAAAATATCTTTAAAAACATTTCTGATTTTGCTTATCCTCACTTAGCCACTAAAGTTGTTTAGCCATGGAATAAACCAATATATATATATATATATATATATATATATATATATATATATATATATATATATATATATATATATATATATATATATATATATATATATATATATATATAATCAAGATGGAAGCACTTTTTTGGGGGGAAGTAAATCTTTTTTTTTTCCAGGCGTCAAGATCACATTAAAATATGTAGATTTTAAAAAGACACTTCGTGATGAATGTTATTATTTTGGCGGGAAAATGTTCGAAGAAATAAATGATAACATTCATTGCAATGAATGTTTTGCTTCTGAGTTTGTTTTTTAGGGTTTAAAACTTATGGTTTAGAAATTAGGATTTATAAATTAGGGGTTACAAATTAGGGTTTAGCTATTAGGGTTAGAAATTAGGATATTAGGTTTAAAAATTAGGGTTTAGGGTTTAGAAATTAAGGTTTAGATTAAATTTTTAACACGAACGATTTGGAGTTTAGGGTTTAGGGTTTAGGGCTTAGGGTTTAGGGTTTTAGGTTTTGGGACTAAGCCCTAAACCCTAAACTCTAAAATCTAAATCGGGCTAGATCTTAAAAACAAATTCACATATTATGGAAACAAAACGCTCGATGAATAACATTCATGAATAACATTACGCATGCTGCATGTTATCAGTTTTTTCACCGAGCGTTTTTCCCGTCAAAATAATAACATTTATTATCACAAAGTGTCTTTTTTAAATGTTCATATTTTCATGTGCTCTTTACGTTGGAATTTTTTTTCGAAAAAACGAAAAATAAAAAAATAAATTTTACTTCCTACTTTTCCCATATATATATATATATATATATATATATATATATATATATATATATATATATATATATATATATATATATATATATATATATATATATATATATATATATATAAGTGAAAGGATTAAGAGAGAACTTATGGTGGAGAGAACCCACATGATTGAGCTCAATCTGCACACATACTAGCTCAATCAGCACACAGATTGAGTCAATCTGCACCATAGATTGAGTTTAGTATGTGAGTTCTCTGAATTCTCCCATACCTTTGGTTACTCTGGATCCATACACACACACACACGCACGCACGCACGCACGCACGCACGCACACACACACACACACACACACACACACACACACACACACACACACACACACACATATATATATATATATATATATATATATATATATATATATATATATATATATATATATATATATATATATATATATATATATATATATATATATATATAGTGGCGTGATCCATGGCTAAGCTTAAAAACGACTAAGAATGGATAAACAAAATTTTAGAATTTTTTTTTTTAAAAGAACTATCTTTTTATGGTATCTTAATATGCAGATTTAAGAAACGCAAAAGTTACAAAAAAAAAAAAAAATAATGAAATCGTTAAAAACGATTTGAATAATAATAATCGTGATGAATGATTAATTTATTATTCATTTGAAAATTGATGATTGATAAATTAATCATTCATCACTATTCACATGAATGATAAACTAATTATTCATCACTATTCACATGAATGATAAATTAATCATTCATCACGATTATTATTATTTATCATCGATTTTTTTTTAACAATTTTGAATCTTTTTGGCTCATAAAAATATAAATTAGGAGACCATTTTGATGCAGATTTATGAATCTAAAATAAAATAAAAAAAATTGATTTTGCTTATCTTCACTTAGCCACTAAAGTTGATTAGCCATGGATTAAATCACTATATATATATATATATATATATATATATATATATATATATATATATATATATATATATAGTCATAATCAAGAGGAAAACACTTTTTTGGGGGAAGTAATTTTTTTTTTAAATTTTGGTTTTTCTCAAAAAAAAAAAAAATTTCAGACATCAAAATTAGGTAAAAATATGAACATTTAAAAAAGACACTTTGTGACGAATATTATTATTTTGGCGGTAAAACGTTCGAAGAAAAAAAATAAAAACATTCAATGCATTGAATGTTTTGATTATGAGTTTATTTGCATCATTTTGTTTTCATCTTGTGTGAAGTGTTTTTTTAAAAATTTAGCCCGATTTAGAGTTTAGGGTTTAGTGTTTTGAGTTTAGTCCCTAAACCAAAAACCCTAAACCCTAAACCATAAACTCTAAACCGTTCGTGTTAAAATATTCAATCTAAACCCTAATTTCTAAACCCTAAACCTTAATTTCTAAACCCTACACCTTAATTTCTAAACCCTACACCTTTATTTCTAAACCTAAAATCATAATTTCTAAACCCTAATTTTTAACCCCCTAATTTCTAAATCCTCATTTCTAAACTCTAATTTCTAACCCCTTAAAAAAAACTCAGAATCAAAACATTCAATGCATTGAATATTTTCATTTTTTCCTTCGAGCGTTTTACCGCCAAAATAATAACTTTCGACACAAAGTGTCTTTTTTAAATGTTCATATTTTCATGTGATCTTGATGCCTGAAATTTTTTTTTCAAAAAAACGAAAAAAATAACTTCCCCCTAAAAAAGTACTTCCCTCTTGATTAAATCTATATATATATATATATATATATATATATATATATAGGGGCAGGATCAATGAGGAAGTAACCAATCGGGGGGAAGCGGGGGGAAGTAAAAAAAAAAAAATTTCGTTTTTTGAAAAAATTTTGTTCACGAACATTATAGATTGGATGAAAATAAGAACATTTAGAAAAGACACTTCGTGATGAATGTTATTATTTTGGCGGGAAAACGATCGACAAAAATAACATTCAAGATAATATTGTTCGTGAAGAATGTTAACGTTTTTTTTCTCCATGTTTTGTGAAGTAAAATTTAGCCCGATTTAGAGTTTAGGGTTTAGGGTTTAGGGTTTAGTGTTTTGGGTTTATTCCATAAACTCAAAACACCAAACCCTAAACCCTAAACGCTAAACCGTTCGTGTTAAAAACTCAATCTAAATCCTAAATCTAAACCCTAAATCTAAACCCTAAACCCTAAATTTCTAAACCCTAATATCTAAACCCTATAAACCCTAATATCTAAACCCTAATGTCTAAAACCTCAACATACGCTCGAAAAACACGATAATTGTTATATATTACTTCTTCGAGCGTTTTTCCGCCAAAATAATAACATTCATCACGAAGTATCTTTTCTAAATATTCTTATTTTCATCCAATCTATAATGTTCGTGAACAAAGTTTTTTCAAAAAACGAAAAAGAAAATTTGCTTCCCCCCGCTTCCCCCCGATTGGGTACTTCTCTCTTGATCCTACCACTATATATATATATATATATATATATATATATATATATATATATATATATATATATATATATATATATATATATATATATATATATATATATATATATAATGTTTTAATAGAGAAGGAACACTTTTTAGAGGGGAAGTGGAGGGAACACTTTGTAATAAATGTTATTATTTTTGCGGGAAAACGCTCGAAGAAATAAATGATGACATGCATCATATGTAATGTTTTAATTAAAATATTTTTTAAGGGGATTAGAAATTAGGGTTTAGAAAATAGGGTTCTGAAATTAGGGTTTAGATTGAATTTTTAACTCGGACGATTTGGGGTTTAGAGTTTTGGGTTTAGGGACATGTTGATCGAAAGCATTTTGCATACTCTTGGCCTGTTTCGTGAATCATCTGGTTTATCTATAAATGTCTCAAAGTTATCATATTGGAGCTAGAAAATTTTCTATGGGTGTGTCAATGCAAAGGATCGGTTATTGGAAAGTGTTGATTGATAAATTCAAAAAGAATTTAGTGGGTTGGAAAGCGAACATGTTATCCATAGGCAGTAGGCTAACACTTACTAAGTCGGTGTTGGGTTCATTAGGCATTTATTTTTGTCATTATATAAATGCCCGGAAATAATATTGAACGAGTTAGAAAGCCTACGTCCAGGATTTTTATGGGGATCCACTTCGTATAAAAAGAAAATGCATTGGCTACGTTGGGATCAGGTTTTGGCTCCGCATGACTTTACAAGTATTTTAAAAATGTTTATCTTTGCCGTTAAAAAAATAATAATAATATTACACCGTATTATTCCAAGTATAACAAAGAAGGTTTAATTGTTTAACACTTAATTTGTTTTTGACATCTTAAAATTTGAATAATTTGACATGTTTTAATACAATGAGTGTCATAACCCGTCCTTAACCATAAGAACGAGTTAGATAACGTATGATTTCATTGCGAGGTATTGACCTCTATATGCGACATTTTTAAAATAACAACTGCATTTATTTTACATTACAAACCATAACTCTTATTTTAATACAAGCTTTAGACAATAAAAAGATGATTATCGTTTAGCGATAATCTTAGACTTACAAACTTTACATGTGATGATAACAATACGATTTCTAGCATATTTTACATTACAAATCCTCCGATATGCAGTTTTATTTTTGACACAAATATGCATACTCAAGATCTTGTTTAAATTCAACATGTTGCAGCGGAAGCTTCTAATTATCACCTGAGAATAGACATGCTTAAAACGTCAACATAAAGCTGGTGAGATATAGGTTTAATGCCGGCAGCAATATATATATATATAGACCACAAGATTTCATATATAAATATTTTAATAAAAATATTCTAAGTGGTTGAGCACTTGGTAACCATACTTAACATTTAATCACGTCGCATATTCCATTTATTATGAAATCTTACTACACCGTACCAAGTGTAGTCACAAAACGAAGTACTGTGCAACCGTTGAATACTGGTCGTCCAGTCCGGTTGGGGTTGTCAGGCCCGATAGATCTATCAACAGGATTCGCGTTTACAATACCGCTGTAAATAACAGTTACCAAGCTACAGGGAAGTATGCCAGTGGTACAACTCAACGTAGAATATATTTTTCAGTTACTTGTGTCCATAACGTAAAACATAAAATACATGTATTCTCATCCCGAAATATTTAGAGTTTAAAAGTGGGACTATATACTCACTTTCGTCTTGAAGATATATATAATTTGACTTGGTCTCCGGTTGATATCACGAACCTATCCATACATAATATATCAAAACCTTTTCTTTTTAAACAAACGTCACATATATATACTTATAATACTTTTAATACTTTCAATATTTCCTTAGTCCGTAGTTAGCAGTTCGTTGTTAGTAATTCAATTTTAATGGTTCATATTTAGATGTTTAATAAACCCGCAATGAAATAAATAAAACCCCCATCGTATATGTATTGGTCGAGATTAATCTTGACCCACGGTACCGGTGTTGTCAAATGACGTGTTGCGTACATTAAGTACCGGTGTTGTCAAATGACGTGTTGCGTACAATCATGGGATCTTATGATTAATCTTCTCGTGTTGTTTACGGGTGATCCTGAACCATATAAAATTGGATTATAAGTACATATATATAAAATATCATGTTATCTTAAAAAGATGTGATTTATTTAATTTTTCCCAATTATTTTCGTGGCTAAACTAGTCTTGGATATCCGATTTTGTTTCGGTCATAGTTTCTTCGTTACAACTCCGTTTTCGTTGATTCAACTTGCCACTTCCTTGGATCGAGTCCCTCTTTAAGAATATGAACTGTAAATACCTTAGTTTGTATTCTAAATCACAGGTCATAGGTCAAACTTTGGTGAAACTTATGAAGTTAATCATTTTCCATCATGTAAACAATCCTTAAATGATTATTTTTCTAAAAATACTTATACTTTGAGTTAAATCATAAAATTTTTATGCGTTAACATATTCATAGTAAAAATCATTTTTCCAGAAAATAAACCTCCAATTCAAAGTTTAAGATGGTTTTTAATTATCCAACCCAAAACAGCACCCGGTTACACTCCGACGTCGTAAAAACAGTTTTTAAGGTGTTCTTTGAAAAACCAAGTTAAACCTTGTTAAATTAGCATATATTTAAGATATATTACAGGTCTTGAAGTATTTTAAAAGTTAAGTTAGAAGGATCTATTTAGTTTGCAAACAAGTTTGAAAACATTCAAACTATGTTCTTGTTGTTAAAATCTTATACCACAAAATAAGATAGCTATATATATATGAATCGAATAAGGTTATGAACATAGTTACTACCTCAAGTTCCTTGGACAAGGTTGATGTAAAAGAGGAGTAAGAACCTAGAACCAAAAGGGTGATGGAATTGGATGAAAGATTGGAAGTAAGTTTGTGTTCTTGGAAGAATTCTTGAAGTGTTTTTGTAAGGGTTTTCTTATGGTGTTTAAAGCTTGTTTCTATGGCTAGATCTTCAAGGTTTCTTGCTGAATGATTATGGAGTTCTTAGAACTTGTAAGTAGGTGAATTAGAGAGTGGTTTAAGAGTAAGAATGGTGAGCTAAAAATGGTTTGGTGTTGGTCCTTAAAAACGTGATAAAGGGGGGAGCAAGGACAAAATTTTTAAGCTTGTAATCTTGTGTATTTGTCAAACAATCATACAAAAGCAATTACCTCTACCTTAGGGCAGTAACAAGGGCTAGTTAGGTGGTGATTTGATGTGTATATACCAATAGTAAATACGTATAGAAGTTAGGTATGATACGAGTACATATACTCTAGATATACGTATAGAAATCTTGTGAAAAATAGAATGAGGATTCAAATATAGCTATCTTTTGTGAATACACTTATATGATTTTATGTATTTAAGTCCTTAAAAGTGATTAAATACATTACTTATACGATATATGTATAAACATTATAGATTATAAGTATTTATGTCAAATAACGTTACGTATGGTTATCGTTTTGAAAACTTAAGTTAGTAGTTTCAAAACATACTTATAACTTATTGTTATTAATACAAAATGAGGTATTAAAACATTCATTAATCATGTTAAATATGTATATATACATATATATACACAAACGTATAATTATCATATATTGTATAGTTCGTGATATCATCGGTCAAACTAGACGGTCAAACGTTGTGTAAAACTCATTTCAAAAACATAAGTCTCAACAATTTGGATTGCTTATCATGTTGGTAGGGTTTAATTTATGTAAATATTAATCTTATAAGTATAGAACGATCGAAAAAGTGCGGGTCATTACAGTACCTACCCGTTAAATAAATTTCGTCCCGAAATTTTAAAATTGTACCTAATTTGCGTCATCGAGAAACAAGTGTGGATACTTTTGTTTCATCTGATCCTCTCGTTCCCAAGTAAACTCGGGACCCCTTCGAGCATTCCAACAAACCTTAACGATCGGTATGTTGCTCTGCTTGAGCTGTTTAACTTCACGGTCCATGATTTCGATTGGTTCTTCGACGAATTGTAGTTTCTCGTCGACATGGATTTCTTCAAGAGGAATGGTGAAATATTCCTTTGCAAGACACTTCTTAAGGTTTGAGACGTGAAAGGTATTATGTACTCCGGCGAGTTGTTGCGGTAACTCGAGTCGATAAGCTACCGGTCCAATGCGTTCGATGATCTTGAACGGGCCTACGTACCTTGGGTTCAGTTTACCCCTTTTTACAAAACGTATCACACCTTTCCAAGGTGACACCTTTAGCATAACCATGTCACCGATCTGAAACTCTAATGGTTTCCTTCGGACATCGGCGTAGCTCTTTTGGCGACTACGGGCTGTTTTCAATCTCTCCTTAATTTGTACTATCTTCTCAGTCGTTTCGTGTATGATCTCGGGACCAGTTAATTGTCGATCTCCTACTTCATTCCAACAGATAGGAGATCTACACTTCCTTCCATACAATGCTTCGAATGGTGCAGCTTTAATGCTCGCATGATAACTATTATTATACGAGAATTCTGCTAACGGTAAATACTTATCCCATCCGTTTCCAAAATCGATCACACATGCCCTGAGCATGTCTTCAAGAGTCTGAATTATTCTTTCACTCTGCCCGTCCGTTTGCGGATGATATGCGGTACTCATATCCAAACGAGTTCCTAGTGCCTCCTGTAGTGATTGCCAGAACTTTGAGGTAAATCTACTATCACGATCGGATATAATGGAAATAGGTATTCCATGCCTTGAAACAATTTCCTTTATATATAATCGTAACAGTTTCTCCATTCTATCCGTTTCCTTTATAGGCAAGAAATGTGCAGACTTGGTGAGACGATCAACAATTACCCAAATGGTGTCGTATCCCCAGGCAGTCTTTGGTAACTTCGTGATGAAATCCATGGTAATACCATCCCATTTCCATTCTGGGATTTCTGGTTGTTGAAGTAACCCTGACGGCTTTTGGTGTTCTGCTTTGACTTTGAAACAAGTTAAACACTCCCCAACATATGTTGCTACGTCTGTCTTTAAATTAGGCCACCAATAACGTGTCTTAAGATCTTGATACATCTTTCCAACTCCAGGATGTATCGAGTATCTTGTCTTATGTGCCTCGTTCAATATCAACTTCCTTAATCCACCCAACTTCGGTACCCAAATACGATTTGCAAAATATCGAATTCCATCCTCCCGTATAACGAGTTGCTTCTCATACTTCTTCATTATTTCATTTCTTATGTTTTCTTTAGTAAGTGCTTCTCGTTGAACTTCTTTGATTTGTGAGTTGAGGTTCATGCGAATTTTTATGTTCATTGCTCGAATTCGAATTGGTTCTCGTTCCTTTCTGCTTAAAGCATCGGCCACCACGTTCGCTTTCCCGGGATGATAATGAATTTCACAATCATAGTCGTTTATTAACTCGACCCACCTACGTTGCCTCATATTCAGCTGTTTCTGATCAAAAATATGTTGAAGGCTTTTATGATCAGTAAACACAGTGAATTTAACCCCATACAAGTAGTGTCTCCACATCTTCAATGCAAACACGACTGCTCCCAGTTCTAGATCATGTGTCGTATAATTTCGCTCGTGAATCTTCAATTGTCGGGATGCGTATGCAATCACTTTCTTCCGTTGCATAAGAACACAACCAAAACCTTGTCGCAAAGCGTCACAATATATTTCAAAATCATCGTTCCCTTCTGGTAATGATAATATAGGCGCGGTAGTTAACTTCTTCTTCAGTAATTGAAATGCGTTCTCCTGTTCCGAGGTCCATTCGTATTTCTTCCCTTTTTGCGTTAATGCTGTCAACGGCTTAGCTATTCGGGAAAAATCTTGAATAAACCTTCTATAATAACCGGCTAAACCCAAAAATTGGCGTATCTGCATTGGTGTTTTAGGAGTCTCCCATTTTTCAATGGCCTCAATTTTAGCTGGATCAACCTGAATTCCTTTGCTACTAACAACGTGACCAAGAAATTGCACTTCTTTCAACCAGAAAGCACATTTAGAAAATTTAGCATATAGCTGTTCTTTTCTCAACAACTCTAATATCAACCTTAAATGCTGCTCATGCTCTTGCTCACTCTTGGAATAGATAAGAATATCATCAATGAAAACGATAACAAACTTATCTAAATATGGACTACAAACTCGATTCATGAGGTCCATGAATACAGCTGGCGCATTCGTCAATCCAAACGGCATGACCAAAAATTCGTAATGACCATAACGTGTCCGAAAAGCAGTTTTCGGAATGTCCTCTTCTTTGACACGTAATTGATGATAACCCGATCTTAGGTCGATTTTCGAATAAACACATGATCCTTGCAGTTGATCAAATAAGTCATCAATTCTCGGTAGTGGATACCGATTCTTGATAGTTAACTTATTTAATTCACGATAATCTATACACATCCTAAAAGATCCATCTTTCTTCTTAACAAATAAAATTGGAGCTCCCCACGGTGAAGTGCTTGGTCGTATGAATCCACGGTCCAGTAATTCTTTTAACTGACTTTGAAGTTCTTTTAATTCGGACGGTGCAAGTCTATATGGAGCACGGGCAACCGGTGCAGCTCCTGGTACAAGATCTATTTGAAATTCTACAGATCTAAATGGAGGTAATCCCGGCAACTCTTTCGGAAATACTTCAGGAAAATCTCTTGCCACAGGCACGTCATTGATGCACTTCTCTTTTTCTTTCTTTTCGACTTTATTAACATGTGCTAGAATAGCATAACATCCCTTTTCTAAAAACTTCTTGGCTTTCAAACAGCTAATGAGTTTTAGCTTTGAATTACCCTTCTCTCCATAAATCATCACCGGCATTTTATCCTTACTAGGAATGCGAATTGCCTTCTTGGCACACACAACTTCAGCTCCTACTTTGGACATCCAGTCCATGCCGACTGTTACATCAAAACTTCCTAATTTTACGGGTATTAAGTCAATTTTAAACGTTTCTCCGGCTAAATTTATTTCACAATCACGACAAATTTTATCGGCTTTAATTAGTTTACCATTAGCTAACTCAATCATGTACTTAGCATCTAGAGGTAATGATGAACAATTCAATTTAGTGTAAAAATTTCTACACACGTAACTTCTATCGGCACCAGTATCAAATATAATAGATGCTGATAAGTTATTAATGGTAAACGTACCCGTAACAAGCTCCGGGTCTTCACGTGCCTCTCTAGCATTAATAATAAATGCTCTCCCACGTGCAGGTCCGACATTCTTCTCTGGATTCGGGCACTGGCTCTTATAGTGACCTTGTTTTCCACACCCAAAACAAGTAACGGTAGCCAAAGCAGTTCTATTTGCATTGGTGGCAGGAGTCTTGGTACCATTTGTATTTGTAACGAGAGCCCTACAATCTTCAGCAAGATGACCCTGTCGATTACACTTGTTGCATACCACACTACAGTAACCAAAATGATGTTTGTGGCATCGGTTGCATAAAGGACTTTGTCCTTTGTAACCAAAACCTGAACCACTACCCGCACCTTTCGTGGTTTCTTGTTTCTTAGAAGATTGTTGTTGGTTACCTCGATCATAATTTCCATTCCACTTTCTTTTGTTACCCAATACCTTCACATCAGTATTGGATGATTTCTTATCCAAGATGACCTGATCCATTAGCTCGTTGGCCATGGTTATAGCTTCATGAATTGTCTTAGGTCTCGATGCTGTAACGTTTGCCTTGACCTTTGTGGGCAAACCATCTTTGTACATTTCAATCTTCCGTTCTTCGGTTGGAACCAATTCAGGACATAGCAAAACTAATTCCATGAATCGCTGATTGTAGTTGGTGATTTCAGTACCAACAACCTTCAGACTTCGTAATTCATCTTCCAACTTCCTAACCTCGTTCCTTGGACAATATTCGTTGATTAACATTGTTTTGAATTCTTCCCATGGAGTATCATAAGCTACATCTCCTCCTACAGCCTTCACATAATTTTTCCACCACGTGAGTGCACTATCTTGTAAAGTGCACGATGCATACTTGGTCATGTCCTTTTCAACACAACCACTGATTTTAAACACAGTCTCCATCTTTTCTATCCACCGGGTTAAACCGATCGGTCCTTCCGTTCCACTGAATGATGAGGGCTTGCAAGCTTGAAACGTCTTGTAGGTGCATCCTACACGAGGATTTGGGTTAACTGCAGCAGCTCTTGCAGCTTCGACCCATAACATTCTGTCATTGACTCGCTGATTGATGAATTCCTTGACTTCTTGTTCTGTCATTCGATTCAATCGCGCCATTTCCTAATGAAAGAAAATAATTATTCACATGGAATATTATAGATGTAGTGTGTATTTATAGTACATTATAGCTTGTTAATAATATGAACTAGGTATTATTATAAAAGCCTTTTCTTCTTATTAGCGTTTTATAATTATATCTAGGGTAGTACCTACCCGTTAATGTCCATACTTAATAGCTTAGTACAGAATCAATTACTACCATCTAAATAATACTTAACCATGAAAAATTATTGCATTTCACACTTCACTATTTTACATATGCTTATCTTACATCGAACATTAAACAAACCACACTAATAATATTATACAAAACATTATATGATCCCATGGTTTAATACGGCAGCGCATCGTTTGGTCTATTTTCTAGGACGTTTAGGTTCAAAGAATCGCTTAACGCTTATCCTGGCTGTCTGCCTATATTTTGGCTGTGGGACTGAAGAACTGGATGCCGGGATAGAACGAATAGGAATAGCGGGAATAGGGGTGGTAGTGTCTAGTGGAGTTGGTGCCACATCATCCTTACTAAACTCGGGATTTGAATTTTCTAATTCATTAGCCTTTCGTTTCTTTCCTAGTTCGAACTCGTCTTTTGTAATTTCCTGTATTTCTTCCTCGGGTTCACTTTCCTCCTCGGGTTCACTTTCCTCCTCGGGTTCACTTTCCGGGTTCTCTATAGTCGGTTCATCCGGAATTTGTGAGTCTTCCCCAAAGATATTATTTTCGTCATCGGATAGGTTAATGACTGGAACACCATCTGAAGATTCTGGTTCAGAGTCGCTGAACGTGATGACAAGTTTTGAGCCCGACATCTATCACACAACAACTAACCCATTAGTACTACATAATATTTACATATAAATTTTAACCAACAATGATAAGCAATGGTTTTTAAATCAGACCCGGTCAAAGTCCAGACTTACTAATGTATCCTAACGACTTATCAGTTAGACACACTAATGCAAACCTGGTTCGCTAAGACCACCGCTCTGATACCACATGTCATAACCCGTCCTTAACCATAAGAACGAGTTAGATAACGTATGATTTCATTGCGAGGTATTGACCTCTATATGCGACATTTTTAAAAGAACAACTGCATTTATTTTACATTACAAACCATAACTCTTATTTTAATACAAGCTTTAGACAATAAAAAGATGATTATCGTTTAGCGATAATCTTAGACTTACAAACTTTACATGTGATGATAACAATACGATTTCTAGCATATTTTACATTACAAATCCTCCGATATGCAGTTTTATTTTTGACACAAATATGCATACTCAAGATCTTGTTTAAATTCAACATGTTGCAGCGGAAGCTTCTAATTATCACCTGAGAATAGACATGCTTAAAACGTCAACATAAAGCTGGTGAGATATAGGTTTAATGCCGGCAGCAATATATATATATATAGACCACAAGATTTCATATATAAACGTTTTAATAAAAATATTCTAAGTGGTTGAGCACTTGGTAACCATACTTAACATTTAATCACGTCGCATATTCCCTTTATTATGAAATCTTACTACACCGTACCAAGTGTAGTCACAAAACGAAGTACTGTGCAACCGTTGAATACTGGTCGTCCAGTCCGGTTGGGGTTGTCAGGCTCGATAGATCTATCAACAGGATTCGCGTTTACAATACCGCTGTAAATAACAGTTACCAAGCTACAGGGAAGTATGCCAGTGGTACAACTCAACGTAGAATATATTTTTCAGTTACTTGTGTCCATAACGTAAAACATAAAATACATGTATTCTCATCCCGAAATATTTAGAGTTTAAAAGTGGGACTATATACTCACTTTCGTCTTGAAGATATATATAATTTGACTTGGTCTCCGGTTGATATCACGAACCTATCCATACATAATATATCAAAACCTTTTCTTTTTAAACAAACGTCACATATATATACTTATAATACTTTTAATACTTTCAATATTTCCTTAGTCCGTAGTTAGCAGTTCGTTGTTAGTAATTCAATTTTAATGGTTCATATTTAGATGTTTAATAAACCCGCAATGAAATAAATAAAACCCCCATCGTATATGTATTGGTCGAGATTAATCTTGACCCACGGTACCGGTGTTGTCAAATGACGTGTTGCGTACATAAAGTACCGGTGTTGTCAAATGACGTGTTGCGTACAATCATGGGATCTTATGATTAATCTTCTCGTGTTGTTTACGGGTGATCCTGAACCATATAAAATTGGATTATAAGTACATATATATAAAATATCATGTTATCTTAAAAAGATGTGATTTATTTAATTTTTCCCAATTATTTTCGTGGCTAAACTAGTCTTGGATATCCAATTTTGTTTCGGTCATAGTTTCTTCGTTACAACTCCGTTTTCGTTGATTCAACTTGCCACTTCCTTGGATCGAGTCCCTCTTTAAGAATATGAACTGTAAATACCTTAGCTTGTATTCGAAATCACAGGTCATAGGTCAAACTTTGGTGAAACTTATGAAGTTAATCATTTTCCATCATGTAAACAATCCTTAAATGATTATTTTTCTAAAAATACTTATACTTTGAGTTAAATCATAAAATTTTTATGCGTTAACATATTCATAGTAAAAATCATTTTTCCAGAAAATAAACCTCCAATTCAAAGTTTAAGATGGTTTTTAATTATCCAACCCAAAACAGCCACCGGTTACACTCCGACGTCGTAAAAACAGTTTTTAAGATGTTCTTTGAAAAACCAAGTTAAACCTTGTTAAATTAGCATATATTTAAGATATATTACAGGTCTTGAAGTATTTTAAAAGTTAAGTTAGAAGGATCTATTTAGTTTGCAAACAAGTTTGAAAACATTCAAACTATGTTCTTGTTGTTAAAATCTTATACCACAAAATAAGATAGCTATATATATATGAATCGAATAAGGTTATGAACATAGTTACTACCTCAAGTTCCTTGGACAAGGTTGCTGTAAAAGAGGAGTAAGAACCTAGAACCAAAAGGGTGATGGAATTGGATGAAAGATTGGAAGTAAGTTTGTGTTCTTGGAAGAATTCTTGAAGTGTTTTTGTAAGGGTTTTCTTATGGTGTTTAAAGCTTGTTTCTATGGCTAGATCTTCAAGGTTTCTTGCTGAATGATTATGGAGTTCTTAGAACTTGTAAGTAGGTGAATTAGAGAGTGGTTTAAGAGTAAGAATGGTGAGCTAAAAATGGTTTGGTGTTGGTCCTTAAAAACGTGACAAAGGGGGGAGCAAGGACAAAATTTTTAAGCTTGTAATCTTGTGTATTTGTCAAACAATCATACAAAAGCAATTACCTCTACCTTAGGGCAGTAACAAGGGCTAGTTAGGTGGTGATTTGATGTGTATATACCAATAGTAAATACGTATAGAAGTTAGGTATGATACGAGTACATATACTCTAGATATACGTATAGAAATCTTGTGAAAAATAGAATGAGGATTCAAATATAGCTATCTTTTGTGAATACACTTATATGATTTTATGTATTTAAGTCCTTAAAAGTGATTAAATACATTACTTATACGATATATGTATAAACATTATAGATTATAAGTATTTATGTCAAATAACGTTACGTATGGTTATCGTTTTGAAAACTTAAGTTAGTAGTTTCAAAACATACTTATAACTTATTGTTATTAATACAAAATGAGGTATTAAAACATTCATTAATCATGTTAAATATGTATATATACATATATATACACAAACGTATAATTATCATATATTGTATAGTTCGTGATATCATCGGTCAAACTAGACGGTCAAACGTTGTGTAAAACTCATTTCAAAAACATAAGTCTCAACAATTTGGATTGCTTATCATGTTGGTAGGGTTTAATTTATGTAAATATTAATCTTATAAGTATAGAACGATCGAAAAAGTGCGGGTCATTACAATGAGTGTCACAAAGTTTTTGACATTTTAAAACGTTAAAAAGAAAAACTCATTGACACTTAAAAGTGTCAAAACGTTAATAGCATTGAAAAGTTTTTGCCTTTTTGGACACCATATTTTTTCACATTTAAAATTTTTGACACCATATTTTTTCACATTTCGAACTTTGTGACACTTATAGGTGTTATAAACATGTCAAGTTATTCATATGTCTTAGAGTCAAAAATTATAAAAGCAAAAATAATACATTTATTTGTAGTGATAAGTCACGGTATAATTGTAAGTTAGGTGTGTATCGATAAAAAATGATGTGTGAGAATCACCTCCCTAAATACTTTGGTTTTTTAGAGTGTGTTGGGATGACCTATTTCAAGAGCTTATAGGAACTTAAATTAGTAGAGTTTATGGTTTCGAGAAGCTTATGGTTTTGAGGAGCTTATGATTTTTTATGTCACGACCCGGAAAATTTCGACTAATTTTAAACAAAACTCTCGATACGATTTAATATTCTTAACACGATAAGAGAAATCTGTTAGGTTGAGTCTCAAAATTTTTAAACTGTTTCATATATTCATTTGACCTTCGACTGTTCTCAACGATTCACGAACAACTATTTGTAAATAGATACATATATATATATATATATATATATATATATATATATATATATATATATATATATATATATATATATATATATATATATATAACTTGAAATATTAATTGATATAATATATGATTTAATTTTAGGAAATGAATATGTAAAATAATATGCGATGTAATGAAAACTACTATTATAAATATATAGATATGTATATATATATATATATATACATATATATATATATATATGTATATATATATATATGTGTATATATATATGTATATATATGTATATCAAAATGTTTCTTGTAAATATATCAAATTATATTAAATCTAATTGTTTAAAGATATATAATATATTTATTTTAGTAGTTAAAACTTGCTAGTTAAAACTGTTTGTATATAGAAAGAGAATATATTAAAAGAAATTAATCTCGAGCCTAATTAGTAATCGTCAGTGACACTCGGTTGACGTTTCATTAGTTTTAATATAAATACAATACATGTTTATGAAAGATTAAAATAAAATTAGAATGTAAATTGATTATGAAGATTCTAGATTTGTTAAAAAATATTTTTAACCTTTTAGTTTAAATTTTAGTACTCCGTACATATTAATTGGTACATAAAATAAATAATTACCGACCCTTTTTGATTAGGTTTTAAGCAGTAAATGAGTGAAATAATTAAATATGTTTAATCTAAAAATTTGAGATTTTTAGGGACACTTTTAAACGTTAACTGTTTAGCAATGGACACGATACCCTCTCCGTTAAAAACTGTCGGCAAAATAGTAATTAGATATTTCTTTTCATCCTATCCTGTTTACTTTCTATTCCTCTTGTGATTAAGAATTATTAATTTACTATTATTATTAATAATTAATTATACTACGTAATTGATTGTATTAGTATATATATATCCCTACATTTATGCATAAAGGGATCCCTTCCTTCATTCTATTTCTACCGACACATAGCAACCCCCAGACCACCGCCAATCGCCGCCATGGCAACACCACCCCACTCGACATTTGATCACCATAATCACCTTCGCATATATATATATATATAAATATTTTTTTTGTTTGTTTCCTTCTTTCTCTCTTTCTCGCGACAGTCACAATCAACCTTGAACCATCATTTTTCTTTACAATCGGAGAACCACCATAAACCACTGGTTAACCGTCTTCACCTTGAAAACATTCACCACCTTTTATGATCAAACCCGTTACATTCGAACAAGTTGTTGTTGCAACCCGCGACTACCATTATTCTTCATGAGAACCCACCACCCTTACGGCCAACTCATCAATCCACCACACTGCCACCTTATCATCTTCCATCACCACCACAACGAACCATCGTGTATTTTGTTTATGTTTACTTAATCACCACCTTTCCTTCCTTTTCTTTTCTTTACTGTCAACGCCAAACAATTACCAGACATCACCTGCACGACACCACCTTCTAACACCATACCGCCACCACCTTTGATCTCACAGTCACCGCCACCATCGAACCACTACACCCATGAAACCCATTAAATTTACGATTACTTATTGATGCGTGCTGTTTTAACCCGTCGCCAACTAAACCCACCACAATCGACTTTTGTTTGTGTTCTAAACCCGGCTTCACTAAACCACCATCACAACCCCCGTATATTTTTCTTTTCCTTTTTCTGTTCGACCTCGGCTAACAGCTTGTTATATTTATATATTTTTTTTTCTCGCTGCAACATGATTCTGATGTAAATTATTCATTAGATGATAATGATGCTGTATTTTTTTTTTTTAATAAAGTAGTGGAGAAGATGACAACTTTGTTGTTTCTTTTTTTTTTTTTTTTTTCCGTTGATGGCTCCCATCACAGATTCATTAAACGAATCATTTTCTAGTGGATTAACAACTCTTCTAGTGGGCTTTTGAATTATAAATTACTGGACTTTGAAATTATAATCGGGCTTTCCTTAAATTGGGTCACTAGATTGGGCTTTTGGAATTGGGCTGCTGCCACCTTATTACCATTGAGAACCAGCGGTCTATATATGCTATATATTTATATACGCGAATTAATTCAAGAAAATAAGAAACAGAGGAACGGTTGTGCGTGTGGTTGATGAACGGGAGATCACGGGTTCGAGCCCTGTCAGAGACATTTTATTTTTAAGAAAGCTTTAAAGGTAGTTATTATTATTATTATTATTCTTATTGTTATTATTATTATTATTATTATTATTATTATTATTATTATTATTATTATTATTATTATTATTATTATTATTATTACTAATTAGTGTTATTACGATAATTATTATTATTACTATCATTAATACAATTAATTTTATTATCATTATTATTATTATTAGTATTATCATTATTATTATTATTCTTATTTTATCATTATTATTACTATTATTATATAAAGATACAACTTGCTATTATTATTTTAACAAATAAATATTAGTTATATAAAAATTTATTTAATACCTATAAGATAATTATATAACCTAACTATATTAACGTTTTCATAGTAAATATTAATTATTTATTTAAAGTGTATAAGATAAATATAGTTAATTAAATTATTAATGAAACATATAGTTTACTAAAATAACAATTAACAATAATATAATATAAATTTGTTCGATTACAAGAATATATTTTAATATATATATATATATATATATATATATATATATATATATATATATATGATATAGGTTCGTGAATCCGAGACCAACCCTACACTTATTCAATGACGTCATATGTATTTTTACTACAAAATACATTATGGTGAGTTTCATTACTCCCTTTTTATATATATTTTTGGGCTGAGAATACATGCGCTGTTTTATAAATGTTTTACGAAATAGGCACAAGCACTAAAACTAATTCTATGTGGGTTTAAACCAGAAATATACCCTTAGCTTGGTAACATTAAACACTTGTCTATGTACGGTAGGCGCGAATCCTAAAGATAGATCTATTGGGCCTGACAAACCCCATCCTGACTATGGGATGCTTTAGTACTTCGAGGTTATCTTAAACACACCTGATCTGGTGTACTTCAGAGGGTAAAACATGAACGTTAAGGCTTGTTACCGGGTGCCTACAACTTATAGAATACTTTTATACACTTGCGAGTGTACATATATTTATGAAACTAAAATCTTGTGGTCTATCAAAATTACTAAATTCTATGATTGTATATGATAAACCTATGAACTCACCAACCTTTTGGTTGACACTTTTAAGCATGTTTATTCTCAGGTATGAAAGAAGTCTTTCGCTGTTTGCTCATCTTAAAGATATTATATGGAGTCGTACATGACATATTTAGGTCAGTACCTCGCAATGGGACCAAATGTTGATGACTTCATCCAGGTGGATTAGGACGGGTCGTCACATTTTAGCTTTGTTTACGGTGTGTTTAGATGACAACTTATGGAAGCTTATTGGAGCTTTTGAGAACTTGAGTTTATGATTTTTATAAGCTTGAGTATAATCTTTGTTTGTCTTGTAATAAAAAGTAGAGCTCATGGATTTCATAAACTCTAGAAAGTTAAGCTCATGGAACAAACTTCTTAAAAAAAATAAGCCGCTTTCATTTGTAAAATTACCATGTTACCCTTTAATTTATATAATTAATGTTTTACATATGAATAATTATTTCCTTTAATGTAATTTTATATTGTTCAGCTCCAGTCATAAGCTCCAGCTCCAGCTCCAGCTCCAGCTAGTTTCGTCCAAAAACACTCTTAGTAATAAAAAAATGTAGAGCTTTTAAAAGTAGAGCTTAAAAAGTAAGCTCGTTACAAGAAGCTTATGGAACAAAATAGAGCTTATGATGTGTAAAATTACTAAAAAATTATCATTCACATATTATTATTATTATTATTATTATTATTATTATTATTATTATTATTATTATTATTATTATTATTATTATTATTATTATTATTATTATTATTATTATTATATTATTAATGTCTTCTTTAGTCAATTTGCAACAATAAGCTCCAGCTACTTTATCAAACACTTACGAAATTAATAAGCTCCGGCTATAAGCTCCAACTTCAGATAATTTCATCCAAACACATCCTAAAGCTACAAATAAGTTATATACTTGCAGTTTTATTTCAGTGTGGGCTATATACCTCAGAAAATACGATTATAAGTCGTAAACTTTCAAAATGTATATTAATGTAAATAAAATATGACTGGTTACCTGATGAACCGGGAAAACTAATTAGTTAACATTTTTTGAATTAAAAATATTACACGAACAACCCTTGTAGTTTTCTTGTTTTGCGTGTGCAGTCCCTGAGCTTAAGAGACGTTAAAATATGTCCGTTAAGTCAAATCACATGCCAATATCTCCATATTCTTACACATTTTCATCGTTTCTTCTAAACATTCTGAATCAGATTAAAGAAGAATAGCAGCAGATTAAAGAAGAATATCAGATAAAATAAACCATGAAATGTAATCGTAACACAACTGAGACGACCCGTCAAGTACCCTTAACAGCTCCCGGATCCAGAACATAAGAGGGAGATATGAACGTATATGAATCGGTATACAACTATAGGAGACAAACAATCACATATAATATTACTCTAAAGCTATAGGTCGGGCTGTAGACTAGACTCACTAATGCACCCTATTGACTCGGGTAATGACATCAATGCAGCATAATTCCCTACAACCTGGCTCTGATACCAACTGAGACGACCCGTCAAGTACCCTTAACGGCTCCGTCACTTGGTCCCACAGCTTGATCATAACTATAAATGAATTTATTAAACAACATTGCATTCTTTATTTAAAAATGATTTCCTGTAAAGGAAATCTACCAAAATATGTAGTTTTAGAAAAACCCAACATATATATAAAATAACCAAAGTTGACAAAAAACAAGTCAACCAAACACCTACAATGTAATAAACCAAAATAGAATGCAAAGATTAATGTTTAACAAAAAATCTGCCAACACGCATGCAGACTCTCTAGCACAACGGAAGCCACATAATCAAGTATCTGAGAAAACATGCGAGTAAACTGTCAACAAAAATGTTGAGTGAATTATAGGTTTTAAAATAATGAATAAACTTTAGACCACAAGATTTCAAATGTTAGAAAACATAAAACTATTATTCCATTAATCCATGAGTCACCTGGTAACCACTTAACAATTTCCATACCCTTACCAAACAACAATATACACTGAACATGTGTATCTTCAAAAATAACGAAGTGCTAATACATTTTGATTATAAATTGCTAGCGCTACTAGCTCGAAATAGGACTGTCAAGCCCGATAGATCTATCCATAGGATTCGCGTTCACCAGTAGAAACCAGTGATTACAGTTACTAGACTAGGGAATATTTTCGTTCAACTCATATTGAATAATTTAAATTTATTTCCACTTGTGTCTAAACGTAAAACAAAATGCATGTAATCTCATCCCAAAAATACTTTAAAATAGTATGAAAACGGGACTATAACTCACCTTAAAGTAAACGAAGCAACAACACAGTAACGCGAATAGCAAAAGGTAAAGTGATCAAGAATGACCACAACACCGACCTATAAATAAAGCAGGTCGATATAAATAACTAACTTAGGTCAAGTCTTAGTATGATAACTATATTACTTGTTGCAAATAAGCATTGAACAACACTCAGTATGTTTCGGTATGATCAGGACAACGTATAACACGTACTTTCTATTTTTAGAAAGCTTCTATTTTTAGAAGGTTTCCATTTTTGGAAAGTTTCTATTTTTGGAAAGTTTCTATTTTTGGAAAGTTTCTATTTTTAGAAAGTTTCTATTTTAGAAAAGTTTCTATTTTTGGAAAGTTTTTATTTTTAGAAAGTTTCTATTTTAGGAAAGTTTTCTTAATTAGAAAAGTCAACAAAAGTCAACTGAAAGTCAAAGTCAATCAAAAGTCAACTCAAAAGTCAACCTTGGTCAAACTTAGTCAACATTGAAATTAAAGTGTAATTTATATTAATAATATAAGTTAAAATGTTATTTAAAGTCATACTTGTATAATCATGTCATATCATAAGTTTAATTAAATTAAATTAAATTATAAAGTTAACATAAGTTTAAATGATATAATTAATATTACCTAAGTATTTAATTAATTAATTAAATATTAATATAAGATAAGTATTATTAATTAATAATAAATTTTTTTTATCATATCATAAGTATTATTAATTAATACTGAATTATTAATCATATCATAAGTATTTTAATATAATTATTAAACCATAAGTATTTAATAATTAAATCGTATTATAATTAAATAATACTACGTAGCTAAGTCTTATAATAAATAAATAAATAAATAAATAATCTTTATTATAAGTTTTGATATAATAATCTCATAACATAAGTTTAATACTTATCATAAGTATTTTCATTAATAATAAGAGTATTATTAATCATAAATTTAATTATAAGAATAATTAAATCATAATAATTATTAAATGATATAATTAATATATATCATAAGTCTTAATTAAAAATAATTACTTTTATATCATAAGTAATTTAAATATAATGCAAATCATTATTTATAACCTAAGTTTAAATTTTATAACCATAAGTTTAATTAAAAGTTCGCTGGGTCATAACTTGAAACGACCCCAAATCCGTTTACCAAAAACGAAGCACTATATTTTTTTTTTTAAAAGTTAGGTCTCAATATAGCATTCATAATACATAACATTTCCAACTCTGTTTTAACCAAAAGCATAATATCATAACGTTACGTTTAACAACTTATAATGACCCTTGGTACATAAAGGACACATTACAAAAGCAATTGTAATAATGACCCAATTACACAAAATACGAGTTAAGATTCAATAACCCAACCCGATATCAAGAGCATAATCCCGGGGACTACCAAATCCCCAATCTGCGTCCAAAAAAGCTACCCCATCGAGCCCAAGCGCTCCTATGTATCTAGTCTATAAACTAGCTAGCTTCACAATCACAATACCTGTAAAAAGGTAAACAACGAGAGGGGTAAGCATAAAGCTTAGTGAATGCAATAATTATACAAATACATATATAATCTATCTACTTGCAATCACCTACACAATTACCGCATACACGCTAGCAATCTAATTAGCATACCGTTACAAAGTAAAATGCTAAAACTCCAATATCACAAGCTAGCACGAAATAATAGCATATAGTCCAAACAATATAATATGCTACACTACAACACATAACCATGGTTAACCAAAATCCAAAGGGAACGATTCTCGTGAATGAACCGTTAGCCACACAGACGCCACTAGTATGCATCACTAGCCCCTTGAGTGGTATCGAACAGCCAAACTTATGACCACTCGTCACGCTCAATGTGGTATCGATCGCCCGAACTTAAAACCCACATTTCACGCCACACACACACATGAGGATAGGGTATCGAACGCCCGAACTTAAAACCCGTATCCCACGCATTACTCATGATAATAAGGTATCGACGCTCGAACTTTAAACCCTTATCACATGAAAGGTACAATGTGGTATCGATCGCCCGAACATTAAACCCACATTCCACCCCCGCACACAAGCAAATAAATTATATATATACACGTATAATTATTCCACTCACCTTGGAATGTCCGCACAAGTAGTGTATTATGATCTCCGTCCTCATATCCGAGCAAATAGTTACCTATATCCCACATAGGCACAATATACACATAAATATACATTCTCTAAAAGAGAATCCGACACAATTATCCCTTAGCCGAGGGATCACACCTTGCTCACCACAACCTGCCCATTTAGTTCTCGCGAGTAATTACATCCAAAAACATAATTTAACACTTAACAAAAGTGTTTAACATCCATTTAATCCAAAGTTAGTGTAATCATGAAATTTGACCCAATTCAATTTATCCATTTTGACAAAAGTCACAAAAACGCCCAAAATCACTAACGGTTAGTGATTATATTTTCAAAACATCAATTAACACATAAACCAAGTATTTACATACTTGATTCACCAAAACTTGACTCAAAACTCATTTTGACACCAAACCAAGTCAACACCCATTTTGACTAGCAAATTTTATTCTTAAGAACATCAAAATCACCAACACACTTACAATCTAGTGATTAACACCTAAACTCATGACAAATCTAGCTAATTTCATCATTAAACACTAAACCCACAATAATATGGTCTACTCACACTAACCATACCCAAAACCCCTAAATATCACAATAAATGGGGTTTATAACCCTAACAAGCATAAACCCTAAACACAAACAAGAATCAAACACTATAATTCAGATTAGGGTTTACCTCAAGTATCAAAACGAGCTCTAGTAGCTAGAAACACCAACAAGCACCAAGAACCACTCCAATTTGGGCAGGAATCACCATCTTCATCACTATTTGAAGCTTCCTCTCTAGAACTCTCCCCTCTCTCTCTCTAAGATGTTTGGTGGGAGAGAAATGAGTGTGAAATGAGCTCATGATAAGGTTGGATCAGTTTTGTGGCCAAAAATCCGACTCCAAAGTGAAAGGACCAAAACACCCTCCAAAATCCCCTTAAAAACGAGTTCAAGACATCAGGTCTGCCACATTGTCGCGTTTCACGACTACCTGACGCGTTTCGCGACACCCCAAAAGTGATACACCTGACCAAATCGTGACGAATTGACCAGGACCGGGTTTTTAAGGCTGTCGCGTTTCGACCATGTTTGTCGCGTTCCACGATGTTCCAGGACACGACACATGTGCTCAAAACGCGATATCAGCAGCTCTTCAACACAATTTCAGTTTCCAGCTTCAATTTAAAAGTTCAGTGACTGAAGTTGTCTAATTCTGATTCTGATGTAAATTCTGAAAATACATAAGTGTTAGGTTGACTTTCAGTGACACTTTCTAATGCACACTTTTAGTGACACTTTCTGATGCACACTTCTGATGTATAAAATTAAGAGTGTTACATAACTTGAGCCTCGGGTATCGATTTTTTACGAATTATATATATATCCTCGTCTAACTAATCAACCCGACACATTAGTACACTCAAGAACACCCTAAGATTAGTTCATAAGTTGTGACACACAGCCATGTACCAAACATTTTCATTAATCCGATTTAAAACTTGTTTTAGCCATTCTGGGTGATCCGTGGCTCGGATTTCGATGACCCAAACATGAATGTTCATCCAATCATCAATCCTAACCCAACGGGACACTCTAGAGACTCCAAAAGTGGCATAAAGTTGGACCCCAACTGATCATACAAGCTTTTACATTTTAATTTCATCAAAACCCTAAATCGGGCATAACTTTTGATCCGAAACTCAAAACAACATGAATCCAAAGCCTAAAATTATTGTCTTGATGATAGAAACTCATCTATACACTTTATTTAATCAAAAACACATGTTAAGTTTACTGATTTTAATAAAAAGTCTGCTGTCCAAAATTGATCAAACTAAAAAATAGTAAATCGAGCATTTCTACGCATAATAACAACAATACAATCATACACAAGTACTATAACATCATCATACATATAAAAATCAGTAAAATAATCAAAATTGAAAAAGTTAGGGTTTATACCCTAATCAAGAAATGATTAGTATAGATGTGTAGAGAATGATGCAGTGAATCCGATTATGTTGAAAGCTTCTTGAACTGAGTAACAAATTGATGAAGATGATGAGTGATGGTGGTGTTGACGACTCTAAAAGAAAAAATAGAGGAAGGAGAGAAATGAGGAAATTAGGTTTAGGTGGAAAATGGAAGTAGTGAGAAAATGAAATAAAATGTAAATGGGAAAAATAAAGTTCAAAATTATCATATGGTGGTGGTGTGGTGTATTCGGCCAAACCAAGGGAAAGGGTGGGCCCCTTGTGGCCCAATTTTATGCTAAGAGTAATTGCTTATGGTCCGAATGCCCGAAAAGCGAAAACACCACTACGCGATTAAATCTCCGGAGGAATAACGCACACGCGAAAAATAAAATATATAAATACTATATATAATTATATGATATAAAAATATCGTAATTAAAATAGTTTGGATTCAAAAATCTCAAAAGTCTGACCGTTGGTTTAAAAACCGAAATGATTCGCCGGATAGAAATCCACGACACGTAGAAACTTACAATTTTAAATACGAATACAAATATTCATATAACATATAATAAGGAATATATTATTACTAAATAAATAATATAAGTCATAAAAATAACGTGGCACGAATACCAAATAACGGACGTTAACTACAAACGATAAAAGTTAACGGAAAAAGTAGGGTCGTGACAGTACCTTCCCCTTACGGAAATTTCGTCCCAAAATTTAAGCAGGTGCAGAGGTTGACTCGTCATCTGGGAACAAATGCGGGTACTTCTGCCTTATCTGATATTCACATTCCCAAGTGAACTCGGGCCCGCATCCGGCATTCCATCTAACTCGGACGATAGGAATTTTACTCTGCTTGAGCGTCTTAACTTCTCGATCCATAATCTCAACAGGTTCCTCAATAAGCTGGAGTTGTTTATCAACATGAAGTTCATCAATAGGAATGGTCTCATCGGCCTCAGCCAAACACTTCTTCAAATCAGATACATGAAAAATGTCATGAACAGCGCTAAGTTCTTGTGGCAATTTCAAACGATAAGTCACAGGTCCAATTCTCTTCGTAATCTCAAACGGTCCAATAAATAGAGGATTCAACTTTCCCCTCTTACCAAATCGTACCACACCCTTCCAAGGTGATACCTTCAATATAACACGGTCACCGACTTGAAATTCTAAATCTTTTGTTCTAATATCGGCGTAACTCTTTTGCCGACTCCTGGCGGCTCTCAATCTTTCTTTAATTTATACGATCTTCTCGGTAGTCTCATGAATAATCTCTAGGCCTGTGAGTTGAGCATCCCCAATCTCATTCCAACAGATAGGAGACCTACACTTCCTACCATAGAGAGCCTCAAATGGTGCGGCTTTAATACTTGGATGATAGCTGTTATTATAAGAAAATTCAGCCAGTGGCAGGTATCTATCCCACCCATTACCAAAATCAATAACGCATGCTCGTAACATGTCTTCCAACGTTTGAATGGTCCTTTCACTCTGACCATCCGTTTGTGGATGATAAGCAGTTCTCATATCTAACTTAGTTCCCAAAGCTTCCTGTAAGGATTGTCAAAACCTCGAAGTGAATCGACTGTCTCGGTCTGAAATTGTAGATACGGGATCCCCATGTCTCGAAACAATCTCCTTCAAATACAAACGAGTAAGTTTTTCCATCGAATCTGTTTTCTTAATCGGTAGGAAATGGGATGACTTTGTGAGCCGGTCTACAATAACCCAAATAGTATCATAACCACCCACAACCCTCGGTAACTTCGTAATAAAATCCATTGTAATCCCTTCCCACTTCCACTCGGGAATTTCAGGTTGCACCAAAAGTTCAGATGGTTTCTGATGTTCAGCTTTAACCTTGACACAAGTCAAACACTTAGTCACATAAGTAGCCACATCAGTTTTCAAATTAGGCCACCAATATAGCTCCTTAAGATCATGATACATCTTCCCTGAACCAGGGTGAATAGAGTATCTTGACTTATGAGCTTCATATAGAACAAGTTGTTGCAAATCACCAAATTTCGGAACCTAAACACGTCCCGCAAAATACCGAGTACTGATATCGGCCAAAAAGTCACGTTTTTACCCCCGATATTGAGCCTTAAAACCATAAAGTTCCAAACTTTATCGTCAAAATAATCACTTTGTTGGTTAATTTGGTAGATTTAGTAATTACAAAGGCTATGTTTCAAGAATCACTAAGAACAGATAAGAAATGAGGAAAAGCGAGCAAAACCGGCTAAGACGATTAACTCGCGTTTAAATAACTTATTTTACAATTTTTGGAAAAGTTTAATTACTTAATCTCATGTTGTAGGATATTCAATTATGAATGCGTGGACACAAGAATCGTAAAAAACGGAGCTAAAACGAAGATTCTAGAGCGAAAACGGTGAAAGATCCAGCAAACCCTTTGCCAAACGGCTTGCCATAATGGAAAATGGCCTGCCAGCAAACGGGCACCAAAAACGGCTTGCCCGAGCAAACGGGCATCAAAAACGGTCTTGGCAAACGGCTTGCCAAACGGCCTGCCAGGGGTTTTTCAGCAATTTAATTACAATTTTACCACCAAGCATTTTCTATAAATGGGGGCTTCATCCCACCATTTCAACACACCAATTCTTCACTTCTCTCTCTCAAATATCTCTCTATAGTCGCTCTCTAGTGATCTATAGGAGATTAGTTCTCTCTCTACTTTCTCTCTCTAGATTCTAGATAGAGAAAAGTACAGAGATTAGGAAAATAATTATCTCTCTATTGTCGCTCTCTAGTGATCAATGGGAGAATAGTATGTAGTTAGTAGTAGAAGCTATCAAGCATTATAACGCTATGGATATTATGAAGAAATACAAGTGTTATTCTGCCGACATTATTCGGTAATATCTATCCTTTCTTTTATTAATTTATTATAATATTCTTGTTCGATGTTTGTGATTTATTAATATTAAAAATGCTTGTTGCCATGATGTGTGAGTAATTGCTTGATTGTTTGCCATATAATAATGTTAGTTAGGGATGATTATCGTTTCGTACTCACTTTCTGTCTATGATATTAAACCTCGTTATTATCGTCCTTCCGCCAATAAACGTGATTAAAACCTTTTATAAAGTCGACAATTATAAGGTAATTAATTATTTGTGTTTATACATTGGTCAAGGTATGAACCCATCGGAGATACTATAAAGTACATGGGGAATTATCGTGGGACCAGATCAAGACATTGGTCAAGAGTATAAGACTCGAGGAAATACTGTTGCAACAGTAGAGTACAGTGTTGATGTAATATAGGACCACTTGAGTATGGTCAAGATTATAAACTATGGAACCACTATAAGTCTAGTACATGGTGGATAACTAAGGGATTTATTTAAGTAAGGGCTGGTTTAAATCATAAATGGAAATTTAACGCACTACAATACAAACTAAGCTTATAAATCTTTAAGGATAACTGAGAACCATTAGAGGTTCTAATTTGTCTACAAACCCTTATATTTTACCAAACCATTGATAGAAAGGAATTCGAAACACAACCACAACCAACCATTTGGGTGATACACTAAGGTGTTAAGAAAGGTTGGATATTATATGTGATGACCCGGGAATTTCCGACCAAATTTAAACTTAAACTTTATATGATTTCGATACGATAAGCAAAGTCTATTAAACCGAGTCTCAAAATGTTGGAACTATTATTCATAAATGCATTTGACCTTGATTATTTCCGACGATTCACGAACAATTGTGTGTAACTAAATATGTAAACATATATATATAAATATAAGTGTATAGATATATTCTTAAATAAATACATTAATCAATTGGAATTAAAAATGTAAAATACTAAATAAAATAGCTAAGTATTATTAAAATGAATATATATATATATATATATATATATATATATATACACATATACATATATGATATTACTATGGTATTTATGATTGCTAATAACAATTTTATTGTATATATGTAAAATGTATAGATATTAAATATTCAATAAATGTTAAATATTACGCAATTGATATAATGTAATATTAATATATTAAATGTAATTAAAAGCTTAATTATAGCTAGTATATTATCGTGTTCATTAATATTAATATCAGTATTACTAATATTATTAAATTATAAATATGAAATTGATACATTTGATTTGTTATCCATACTATTGTTATCATTGTTAACATCATCTTTATATTAACTAGTAACTATAATTTTAGTAATTATGAATAATGTTAGTATTATTAGTAAATATTATCATTACCATTATCATTAATAATTATTGTTATAAATTATTATTACTATCATTATTATTATAGTACAATCTATTATTATCATTAATAATAAAATTGCTATCGTTTCTATATCATTATTATCATTACTATAGTGATCATATTTTGTATTAATATAAACATAATACAATTTATTATTATTATTAGAATTTTTGTATTAGTAATTATTATCACTATTATTATTTAAACTTATTATCATTAATATAGTTTATATTATTATCATTATTATTATTTTTGTTAGTATTATTATCATTAAATAAAATGGTACTTATTAATATTAATTAAAATTAATAACAGATATATATAGATATAAATACACGCTATATATATATAAAAATTACAGAAAACATATATAGATATAGATACAAACATGTTTGGTTTGCTATCACAATCTCACTGTTTTAGAAATCTGTTTTTCCTATCTCTAATAGTGATTTCAGTCGACTACAATCCAAGAATTTGTAGGAAGTCATACACTTTTATTTATTTATTTTTTCTCTGTACCTGATTTTAATGGTGCCTAAATCATTTGAGCTATCAAACAAGATTTATGAGCTGTAATATTATCTTTTAGACTTTACATAATACTCTGTGATTTCAATCCATTTGATTACAGCAAAAATCAAATAAATTTTAAAACATACAACTCGATACCTCTGTACTTCTACTTTTTCACCAAATCACGATTTAGAATGAAACTTAAAAATCTAATAATGCAGTTTTATTAGCAATCTTGCATTCATACTATCTGGAAAGTTTTAGATTCCAATTCTTCGAATTGAAACCGAATTTTCGAGTCAAACTTGAATTTTAAAAAGTCAACAAATTCGTTCATGAAGAAATTCGTAAGTGTTTTGATGTATTAGCTTCAATTGACGATTCTAATAGATTATATGAGTGATTTGAAACGTATTTTGTGTTGTAACATTTGTCCAAAACGTACTCGAAATCATAGTTTATTTTTTTTTTCATTCATTCAGCGACGCTGTTTTTTTTTTTTTTTTTCGTTTTTTCTTGTTTTTAAATAATATCATTTTGTTTCTTGTTGTTTATAAGTTTTTTTAACAAAACTATAAGAACATTATTTAAATCTTTGAGTAATTCTGGTGCTCTGAATTCGTGAGGAAGGTGAAGGAAAAGGAAGAACACAAAATACGATTTAAATATAATTGGTTTATAAGTAATACAGAAAAGAAGCTGCAGCGAAATGGTTGGGTGTGATTGTGTTAACCGAGAGGTCTCGGGTTCGAACCTAGAACAAGACAGTTCAGTTCTTTTTAAGCCTTTTCCCTTAAGGTAGTTCCCCTTATTATTATTATTATTATTATTATTTTTATTTTTATTAGAATTATGATTATTGTTATTATAATCTTTATTATTATTATTATTATTATTATTATTATTATTATTATTATTATTATTATTATTATTATTATTATTATTATTATTATTATTATTATTATTATTATTATATTATTATTATTATTATTATTATTATTATTATTATTATTATTATTATTATTATTATTATTATTATTATTATTATTATTATTATTATGATAAACTAGGAATTTATGATGCTAAAAGAATTAATGAAGAACATAATTATGATAATCATAAATTAAAGGTAATAATAAATATATTATGGTTTCGACTTAAACATAAAAATATTCGTATGAAGGATAAGTAATATGCGTAAAATATATAAGATTTATTATGTTATGAGGTATTATGATAATATAACTCGAAGATGAAAGTCATGATGATTTATATAGTTATTCGGAAGGGTAATATATAGACTTACACAAATATTACATAACGATTTAAACTTTAACGTTAGTGTTAACGAGGTTTACTTTAGTAACTACTACCTAATATATCTTATAACTTTAAAACGAAAATGTTAGTTTCATATGAATCATTTATATATATATTAAAAGTACGAATAACATCACAACTATAATTGAGAAATATATATAATACATATAGTTTAAATAAACATTAACAAAATATTATTAAAATGATAATTAAAAATAATATGACATGAGTTGTATATATATATACATATATATAAAAATATACTTTTGGTTAAAACCTATATTACTATAATTAGGACCAAATTATATGAAATATAACGTTTTTATATAAATCTATTAGACTTATATACATTTAATAATGTATTAATATATTTAACAAGTATTTAAAATATTGATATTAATAAATTTATTATTATGATAATAAATAATAATTAGTTACTTAAAATAAATATATTTAAGTTACTAATAGAACATAAAAATTCATTAAATAACAGTTATATCACTAATAATAATATATATTTTGTTCGATTACAAGTATATGTTTTAATATATATATGAATGATATAGGTTCGTGAATCCGATGCCAACCCTGCATTGTTCAATATAGTCATATGTATTTTTACTACAAAATACATTAGGTGAGTTTCATTTGCCTTTTTACCCTTTATATTTTTGGGCTGAGAATACATGCGCAATTTTTATAAATATTTTACGAAATAGACACAAGTAATTGAAACTACATTATATGGTTGAATTATCGAAATCGAATATGCCCCTTTTTATTAAGTCTGGTAATCTGAGAATTAGGGAACAGACACCCTAATTGATGCGAATCCTAAAGATAGATCTATCGGGCCCAACAAGCCCCATCCAAAGTACCGGATGCTTTAGTACTTCGAAATTTATATCATGTCCGAAGGAGGATCCCGGAATGATGGGGATATTCTTATATGTATATTGTGAATGTCGGTTACCATGTGTTCAATCCATATGAATGATATTTTTGTCTCTATGCATGGGACGTATGTTTATGAGAAATTGAAATATGAAATCTTGTGGTCTATTAAATTATTGAAATGATTGTTATGATAAACTAATGAACTCACCAACCTTTTGGTTGACACTTTAAAGCATGTTTATTCTCAGGTATGAAAGAAGCCTTCCGCTGTGAAATTGCTCATTTAAAAGATATTACTTGGAGTCATTCATGACATATTTCAAAAGACGTTGCATTCGAGTTGTCGAGCTCATCAAGATTATTATTTAGTCAATTATAGTTGAATATATTATGAAATGATTTACATGTCGTCCATTTTTGATATTAAGCAAGTTTGTCTTTTAAAAACGAATGCAATGTTTGTAAAACGTATCATATAGAGGTCAAGTACCTCGCGATGTAACCAACTATTGTGAATCGTTTGTAATCGATATGGACTTTGTCCGGATGGATTAGGACGGGTCTTGACAGTTGGTATCAGAGCGGTGGTCTTAGCGAACCAGGTCTGCATTAGTGTGTATAACCAATAAGTCATTAGGATGCATTAGTGAGTCTGGACTTCGACCGTGTCTGCATGTCAACATTTTGCTTATCGTTTTTGTCGGAAATCATCAGTTTATCATCCTTAAGATATTATCTGCTTATCATTCTTAGTCTAAACACATCTTACTGCAATGATTGCATGAATAGTGTATAGACAAAATTCACATCTTAGCATATCTACTAATCCATATCTTAGCGTATCTGTCACTGTAGACTTTATCTGACACGTTTCATTAATTTTCTTCGTAATTCACGGGATCTTTGGAAGTATGTAAAGATATTCTATATATAATTAGAATATCATTCGATATTCAAAAAAAAAAAAAAATCATTTCATATCAAAACCCTGTAACTGATCGTGAGAGATGGATCCTACACCAAGCTTGGATTCCATTAGTTCCGGAAGCGATTTCGAGATGTATATTGAAGCAGACACCGAAGTCAATGAACCAGAAGTGCCTCAACCATTTAGTTATTTTTCTTTCTAGAGGAGATGGGGGTGGGTCCGAGACTTACTTACTCGATGGAGAAATGAAGAAGGCGAGCCCTACCGCGAACCAAACTTAGCTCCTAACATCGGAGAAAACGATGTACTCACCGGTGAACCTATGTGCAACACTGTATTCACCCTTCTTGCTAAAGTTTTCCACCTCGAAGGTCACGTTACTGCAATCTCAGAAAATATTCAACCTCTACTTCCGAATACCAATCGAAGGGGAATATTAGAAGAAGTTAGGGGACTTCGAATAGATAATCAAGATCTATCGAATCAGATGAGTGGATGGATAGAAATGATAGAGGGTAGGATAGAAACCCTGACAAGAATGGTGCGTGATCTACAAGCTATACTTACCACACCAATATCATCACCAACTAGAACACCAATAACACTGGTAGCACCGACAGAAACAGTACCACCATCAGCAGCACCAACAGCATAACCAGTACCAACAACAATAACATCATCACCCGTCTTAACCTCGTAATCTATATCTCAAGCATAATCATCGTTCTACGAATCGTTCTACCTAAACTATCTTCATCCTTCATGACGATTATGTAATCTCTAATGTTTTAGAGATTATGTACTCTAGTTCTAGCCGCAAATCTAATGATTTTAATATCACAATGACTCATTAAATCCATGATTACGTCTAAAGAAAATATATATGTATATATGTTTTCATAAGGATTGTAATTAAAAGTTGTATTGTATAAACTGTTAATGGTGAAAATATTTTAACGGGTAGGTAATACCCGAGGAAATATTTATAATCCACATTAATAAGTTACACTGTACATTCTTTGAATCTGATTCAACGATAATTTACTATTCTACTTACATCCACAGATATACGAATCCGTTCACCACAGAATAACCATATTCATCCAATTTCATATTTGGATTTTGATTTATCTGAATCCAACAAGTGGCATAATGAAGAACACATTTGACAAAATAAAATTTGTTAGAAACAAACAAATTAACTATGAGAAATTTTGTTAAGAATCCACGCTAATTGTTCCTAGCTAACTGATTACATTTTATATTATCGCAATTTAATTATCGCAATTTACATTCTCGCAATTTTATTTATCGTCATTTAATTTCTGTTATTTACTTTACGCACTTTATTTATCGTTATTTAATTTCTGTTATTTATTTTTACGCACTTTAAATATCGGGACACGTATACAAGGTTTTGACATATCATATCGACGCATCTATATATATTATTTGGAATAACCATAGACACTCTATATGCAGTAATGATCGAGTTCTCTATACAGGGTTGAAGTTGATTCTACAATAATATATATAATTTGAGTTGTGATCGAGTCTGAGACATGTATACGGGTCACGATAAGTATTAATTAATTCGAATATTATATATTAAACTATATATGAATTATTGGACTGTCAACTGGGGACTATCGACCGTGGACTAATAACATTGGACAATTAAAATGAATTAAAATATTGATTATAACATATGAAACTAAACAATTCTTCAAGTTGCCACTTGATTTCGTCCTAAACATCATTTGTATCTTCACGATTACATTCTGTGTTCAAACCTTTCATGATTCTTGAAAACACCTCAATCGAGAGGATGAACCAACCGCACTTCATTTACGGGAGAAAAGATTGATGCATATAGTTATGCACCTGAAAACACTCGGAACCTGAGTAAACGATTAACACGTAGCTGTGCTAATTCCTTTAGCGTTATTATTACCGAAAATAACTTTGCATCTGCTGTTCGAGATAGCCAGTTTTGTCACAGCTCTAGCAAGACAACTTCGACTTTTCATACGAAACAGCCTTATTATAATGTTGATATATACGCGTGCTCTTTTATTGTTACCAGGGAACCTTTCATATTCCACCATATTACCATCAGCGTTTAATCATCTAAAAACACAATTTTTCTGAAACTACCTTGGATTAATAACCTATGATTCAGATATCATAGCATTAAATGCAGAGGAAACAGAAAAATGGTAGATGGTCTAAACGACCAAAAGTTTGATGATAAAGAAAGGAGTGTTAGGAACGCTCGATAGAAGATTGGGTATTGAAAAACAGATTGAGCTACCCATGAAGGAGACCAAGAACAAATACACAGACCATACCCTATATTCAAAGAATCCAGATAATTCTGGATCCGTTGAAATTTTTAGAGAATATCTTGCTCCGAAGTCATGTTAAAATCTGGCGGAAAATCTTTCTCCATCAACCATCGAACTTAGAAATTTCCAAAATATCATCATCAATATCTTCGATATTTCTGAGAATATTTTCATAAATATTTTCGTTCGAAATTATATACCTCTTCGTGCTTCCTGTGTATCATTATATTGGAAACATTCAATAGAAAATTTAGTACCGAAAAGCAGATTATGCGAAACTATGAAGAAAGCCGCGGACAAATCACAAAGAATAAGTTTGACTTCAAAGAATCCAAATGATTCAATGTCTGCTAAAGTCTTTAGTGAATATCTTGCTCCTTACTCTAAACCCTTGCAGACAATAGTTTCTATCATCCTCTGATCTTAGATATTCCGAGATATTATTGTATCTTTCATTACAAATATCCTCCATATTTCTGGAGATATTTTTATAACTATTCTTATCTGAAATCAATAATCTCTTCATGCTATCAGTATTACATCATATAGAAACTGTTAGTTTCTATATTCTGTAAACTTTCGAGCTTAAAATATGAATGTTATTGAAGTAATGTTGAGAACTGATGCATGAGTTAGTATAATATAATGACACTTGATCAACGTGATTATATTACAGTAAGTCATGCTGAGTTTCCAATGGAACGTGATGATTCACAGATCATAACGTCATCATGTGCCATGTTACATAACTCTTTCATTCTGCTTAACTTATGAACATATCAAGAAAATATATTCTTGATAGTTCTATTCTCAGTGATTCTGGTAATTTGACAAATCAAGTCGTGCTAATACATTCTTCCTTATTTAGAACATTATGTTTATTCGAAACTCCATACCTATGAATTCTGGACTGTTACTTGTGAAAAGTAAACAAAAGCATGATGCTCCGAAATAGAAAGGGGGTATAAATCGCAGCAAATAAGAGAGCACATTAACTGTGGATGACAATAATTATAGGAGACAGAAGCAGGGACATTGAAATATAAGGGAAGATATAAAATCCATCAGCAACGCAGAAATTACAAACCATGGATATTAATACGAATAGCAATATAAAGACACGGCATAATTAAGAATAGTATCACCCCAAGGTTATATTAAAAGTAAGCAAAATTTCTCTGGTGGAAGATTGAAGGGAAGTATGACAGAAATAATAATTAGAAAAATATCAAGTATTAGAACTGGATTAAGCATTTTCACAATCTTTTGGATGTATGAACTAAAAAAGAAAGTATAGGAATGGTGAGAATAATAGGACGGAAGAGTTTAATTTATAATGGAAATATCAGACAGAGTATCAAGGCAGATCACCGTATTTAATTATAGAGATCTTAATTTTCTTATTCGTCGAAGAATCAAATCTTATAGATCTCGAAGATTTTTCTTTTAAATCCCTTGAATTCCGAAATTCAATCCAGACAACGTCAAAAGTTTAGACACACCTTATTTTTCTAAATTCAACCCCGACTATTTCAAAAGCTAAGACAAATCTTTATCCTTTCATTTCACTATTTTGTGATAGCTTTATTCGTACGCTTCGAATAATCGAATTGTTTTATCTGTATTACTCAATAATGATAAAACTCTATTTATCAACTCACATTTGTCATGAAAACATTTTTATTGTTAGCCATGACCACCTCACTCAAATTTCGGGACGAAATTTCTTTAACGGGTAGGTACTGTGATGACCCGGGAATTTCTGACCAAATTTAAACTTAAACTTTATATGATTTCGATACGATAAGCAAAGTCTATTAAACCAAGTCTCAAAATGTTGGAACTATTATTCATAAATGCATTTGACCTTGATTATTTTCGACGATTCACGAACAATTGTGTGTAACTAAATATGTAAACATATATATATATATATATATATATATATATATATATATATATATATATATATATATATATATATATATATATATATATATATATATATATATATATATATATATATATAAGTGTATAGATATATTCTTAAATAAATACATTAATCAATTGGAATTAAAAATGTAAAATACTAAATAAAATAGCTAAGTATTATTAAAATGAATATATATATATATATATATATATATATATATATATATACATATATATATATATACATATATGATATTATTATGGTATTTATGATTGCTAATAACAATTTTATTGTATATATGTAAAATGTATAGATATTAAATATTCAATAAATGTTAAATATTACGCAATTGATATAATGTAATATTAATATATTAAATGTAATTAAAAGCTTAATTATAGCTAGTATATTATCGTGTTCATTAATATTAATATCAGTATTACTAATATTATTAAATTATAAATATGAAATTGATACATTTGATTTGTTATCCATAATATTGTTATCATTGTTAACATCATCTTTATATTAACTAGTAACTATAATTTTAGTAATTATGAATAATGTTAGTATTATTAGTAAATATTATCATTACCATTATCATTAATAATTATTGTTATAAATTATTATTACTATCATTATTATTATAGTACAATCTATTATTATCATTAATAATAAAATTGCTATCGTTTCTATATCATTATTATCATTACTATAGGGATCATATTTTGTATTAATATAAACATAATACAATTTATTATTATTATTATTAGAATTTTTGTATTAGTAATTATTATCACTATTATTATTTAAACTTATTATCATTAATATAGTTTATATTATTATCATTATTATTATTTTTGTTAGTATTATTATCATTAAATAAAATGGTACTTATTAATATTAATTAAAATTAATAACAGATATATATAGATATAAATACACGCTATATATATATATAAAAATTACAGAAAACATATATAGATATAGATACAAACGTGTTTGGTTTGCTATCACAATCTCACTGTTTTAGAAATCTGTTTTTCCTATCTCTAGTAGTGATTTCAGTCGACTACAATCCAAGAATTTGTAGGAAGTCATACACTTTTATTTATTTTATTTTTTTTCTCTGTACCTGATTTTAATGGTTTCGAAATCATTTGAGCTATCAAACAAGATTTATGAGCTGTAATATTATCTTTTAGACTTTACATAATACTCTGTGATTTCAATCCATTTGATTACAGCAAAAATCAAATAAATTTTAAAACATACAGCTCGATACCTCTGTACTTCTACTTTTTCACCAAATCACGATTTAGAACGAAACTTAAAAATCTAATAATGCAGTTTTATTAGCAATCTTGCATTCATACTATCTGGAAAGTTTTAGATTCCAATTCTTCGAATTGAAACCGAATTTTCGAGTCAAACTTGAATTTTAAAAAGTCAACAAATTCGTTCATGAAGAAATTCGTAAGTGTTTCGATGTATTAGCTTCAATTGACGATTCCAATAGATTATAGGAGTGATTTGAAACGTATTTTGTGTTGTAACATTTGTCCAAAACGTACTCGAAATCATAGTTTATTTTTTTTCATTCATTCAGCGACGCTGTTTTTATTTTTTATTTTTATTTTTCATTTTTTCTTGTTTTTAAATAATATCATTTTGTTTCTTGTTGTTTATAAGTTTTTTTTAACAAAACTATAAGAACATTATTTAAATCTTTGAGTAATTCTGGTGCTCTGAATTCGTGAGGAAGGTGAAGGAAAAGGAAGAACACAAAATACGATTTAAATATAATTGGTTTATAAGTAAAATAGAAAAGAAGCTGCAGTGAAATGGTTGTGTGTGATTGTGTTAACCGAGAGGTCTCGGGTTCGAACCTAGAACAAGACAGTTCAGTTCTTTTTAAGCCTTTTCCCTTAAGGTAGTTCCCCTTATTATTATTATTATTATTATTATTATTATTATTATTATTATTATTATTATTATTATTATTATTATTATTATTATTATTATTATTATTATTATTATTATTATTATTATTATTATTTTTATTAGAATTATGATTATTGTTATTATAATCTTTATTATTATTATTATTATTATTATTATTATTATTATTATTATTATTATTATTATTATTATTATTATTATTATTATTATTATGATAGACTAGGAATTTATGATGCTAAAAGAATTAATGAAGAACATAATTATGATAATCATAAATTAAAGGTAATAATAAATATATTATGGTTTCGGCTTAAACATAAAAATATTCGTATGAAGGATAAGTAATATGCGTAAAATATATAAGATTTATTATGTTATGAGGTATTATGATAATATAACTCGAAGATGAAAGTCATGATGATTTATATAGTTATATAGAAGGGTAATATATAGACTTACACAAATATTACATAACGATTTAAACTTTAACGTTAGTGTTAACGAGGTTTAATTTAGTAACTACTACCTAATATATCTTATAACTTTAAAACGAAAATGTTAGTTTCATATGAATCATTTATATATATATATATATATATATATATATATATATTAAAAGTACGAATAACATCACGACTATAATTGAGAAATATATATAATACATATAGTTTAAATAAACATTAACGAAATATTATTAAAATGATAATTAAAAATAATATGACATGAGTTATATATATATACATATATATAAAAATATACTTTTGGTTAAAACCTATATTACTATAATTAGGACCAAATTATATGAAATATAACGTTTTTATATAAATCTATTAGACTTATATACATTTAATAATGTATTAATATATTTAACAAGTATTTAAAATATTGATATTAATAAATTTATTATTATGATAATAAATAATAATTAGTTACTTAAAATAAATATATTTAAGTTATTAATAGAACATAAAAATTCATTAAATAACAGTTATATCACTAATAATAATATATATTTTGTTCGATTACAAGTATATGTTTTAATATATATATGAATGATATAGGTTTGTGAATCCGAGGCCAACCCTGCATTGTTCAATATAGTCATATGTATTTTTACTACAAAATACATTAGGTGAGTTTCATTTGCCTTTTTACCCTTTATATTTTTGGGCTGAGAATACATGCGCAATTTTTATAAATATTTTACGAAATAGACACAAGTAATTGAAACTACATTATATGGTTGAATTATCAAAATCGAATATGCCCCTTTTTATTAAGTCTGGTAATCTAAGAATTAGGGAACAGACACCCTAATTGACGCGAATCCTAAAGATAGATCTATCGGGTCCAACAAGCCCCATCCAAAACACCGGATGCTTTAGTACTTCGAAATTTATATCATGTCCGAAGGAGGATCCCGGAATGATGGGGATATTCTTATATGTATATTGTGAATGTCGGTTAACAGATGTTCAATCCATATGAATGATATTTTTGTCTCTATGCATGGGACGTATGTTTATGAGAAATTGAAATATGAAATCTTGTGGTCTATTAAATTATTGAAATGATTGTTACGATAAACTAATGAACTCACCAACCTTTTGGTTGACACTTTAAAGCATGTTTATTCTCAGGTATGAAAGAAGCCTTCCGCTGTGAAATTGCTCATTTAAAAGATATTACTTGGAGTCATTCATGACATATTTCAAAAGATGTTGCATTCGAGTCGTCGAGTTCATCAAGATTATTATTTAGTCAATTATAGTTGAATATATTATGAAATGATTTACATGTCGTCAATTTTCGATATTAAGCAAGTTTGTCTTTTAAAAACGAATGCAATGTTTGTAAAATATATCATATAGAGGTCAAGTACCTCGTGATGTAACCAACTATTGTGAATCATTTGTAATCGATATGGACTTTGTCCGGATAGATTAGGACGGGTCTTGACATTATATGTATATGGCTATGCTACTTTATTCGTGAGCCCAAGGTATGCATTGCATCCAAGATGGGCCGCTTATATCCTTAAACCAGATAAAGCGTCGGGAGTTGAGCATAGTCCATCCGATCAGAATCTTTAAAGCCTAGTTCCTCGTGACATGATAATCGGGAAACCGCTTAGTAGGGAATCTAGTGTTCACACCAAGGTATATCTATCCAAGGAGTGTCTCATAGTCATCCAGACACTACGTTATCTTAAATCATGGTGAACCACGTCTTCTCTGTCCTTAGCTGTTGCATGCTAGCTAGCTTATTTTAATTATATTACTTTAATATCTTAATTACAATTATATAAACTATTCAACCCAACTATTGCCTTTACACAATTTGATATTCCAAAAAAAGTGGCGTCTAGAATAAACCGGTTGGACTTGGTTGTTGGATTTTCTGAACAGTTGTCAATTTATTGGGACCAAAAGGATCCTGCCTCTCCACACAAGGTGTACCTGGCCACTAGTCTTGGATACTAAATTGTGTATAAACCCAATCTTAATCACTAAATTATCTGAATAAGCTCCGTTTCAAATTCGACCGCTCAAGGAACGACCCTAGGTCATATTTACCCTTGCTAACCCATAAGAAGGAATAATAGATTTAGGCCCAACATATATAAATTAAACAAACAACTTCTTCTGTTGATATCCTGAATTGACGTTTTGCGACCTAACTACATCGCATAAATAAACCGTCGGATTCAGGCATATCATAAGAGTAGTTAATTTTTGGCGCCGCTGCCGGGGAGCGGTAGTACGATTTAGAGCCTGTTTAGATTAGTTAGTTTTTAAGAGACCCTTTTGACTGAGACTAGCTTTGTCAGAATTTACTAGTTTACCATAGTTAGGTTAGATAATATTAGCTTAATTTAGATTAACTAAAACGTTTAAAATGGACTTCCTTATTAGTGAACCTTTAGGATGGTTTAACCTACTTAGACCGCTAAGAATGCTTCCAACACATCCTTTCTTCTATCCGAAATCATACAGTGTACCCATCCAACGAGATTCACACTTACCTGACAATAGTTCGATGATGGTCGCACGCGTCACTCTCGCTGACATCACCAAACCCTCGTTAGAAGGACGAGGAGGACCGATACTCTATCCAGAGCTTCACGGAGCGTCTTTTGTGCTTAAGCATAGCATCATACAACTCATTCAGAATCATTGTCTATTCCACGGCTTACCAATTGACGATCCTAACTCTCAATTAGATTGATTTCTCTCCTTATCCAACTCATATAAGCAAAACGGGGTTGAACAAGATGTAGTTCATCTGTATCTGTTCCCCTTTTCCTTAACTCTTCATGCAAAAGCCTGGTTCGAGGGGTTAGAACCCAACTCTATCACCTCATTGGAGGAAATGGCAACAACTTTCTTAATCAAGTACTTTTCCCCATCAAAATAAATCAGACTTAAAAATGATATCGTAAACTTTCAACAAGCCTACGATGAATCACTCTACACTGCATGGGAAAGATTCAAACATTTGCTTCGAAGATGCCCGAACCACCGTCTTGAGAGCTCTGATCAGATTTTGACCTTCTACAAAGGTCTGAATCGGAACAACCAGTCTACTCTGGATGCTGTTTCACAAGGTAACTTCATGGAATTCACTGCTGACGAGGCCTGGAGATTGATCGAGGAGATGACTATGCACCATCACGATTGGAACACGTAAGAGCACATTTCATCAGCAACACCGCTTTCTGCCTCCGATCCTATCGAAAATAAAACCATCAAATTTCTCTCGGACCAAATAGAAAACCTCACCAAAGAAGTCGGAGAGCTAAAGAAACTCCTGCAACATGTGTCTCAAGTGCAATTATGCCAGAATTGCACTGATCCACATCTGGCCAAGGTATACAGGCCGAATGTGAAGACTCTATTGTCTACTCCGATAAGATTCTAGCTCATCCACACAACCCACCCACTAAACCCACTATGAAATGTCCCGTTCATATTGATTATAAACGTTCCATATTAATTGATTTCGTCGCGAAGTTTTGACCTCTATATGAGACGTTTTTCAAAGACTGCATTCATTTTTAAAATAACCATAACCTTTATTTTATCAATAAAGGTTTAAAAAGCATTACGTATATTATCAAATAATGATAATCTAAAATATACCGTTTACACACGACCATTACATAATGGTTTACAATAAGAATATATTACATCAAAAATAAGTTTCTTGAATGCAGTTTTTACATAATATCATACAAGTATGGACTCCAAATCTTGTCCTTATTTTAGTATGCAACAGCGGAAGCTCTTAATAATCACCTGAGAATAAACATGCTTAAAACGTCAACAAAAATGTTGGTGAGTTATAGGTTTAACCTATATATTATCAAATCATAATAATAGACCACAAGATTTCATATTTCAATATACATCCCATACATAGAGATAAAATTCATTCATATGGTGAACACCTGGTAACCGACATTAACAAGATGCATATAAGAATATCCCCTATCATTCTGGAAAATCCTTCGGACCTGATAAAAACAACATCGAAGTACTAAAGCATTCGGTACTTTGGATGGGGTTCGTTAGGCCCAATAGAGCTATCTTTAGGATCCGCTTCAATTAGTAGATCGGTTTACTAATTCTTAGGCTACCAAGCAAAAGGGGCATATTCAGCTTCGATCATTCACCCATATAATGTTGTTTCATTTACTTGTGTCTATTTCATAAAACATTTATAAAACTGCATGTATTCTCATCCCAAAAATATTAGATTTTAAAAGTGGGACTATAACTCACTTTCACAGATTTTTACTTCGTCAGGAAGTAAGATTTGGCCACTGGTCGATTCACGAACCTATAACAAATATGTACATATATATCAAAGTATGTTCAAAATATATTTACACCATTTTTAATACGTTTTAATGTTTTAAGTTTATTAAGTCAGCTGTCCTCGTTAGTAACCTACAACTAGTTGTCCACAATTAGATGTACAGAAATAAATCGATATATATTATCTTGAATCAATCCACGACCCAGTATATACACGTCTCAGGCTAGATCACAACTCAAACTATATATATTTTTGGAATCAACCTCAACCCTGTATAGCTAACTCCAACATTACTGCACATAGAGTGTCTATGGTTGTTCCAAATAATATATATAGATGTGTCGATATGATATGTCAAAACATTTACATACGTGTCTATGGTCCAAGATTATATAATATATTAGAATATAAGTTAGCTAGGATATGATTAATATAGATTTGTTACCAATTTTCACGTAGCTACAACAAGCAAAAATAACCAATCTTGTTTTACCCATAACTTCTTCGTTTTAAATCCGTTTTGAGTGAATCCAATTGCTATGGTTTCATATTGAACTTAAGTTTATGAATCTATACAGAAAAAGTATAAGTTTATAGTCAGAATTACAGGTTACAAGTCGTTTTTGTAAAGGTAGTCATTTCAGTCGAAAGAACGACGTCTAGATGACCATTTTGGAAAACATACTTCCACTTTGAGTTTAACCATGATTTTTGGATATAGTTTCATGTTCATAAGAAAAATCATTTTCCCAGAATAACGACTTTTAAATCAAAATTTATCATAGTTTTTAATTAACTAACCCAAAACAGCCCGTGGTGTTACTACGACGGCGTATGTCCGGTTTTACGGTGTTTTTCGTGTTACCAGGTTTTAAATCATTAAGTTAGCATATCATATAGATATAGGACATGTGTTTAGTTGATTTTCAAAGTCAAGTTAAAAGGATTAACTTTTGTTTGCGAACAAGTTTAGAATTAACTAAACTATGTTCTCGTGATTTGAAGTTTAAACCTTCGAATAAGATAGCTTTATATGTATGAATCGAATGATGTTATGAACATCATTACTACCTCAAGTATTGTGGATAAACCTACTGGAAAAGAGACAAATGGATCTAGCTTCAAAGGATCCTTGGATGGCTTGAAAGTTCTTGAAGCAGAATCATGACACGAAAACAAGTTCAAGTAAGATCATCACTCGAAATAAGATTGTTATAGTTATAGAAATTGAATCAAAGTTTGAATATGAGTATTACCTTGTATTAGAAAGATATCTTACTGTAAATAAGAAAGATTCTTGAGGTTGGATGATCACTTAACAAGATTGGAAGTAAGCTAGCAAACTTGGAAGTATTCTTGATTTTATGAAACTAGAACTTATAGAATTTATGAAAAACACTTAGAACTTGAAGATAGAACTTGAGAGAGATTAATTAGATGAATAAAATTGAAGAATGAAAGTGTTTGTAAGTATTTTTGGTCGTTGGTATATGGATTAGATATAAAGGATGTGTAATTTTGTTTACATGTAAATAAGTCATGAATGATTACTAATATTTTTGTAATTTTATGAGATATTTCATGCTAGTTGCCAAATGATGGTTCCCACATGTGTTAGGTGACTCACATGGACTGTTAAGAGCTGATCATTGGAGTGTATATACCAATAGTACATACATCTAAAAGCTGTGTATTGTACGAGTACGAATACGGGTGCATACGAGTAGAATTGTTGATGAAACTGAACGAGGATGTAATTGTAAGCATTTTTGTTAAGTAGAAGTACTTTGATAAGTGTCTTGAAGTCTTTCAAAAGTGTATGAATACATATTAAAACACTACATGTATATACATTTTAACTGAGTCGTTAAGTCATCGTTAGTCGTTACATGTAAATGTTGTTTTGAAACCTTTAGATTAACGGTCTTGTTAAATGTTGTTAGCCCAATGTTTATTATATCTAAAGAAATGCTAAATTGTTACATTATCATGAGATTATGATATATAATATATCTTAGTATGATATATATACAGTTAAATGTCGTTACAATGATAATTGTTACATATATGTCTCGTTTCGAAATCATTAAGTTAGTAGTCTTATTTTTACATATGTAGTTCATTGTTAATACACTTAATGATATATTTACTTATCATTTATCATGATTATATACTGTAACAATATCTTAAAATGATTCATATGTAATTAGTAAGACGTTGATATAACGATAATCGTTATATATATCGTTTTCGAGTTTCTTAATTCAATAGGCTCATTTTTATGTATATAACTCATTGTTAAAATACCTAATGAGATACATACTTATCATAATATCATGTTAACTATATATATATCCATATATATGTCATCATATAGTTTTTACAAGTTTTAACGTTCGTGAATCACCGGTCAACTTGGGTGGTCAATTGTCTATATGAAACCTATTTCAATTAATCAAGTCTTAACAAGTTTGATTGCTTAACATGTTGGAAACACTTAATCATGTAAATAACAATTTCATTTAATATAAATAAACATGGAAAAGTTCGGGTCACTACAGTACCTACCTGTTAAATAAATTTCGTCCCGAAATTTTAAGTAGTTGAAGGTGTTGACGTATCTTCTGGAAATAAGTGCGGGTACTTCTTCTTTATCTGATCTTCTCATTCCTAGGTGAACTCGGGGTCCTCTACGAGCATTCCATCGAACCTTAACAATTGGTATCTTGTTTTGCTCAAGTCTTTTAACCTCACGATCCATTATTTCGACGGGTTCTTCGACGAATTGAAGTTTTTCGTTGATTTAGATTTCGTCTAACAGAATAGTGAGATCTTCTTTAGCAAAACATTTCTTCAAATTTGAGACGTAATTAGTGTTATGTACAGCCGCGTGTTGTTGTGGTAATTTAAGTCGGTAAGCAACTGGTCCGACACGATCAATAATCTTGAATGGTCCAATATACCTTGGATTTAATTTCCCCCGTTTACCAAATCGAACAACGCCTTTCCAAGGTGCAACTTTAAGCATGACCATCTCTCCAATTTCAAATTCTATATCTTTTCTTTTAATGTCCGCGTAGCTCTTTTGTCTACTTTGGGCGGTTTTCAACCGTTGTTGAATTTGGATGATCTTCTCGGTAGTTTCTTGTATTATCTCCGGACCAGTAATCTGTCTATCCCCCACTTCACTCCAATAAATTGGAGACCTGCACTTTCTACCATAGAGTGCTTCAAACGGTGCCATCTCAATGCTTGAATGGTAGCTATTGTTGTAGGAAAATTCTGCTAACGGAAGGTGTCGATCCCAACTGTTTTCGAAATCAATAACACATGCTCGTAGCATGTCTTCAAGCGTTTGTATCGTCCTTTCGCTCTGCCCATCAGTTTGTGGATGATAAGCAGTACTCATGTCTAGACGAGTTCCTAATGCTTGCTGTAATGTCTGCCAGAATCTTGAAATAAATCTGCCATCCCTATCAGAGATAATAGAGATTGGTATTCTATGTCTGGAGACGACTTCCTTCAAATACAGTCGTGCTAACTTCTCCATCTTGTCATCTTCTCTTATTGACAGGAAGTGTGCTGATTTGGTGAGACGATCAACTATTACCCAAATAGTATCAAAACCACTTGCAGTCCTTGGCAATTTAGTGATGAAATCCATGGTAATGTTTTCCCATTTCTATTACGGGATTTCGGGTTGTTGAAGTAGACCTGATGGTTTCTGATGCTCAGCTTTAACCTTAGAACACGCCAAACATTCTCCTACGTATTTAGCAACATCGGCTTTCATACCTGGCTACCAAAAATATTTCTTGAGATCCTTGTACATCTTCCCCGTTCCAGGATGTATTGAGTATCTGGTTTTATGAGCTTCTCTAAGTACCATTTCTCTCATATCTCCAAATGTTGGTACCCAAATTCTTTCAGCCCTATACCGGGTTCAGTCTTCCCGAATATTAAGATGTTTCTCCGATCCTTTGGGTATTTCATCCTTTAAGTTTCCCTCTTTTAAAACTCCTTGTTGCGCCTCCTTTATTTGAGTAGTAAGATTAGTATGAATCATTATATTCATAGATTTTACACGAATGGATTCTCTGTCCTTTCTGCTCAAGGCGTCGGCTACCACATTTGCCTTCCCTGGGTGGCAATAAATCTCAAAGTCGTAATCATTCAACAATTCAATCCACCTGCGCTGCCTCATGTTCAGTTGTTTCTGATTAAATATGTGTTGAAGACTTTTGTGGTCGGTATTTATAATACTTTTGACCCCATATAAGTAGTGCCTCCAAGTCTTTAATGCAAAAACAACCGCGCCTAATTCCAAATCATGCGTCGTATAATTCTGTTCGTGAATCTTCAATTGTCTAGATGCATAAGCAATTACTTTCGTTTGTTGCATTAATACACAACCGAGACCTTGCTTTGAGGCGTCACAATATATCACAAAATCATCATTCCTTTCAGGTAATGACAATATAGGTGCCGTAGTTAACTTTTTCTTTAACAATTGAAATGCTTTTTCTTGTTCATCTTTCCATTCAAATTTTTTCCCTTTATGCGTTAATGCAGTTAAGGGTTTTGCTATTCTGGAAAAGTCTTGGATGAACCTTCTGTAGTAACCAGCTAGTCCTAAAAACTGGCGTATGTGTTTCGGAGTTTTCGGGGTTTCCCACTTTTCAACGGTTTCAATCTTTGCTGGATCCACCTGAATACCTTCTTTGTTCACTATGTGACTGAGGAATTGAACTTCTTCCAACCAAAATACACACTTTGAAAACTTAGCGTACAGTTTTTATTTTCTCAGCAACTCTAACACTTTTCTCAAATGTTCTTCGTGCTCTTGATCATTCTTCGAGTAAATAAGTATGTCATCGATGAAAATAATGACAAACTTGTCAAGATATGGCACACACACTCGGTTCATGAGGTCCATGAACACAGCTGGTGCGTTAGTCAATCCAAACGGCATAACCATAAACTCGTAATGACCGTAACGCGTCCTAAAAGCAGTCTTGGAATATCATCCTCCTTCACCCGCATTTGATGATATCCAGAACGTAAATCGATCTTCGAATAAACAGACGAGCCTTGTAGTTGATCAAATAAGTCGTCGATTCTCGGTAGTGGGTAGCGGTTCTTGATGGTAAGTTTGTTCAACTCTCGGTAGTCGATACACAATCTGAATGTACCATCTTTCTTCTTGACAAACAAAATAGGAGCTCCCCATGTTGATGTGCTTGGTCGAATGAAACCACGCTCTAAAAGTTCCTGTAACTGACTTTGTAATTCTTTCATTTCGCTGGGTACGAGTCTGTATGGAGCACGAGCTATTGGTGCAGCTCCTGGTACAAGGTCTATTTGAAATTCAACGGATCGATGTGGGGGTAATCCCGGTAATTATTTCAGAAATACATCGGGAAATTCTTTTGCGACGGGAACATCACTGATGTTCTTTTCTTCAGGTTTAACTTCCTCGATGTGTGCTAGAATGACGTAACAACCTTTTCTTATTAGTTTTTGCGCCTTCAAACTACTAATAAGATTTAATTTCGCGTTGTTCTTTTCTCCGTACACCATTAAAGGTTTTCCTTTTTCACGCATAATGTGAATCGAATTTTTGTAACAAATGATCTCTGCTCTTACCTTCTTCAACCAGTCCATGCCAATTATTATATCAAAACTCCCTAACTCGACTGGTATTAAATCAGTCTTAAACTGGTATTAAATCAGTCTTAAACGTTTCATCACCCAGTTTAATTTCTCTATCCCGACATATATTATCTGCTGAAATTAATTTACCATTTGCTAATTCGAGTAAAAATTTATTATCCAAAGGCGTCAATGGGCAACTTAATTTAGCACAAAATTCTCTACTCATATAGCTTCTATCTGCACCCGAATCAAATAAAACATAAGCAGATTTATCGTCAATAAGAAACGTACCCGTAACAAGCTCCGGGTCTTCCTGTGCTTCTACCGCATTAATATTGAAAACTCTTCCACGGTCCTGCCCATTAGTATTCCCCTGATTCGGGAAATTTCTAATAATGTGGCCCGGTTTTCCACATTTATAACAAACAGCGTTGGTATTACTTGCTCCGACACTATTCATTTCGGCATTACTTGTTCCGACATTATTTGTTCCTTTAGTTCTGTTAAACTTTGGTTCGTAGACCTCACACTTTGTCGCGCTGTGACCATTTCTTTTACACCTGTTGCAAAATGTCGTGCAAAACCCCTGATGATTTTCTTCACACCTATGACATGGCTGTTTTTAGTTTTTGTTGCCATTGTTGTTATTGAGGTTATTGTTGGGATTATTATTGTTGTTGAAACAATTGTTGTAGTTGTTGTTGTTGGGCTGCTTGTTGTAGTTATTGTTAGAATTGCGGTTATTGTTGCGATTGTTGTTGCGGTTGTTGGGATAATTGTTGCAATTTTGGTTGTAATTGTTGTTGTTGTACTGGTGACTCTTGTCACCGTTTTCCTCCCACTTCCTCTTGAGTTGTTTCGTGTTGGCTTCTTCGGCCGCCTGTTCTTTAATTCTTCCCTCAATCTGATTTATGAGTTTATGAGCCATTCGACTTGCCTTCTGTATAGAAGCGGGCTCGTGTGAACTCACATCTTCTTGGATCCTAACTGGTAACCCTTTTACAAACGCGTCGATCTTCTTTTCTTCATCTTCGAATGCTCCCAGACACAATAGGCACAACTCTATGAATCGTCGTTCATATGTGAAAACTTCGAACCCTTGTGTTCGTAACTCTCTAAGTTCTGCCTTGAGTTTATTAACTTCGTTTCTAGGACGGTACTGCTCGTTCATCAATTGCTTGAATGCCGACCATGGTAGTGCGTAAGCAGCATTTTGTCCTACCTGTTCAAGATAGGTGTTCCACCACGTTAACGCAGTACCTATGAAGGTATGCGTAGCGTACTTAACTTTGTCCTCTTCAGTACACTTACTTATGGCAAACACCGATTCGACTTTCTCGGTCCACCGTTTCAATCCAATTGGTCCTTCGGTTCCATCAAATTCCAAAGGTTTGCAGGCAGTGAATTCTTTGTAGGAGCATCCTACACGATTTCTTGCGCCGTTAGCTGCATTGCAAGATTCAGAGTTATTGTTGGTATGTAGCGCAGCCTGTACTGCGGCTATGTTTGCAGAAAGAAAGGTACGAAATTCCTCTTCGCTCATATTCATGGTTTGTCGAGTAGTCGGTGCCATTTCCTTCAAAATAGCCAATTGAATCGGGTTAATCATACAGAATATTAAGAGTAGTCAATAGTATTTCGTAGCATAATATGAACTCATTTATAAAAGCTTTTTCTTCATATTAGCATTTTATAAGTTTAAATTCGGGTACTACCTACCCGTTAAGTTCATACTTAGTAGCTAATATTCAATTCAACTACTACAATTCCATATGAAAAAGTGATCATAATAATATATCACATACAAATATTCTTCAAACTTACAACTTCGCTATATTACATATAACATGAAATATAGTACACTTTGATACAGGACAGTTTTGAAGATAAACCTAGTTAATACGCAAGTTGTTCAGCAAAGGAAATAAAGACACGTAATTCATAAGTCCAGAAACAAATCATGCATTCTAGTTTTACTAAGACGACTTCCCATCCTAGGTCTTATGGAAAATAACCGTTATGACCATTGGCTAGGCAGAATGTTGTAATGTCGTCAAAAGGACGAGGGTTTCGTAATGTCCAACAGCCCCGTAATAATCTAAAAACCTTGTTTCTCACCCCAACTACTGAATCCGTCACTTGTGGGAAGGTCTTATTTAAAAGCTGCAGTCCGATGTTCTTTTTCTCACTTTGGTAAGAAGCGAACATCACTAACCTATAAGCATAACATGCTTCTTTATGTTGCATGTTAGAAGCTCTTTCTAATTCACGAAATCCTATGTTGGGATATGTTGAGTCAAAATAGGTTCTTAACCCGTAGCGTAAAATTTCATTTGGGTTCCCCGCATTTATTGCTTTAAAGAAAATACGGTGTAACTTACGGTCTCCCCAATGTGATATACCCCACCTATCAAAGGAAAGCCTTTTATAAACTAAGGCATTTCTGGAAAGTCTTTCAAATGTTTGACAAGTTAATTTCGCCATAACTAAATGTGCTGATGAATTCTGACCGACTCTAGACAAGATTTTCTCAATCATATCCTCTGGTAGGTCTTCTAAAATATTCGGTTGTCTACCCTTAACGTCCATTTTGTTTTTATACTGTAAAATAGACAAGGATTAGATTCGTAAAAGATAATTAACAAACAATACAAGCAATTTTTTACGTAGAACATAAAAGTACAAGCATACTATAATACATATAATATACAACATGATTACAACCCTCTAATCTGAATCACTGGTTTCTTCTTCTTCGGACTTGGTTCGTTTTCCTAATTTTCTAGGAATATATGGTGTTCCTCTAATACGAGCCGTCATTTTCCATAATGGTTTAGAAAAACCTGGTGGTTTAGAGGTTCCCGGGTCATTGTTACATTTTAGGAAATACGGATGTTGCCGATACATATAAAGTTCATCGGGGTTGGAATCGGGTTTCTCTATTTTTATACCTTTTCCCTTATTATTTTCTTTCGCTTTATTAAATTGGGTCGAGGTAATTTCTATAACATCATCGGAATCCTCATCGGGATCCGATTCATCGGAAAATTGGTAATCTTCCCAATATTTTGCTTCCTCGGCGGAAACACCATTGACCATTATTAACTTTGGTCCGTTGGTTGAGGATTTTCTTTTATTTAATCGATTTACTATAGGTATCAATATTTCTTCTTCCGGAACCTCTTCTTCTTCTGGTTCCTCCTCTTCCGATTCCTCCTCTTCTGGTTCCTCTTCTTCCAGTTCCTCCTCTTCTGGTTCCTCTACTTCCGGTTCCTCCTCTTCCGGTTCCTCTTCGAGAATTTGTGAATCTTCCCAAAATATATTCGACTCTTCATTATTATTAGATGAATCAATGGGATTTGTACTAGAGGTAGACATCTATCACACAATATCAAACACGTTAAGAGATTAATATATCACATAATATTTACATGTTAATAATATATAGTTTCCAACAAAAAAAAATGTTAAGCAATCGTTTTTGAAGAAAAACACGGTCGAAGTCCAGACTCACTAATACATCCTAATAAACTCGGTAAGACACACTAATACAATTTTCTGGTTCTCTAAGACCAACGCTCGGATACCAACTGAAATGTCCCGTTCATATTGATTATAAACGTTCCATATTAATTGATTTCGTCGCGAGGTTTTGACCTCTATATGAGACGTTTTTCAAAGACTGCATTCATTTTTAAAACAACCATAACCTTTATTTTATCAATAAAGGTTTAAAAAGCATTACGTAGATTATCAAATAATGATAATCTAAAATATACCGTTTACACACGACCATTACATAATGGTTTACAATAAGAATATATTACATCAAAAATAAGTTTCTTGAATGCAGTTTTTACATAATATCATACAAGCATGGACTCCAAATCTTGTCCTTATTTTAGTATGCAACAGCGGAAGCTCTTAATAATCACCTGAGAATAAACATGCTTAAAACGTCAACAAAAATGTTGGTGAGTTATAGGTTTAACCTATATATATTATCAAATCATAATAATAGACCACAAGATTTCATATTTCAATATACATCCCATACATAGAGATAAAATTCATTCATATGGTGAACACCTGGTAACCGACATTAACAAGATGCATATAAGAATATCCCCTATCATTCCGGGAAATCCTTCGGACATGATAAAAACAACATCGAAGCACTAAAGCATCCGGTATTTTGGATGGGGTTCGTTAGGCCCAATAGATCTATCTTTAGGATTCGCGTCAATTAGTAGATCGGTTTACTAATTCTTAGGCTACCAAGCAAAAGGGGCATATTCGGCTTCGATCATTCACCCATATAATGTAGTTTCATTTACTTGTGTCTATTTCGTAAAACATTTATAAAACTGCATGTATTCTCATCCCAAAAATATTAGATTTTAAAAGTGGGACGATAACTCACTTTCACAGATTTTTACTTCGTCGGGAAGTAAGACTTGGCCACTGGTTGATTCACGAACCTATAACAAATATGTACATATATATCAAAGTATGTTCAAAATATATTTACACCATTTTTAATACGTTTTAATGTTTTAAGTTTATTAAGTCAGCTGTCCTCGTTAGTAACCTACAACTAGTTGTCCACAATTATATGTACAGAAATAAATCGATATATATTATCTTGAATCAATCCACGACCCAGTGTATACACGTCTCAGGCTAGATCACAACTCAAACTATATATATTTTTGGAATCAACCTCAACCATGTATAGCTAACTCCAACATTACTGCATATAGAGTGTCTATGGTTGTTCCAAATAATATATATAGATGGGTCGATATGATATATCAAAACATTTGCATACGTGTCTATGGTATCCCAAGATTACATAATATATTAGAATACATGTATAATACAATATAATTTAGCTAGGATATGATTAATATAGATTTGTTACCAATTTTCACGTAGCTACAACAAGCAAAAATAACCGATCTTGTTTTACCCATAACTTCTTCGTTTTAAATCCGTTTTGAGTGAATCCAATTGCTATGGTTTCATATTGAACTTAAGTTTATGAATCTATACAGAAAAAGTATAAGTTTATAGTCGGAATTATAGGTTACAAGTCATTTTTGTAAAGGTAGTCATTTCAGTCGAAAGAACGACGTCTAGATGAAAATTTTGGAAAACATACTTCCACTTTGAGTTTAACCATGATTTTTGGATATAGTTTCATGTTCATAAGAAAAATCATTTTCCCAGAATAAAAACTTTTAAATCAAAATTTGTCATAGTTTTTAATTAACTAACCCAAAACAGCCCGTGGTGTTACTAGGACGGCGTATGTCCGGTTTTACGGTGTTTTTCGTGTTACCAGGTTTTAAATCATTAAGTTAGCATATCATATATATATATATAGGACATGTGTTTAGTTGATTTTAAAATTCAAGTTAAAAGGATTAACTTTTGTTTGCGAACAAGTTTAGAATTAACTAAACTATGTTCTAGTGATTTGAAGTTTAAACCTTCGAATAAGATAGCTTTATATGTATGAATCGAATGATGTTATGAATATCACTACTACCTCAAGTTTTATGGATAAACCTACTGGAAAAGAGACAAATGGATCTAGCTTCAAAGGATCCTTGGATGGCTTGAAAGTTCTTGAAGCAGAATCATGACACGAAAACAAGTTCAAGTAAGATCATCACTCGAAATAAGATTGTTATAGTTATAGAAATTGAATCAAAGTTTGAATATGAGTATTACCTTGTATTAGAAATATATCTTACTGTAAATAAAAAAGATTCTTGAGGTTGGATGATCACTTAACAAGATTGGAAGTAAGCTAGCAAACTTGGAAGTATTCTTGATTTTATGAAACTAGAACTTATAGAATTTATGAAAAACACTTAGAACTTGAAGATAGAACTTGAGAGAGATTAATTAGATGAAACAAATTGAAGAATGAAAGTGTTTGTAGGTGTTTTTGGTCGTTGGTATATGGATTAGATATAAAGGATGTGTAATTTTGTTTACATGTAAATAAGTCATGAATGATTACTAATATTTTTGTAATTTTATGAGATATTTCATGCTAGTTGCCAAATGATGGTTCCCACATGTGTTAGGTGACTCAGATGGGCTACTAAGAGCTGATCATTGGAGTGTATATACCAATAGTACATACATCTAAAAGCTGTGTATTGTACGAGTACGAATACGGGTGCATACGAGTAGAATTGTTGATGAAACTGAACGAGGATGTAATTGTAAGCATTTTTGTTAAGTAGAAGTACTTTGATAAGTGTCTTGAAGTCTTTCAAAAGTGTATGAATACATATTAAAAAAGTACATGTATATACATTTTAACTGAGTCGTTAAGTCATCGTTAGTCGTTACATGTAAATGTTGTTTTGAAACCTTTAGATTAACGGTCTTGTTAAATGTTGTTAACCCAATGTTTATTATATCTAAAGAAATTCTAAATTGTTATATTATCATGATATTATGATATATAATATATCTTAGCATGATATATATACAGTTAAATGTCGTTACAACGATAAATGTTACATATATGTCTCGTTTCGAAATCATTAAGTTAGTAGTCTTATTTTTACATATGTAGTTCATTGTTAATACACTTAATGATATATTTACTTATCATTTATCATGATTATATACTGTAACAATATCTTAAAATGATTCATATGTAATTAGTAAGATGTTGATATAACGATAATCGTTATATATATCGTTTTCGAGTTTCTTAATTCAATAGGCTCATTTTTATGTATATAACTCATTGTTAAAATACCTAATGAGATACATACTTATCATAATATCATGTTAACTATATATATATCCATATATATGTCATCATATAGTTTTTACAAGTTTTAACGTTCGTGAATCACCGGTCAACTTGGGTGGTCAATTGTCTATATGAAACCTATTTCAATTAATCAAGTCTTAACAAGTTTGATTGCTTAACATGTTGGAAACACTTAATCATGTAAATAACAATTTCATTTAATATAAATAAACATGGAAAAGTTCGGATCACTACACACTACCCCACCAGAGACAAGTCCAGATGATGTCCTACTGCGAATCATCAACATGATCACAGCAAGACAAGATGCAGCTGACTTAGTCATGACTAATCACTTGAGTAGTATTGAAAATCAAATAAAACAACTAAATCAACGTCTCGATTCTCTAGGTTGTCCTAAAAATGACTCAAAGGTGGCACATAGCCAACCTTCAGTTTCTTCTAAGGAGGATAAACTAACTAATACTCGTTCAGTAGTAGTCATTGAGTCATCACCTAAACCTACTAGGAAAACACCCATTCCATTCCCGGGCCGTCTTAAGCAAAGACATAAAAAGATGAAATCTTTCAAGCTTGATGGTAAATTTTTGGACACTGTGTCTAAAAATCCTTATCGTAAGAAGTATTTTAGAAAACTCCTATCAACCAAGGATAAGGTACTCGAAGTACCCAATGTCCCGCTGAAAGCGAATTGTTCAGCCATTCTCTTAAATACTCTTCCTGAAAAACTAGGGGACACCGGAAGATATACCCTTCCTTGTTCTATCTACCAATCTGGTACTATCTATTCTCTCGCTGACTATGGTGCCAACATCAATCTCATGCCCTACTCACTGTTTCAGAGACTCAAAATTGGAAACCTTAACCCTACCAAAATGAGCATCCAGCTAGTTGACCAATCCACTAGATATCCTAAGGGAATAGCTGAGAACGTCATGGTTAAGGTCGACAAATTCCTCTTTCCAACTGACTTTGTGGTTATGAAATATAAAAAAGACATGAAACCCCTATCATCTTAGGAAGACCTTTCATGAATATAGCCAAAGCGATCTTTGATGTTTATTCACGGACTATCACCTTGAGAGCCCGTGGAAAAGAGGTCACTTTCACGATCGACGAGTCTGTATGTCCTTCTGATGGGAATGCCGAAGTAAATACCATCTCCACTAGGAAAGTCACCTTTTATTCCGAGAATGAAGAGAAGAAGATAGAAGTAGAAGACAAGAGGAATAACCACTCCACACCTACCCAATCTTCACTCCCACCTTATCTTGAACTTTTAATGATTAGAAAGGATTTCGTTCTAGAAGAACTCTTTGAACCAATTATTCTTGAAACTCCCGACCAGAGTGACGAGGAGGTAGATGAAGAAATAGAAATGGAGAGCTCGGAGAAGAAGAAATAGATGGAGGATTCTAGCATCGAAATAGTCGTTAATGTTGCTACCACATTGGAGACGTCAATGGACATCGTCCCACCTCCATCCTTAGAGTACAACATTACGACCAACCTGAAGTCACAAAAAAGAAAGACGGGTTTTGCGTCAGGGCTACCCTATAAACCATCACTCAAATACATAATGACATACACATCATGGAGTGATGAGGACCCTTTTAACCAACTCGCAAAAATCAAGGAGGTAGAAGAAGTTGATAGCTTTGTTATACCTCAAGTTAAACAAAGCATTCACTTCAAACCACCTTCTCCTCTCATTGTACATATCTTATTCTATGTCTGCTTCAATCTCATCGGTATGTTCCAATATTACCTCTTATGTCTACTGATGGATGCAAGGGAGCCGTCTAGATTTCCTGAGAAATAAGGCTAGAGTCAGGCTCGTGACTCAAACAAAAACAAGCGATTCTCGGGAGGCAACCCATGTGTGTTTATTTTTCTATAGCTTTAGTAGTAGTTAGATTAGAATAATTAGGTTAAATGAATAAGTGAAAAGTGAAGCTTAAAATAAAATTTTCAACGTTTCTTAGGACTTGTCTTGAGCTTAAATGCGCTATTTGCTACATTATTTCAAAAGTCTTAAACTTAAAGGCAGTCAACACTTTAAGTGTGGGATTAAGCTTTTTAGTCATACACTGATTTGTTGAATTTTCAAAACCTAATTTTGAAACCCTCAAGTTTTCAAATAACTTTTTCATCAAAACGCAAATCAGTGAGTCTATGGCCTAAAGCTTAATCACCTGTCTAGGATTAATGTTTTCTATCTTTACAAGTAATAGACAATTATTGATGCCTGTGGTGGAGACTCTTTGAATAATGATGAAACGACAAGGGAACCCGTTGATTATTTCATTGCAAGTTATTGGTGGATGATGAATGGAGGATGAAAATGTCCTGATGAGCTCGAGTACACTTCAAGAAGACCGATTCGAATCCAACAGAAGATGGTTCCGACTCAGTCTACCTTCTGATGCTCAGCTCACAACCGCACTCAAGGGGAGTAATTCGTTTCTTTCTCTTCGTTTGTTTAATTTGCTTCGTTATATCCTTAAACTATACCCTATCCTAAGCTTATCACTAAGTGTGGGATTCCAACCCAATATTGAGCTTAGATACATTTTCTGACATGTTCAAAACTAAGTGTGGGATTTTAGCTCCCTAAAATCTAAGAATGAACATTAGGGACAATGTTCCTCTAAGTGTGGGATAGCGGTGTAGTACACCATAATTAGCTATGGGATGCTCGGAAAATGTTCTTAACTTAAAATTTTACTAAGCTTTTCGAGTATACCTACTATTTAGATTCTTTGTCCTCAACGTAAATTTTTCAAAAAAATTTGACTAAATGATACTTTCTGAAAAAGTACTTTCGAAAATCAAGCGCATTTGTTCTAAAATTAAGACAAATGAGGACAGAAATATTCTTAAAGATGAACCGATTCTCTAAAAGAGCATTGCATGACTAGGCATTATCGACCCAATATAATTGCTGCGAGGCACCCCAAAAATGGTCAATAAGCATTCATTTTTAATGCTTCACTATCTTTTCCGTTGAGAGTGCCGATGTTAGCATTTAGAGTTAAAACTTGACCTTGACATACATTTCGAGGCCAATGGTTAGTAAGGCCATACGTGGTGTAGGTGCGATACTCCTTCCGAAATCATTCTGAATAGAGAAGACAAAAACCATCCGTTTTTGTTTCCACTCCACGCATAAACCGACCAACTCACGCCAAAGAGTTGATGAATCAGAAAATACTCACCCCCAAATTCACTATCAAATACGTTAGCCTTTCCACCCTCTTTCCTTTCTCATTTCCAAAATCTAGAAGTTCAAAGAGATAGATCGACCAAGTTTACTTCAAACACTTGTCGAAAAATTCCGAAATTCCAGATTGTTTTTGATAGGTCATAAAAGACCTATTTCTGGTGAAATACCTTTCTCTCTGGGCACAAGAAGAAATAGACAAAATTATGAAGATGGGATATGCAAAAAAAAAAAAAAAAAAATTGTTGAGCAAAGTCTCAAAATAAAGAAGAGAAAAGTCTTCAAATAAAAACATATATCTCCCAAGAAAATGAAGATTGTGACCAAGGAGGATTACAGAAAAGAAGCAAAGTCTTCGCTGAAAATCAGCACCCTCTAAAGGAACTCTTCAAAAAAAAAAAAAAAAAAATAGAGTACCCTCTTTCCTAGAAAAAGTATATCCTCATGAAACCGAAATCTATCGAATCTCTCTAAATTTCAAAGATTCGAAATCACCCTTTTTGCCATATCAAAACCTTCACTTTTCTCCGCAAACCAACCTTTAAAACCTGATCTTCCTCTTGAAAGAATGATTAGGGAGAAGATCAGTGCCGTCCTTATCTAACCGGTGGAGATTTGATTCTTGGTCAAGCCTATGACAATACTTGCAACATGACTGGCTATGAGAGAATTCATTTCATAGATTGATAGGGAACCCCAAAACACTTGAGTGATTTGAGTGACCCGTGTAAAGAAGCCAAAGTCATGTAAACTCCCCTCATGCTTGCAGAGATAGTTTCTACCCTTTTAGAAGATGGTTTGTCTGATTTTGCTCTTATAATAAATAACAAGCCACTGGAATAATAGAACGGAAACCTCAGGAGCATCCTTGAACTCAAAATAAAAGAAAGGTTTGCTTGAGGACATACAAAGTCTAAGTGTGGGATATTTGATATCGGCAAAAAAGTCACGTTTTTACCCCCGATATTGAGCCAAAAACCATAAAGTTCCAAACTTTTTGCCAAAATAATCACTTTGTTGGTTAATTTGGTAGATTTATTAATTATAAAGGCTATGTTTCAAGAATCACTAAGAATGGATGAGAAACGCGGAAAAACGAGCAAAACCGGCTAAGACGATTAACTCGCGTTTAAATAACTTATTTTATAGTTTTTTGAAAAGTTTAATTACTTAATTTCATGTTGTAGGATTTTCAATTACGAACACGTGGGCACAAGAATCGTCAAAAATGGAGCTAAAATGAAGATTCTAGAGCGAAAACGGTGAAAGATCCAGCAAACCCCTTGCCAAACGGCTTGCCATAATGGAAAACGGCCTGCCAGCAAATGGGCACCAAAAATGGCTTGCTCGAGCAAACGGGCATCAAAAACTGCCTTGGCAAATGACTTGCCAAACGGCCTGCCAGGGGTTTTTCAGCAATTTAATTACAATTTTGCCACCAAGCATTTCCTATAAATGGGGCTTCATCCCACCATTTTAACACACCAATTCTTCACTTCTCTCTCAAATATCTCTCTATAGTCACTCTCTAGTGATCTATAGGAGATTAGTTCTCTCTCTACTTTCTCTCTCTAGATTCTAGAGAGAGAAAAGTACAGAGATTAGGAAAATAATTTTCTCTCTATTGTCGCTCTCTAGTGATCAATAGGAGAATAGTATGTAGTTAGTAGTAGAAGCTATCAAACATTATAACGCTATGGATATTATGAAGAAATACAAGTGTTATTCTGCCGACATTATTCGGTAATATCTATCATTTCTTTTATTAATTTATTATAATATTCTTGTTCGATGTTTGTGATTTATTAATATTAGAAATTCTTGTTGCCATGATGTGTGAGTAATTGTTTGATTGTTTGCCATGATTTAATAATGTTTGTTAGGGATGATTATCGTTTCGTATTCGCTTTCTGTCTATGATATTAAACCTTGATATTATCGTCCTTCCACCAATAAAAGTGATTAAAAAACTTTTATAAAGTCGACAGTTATAAGGTAATTAATTATTTGTGTTTATACATTGGTCAAGGTATGAACCCATCGAAAATACTATAAAGTACATGGGGAATTATCGTAGGACCAGATCAAGACCTTGGTCAAGAGTATAAGACTCGAGGAAATACTGTTGCAACAGTAGAGTACAGTGTTGATGTACTATAGGACCACTTGAACATGGTGAAGGTTAGAAGCTATGGAACCACTATAAGTCTAGTACATGGTGGATAACTAAGGGATTTATTTAAGTAAGGGCTGGTTTAAATCATAAATGGGAATTTAACGCACTATAGTACAAACTAAGCTTATAAATCTTTAAGGATGACTGAGAACCATCATAGTTTCTAATTTGTCTACAAACCCTTAGATTTTACCAAACCATTGACAGAAAGGAATTCGAAACACAACCATAACCACCCATTTGGGTGATACACTAAGGTGTTAAGAAAGGTTGGATATTTTATGTATATGGCTATGCTACTTTATTCGTGAGCCCAAGGTATGCATTGCATCCAAGATGGGCCGCTTATATCCTTAAACCGGATAAAGCGTCGGGAGTTGAGCATAGTCCATCCGATCAGAATCTTCAAAGCCTAGTTCCCCATGACATGCTAATCGGGAAACCGCTTAGTAGGGAATCTAGTGTTCACACCAAGGTATATCTATCCAAGGAGTGTCTCATAGTCATTCCGACACTACGTTATCTTAAATCATGGTGAACCACGTCTTCTCTGTCCTTAGCTGTTGCATGCTAGCTAGCTTATTTTAATTATATTGCTTTAATATCTAAATTACAATTATATAAAATATTCAACCCAACTATTGCCTTTACACAATTTGATATTCTGGATAAAAGTGGTGTCTAGAATAAGCCGGTTGGACTTGGTTGTTGCATTTTCCGAACAGTCGCCAATTTATCGGGACCAAAAGGATCCTTCCTCTCCACACAAGGTGTACCTGGCTACTAGTCTTGGATATTAAATTGTGTATAAACCCAATCTTAATCACTAAATTATCTGAATAAGCTCCGTTTCAAATTCGACCGCTCAAGGAACGACCCTAGGTCATATTTACCCTTGTTAACCCATAGGAAGGAATAATAGATTTAGGCCCAGCATATATAAATTAAACAAACAACTTCTTCTGTTGATATCATGAATTGACGTTTTGCGATCTACCGACACTGCATAAATAAACCGTCGGATTCGGGCATATCAAGTACCATCTGCTCGTACCTCAAATTGCTTACCCAAGCCTCTGACCTTCTCGTTTACAAAATTCTCCTCCTTCAAGGCTTCTTGTTGATCCGCAAGAATCTGCCTTGCGAGGTTTGTTCGAATGGTCATATTCAAGGCTCTAAACCTACAAGGTTCAACTCTCTCTTTTCGACTTAACGCATCAGACACAACATTGGCTCTTCCCGGATGATAAAGGAGTTCACAGTCATAATCGTTCAACAACTCAACCCATCTTCGCTGTCTCATATTCAACTGTTTTTGATCAAGGATATGTTGAAGACATTTGTGATAAGTGTACATTGTACTTTTGACCCCATATAGATAATGTCTCCAAATCTTAAGCGCAAACACAACAGCTCCCAATTCTAAATCATGGGTTGTATAATTCTATTCATGAATCTTCAATTGACGTGACGCGTAAGCAATGACTTTCTTTCGCTGCATCAAAACGCAACCAAAGCCTTGACGCGAAGCATCACAATAGATGACAAAATCATCATTACCCTCAGGTAGTGATAATATTAGAGCAGAAGTTAACTTCTTCTTCAGAGTTTGAAAAGCAGACTCTTGTTCACTCTTCCACTCGTACTTCTTCCCCTTATGCGTTAAAGCAGTCAGAGGTTTTTCTACTCGAGAGATATCTTGAATGAACCTTCTTTAATAGCCTGCCAAACCTAGAAACTGACGAACCTAAGTAGGAGTCTTCGGAATTTCCCACTTTTCAATCGCCTCAATCTTAGCAGGATTAACTTGAATTCCCTTTTTACTAACAACGTGTCAAAGGAATTGAACTTCTTTCAACCAGAACGCACACTTTGAAAACTTAGCATACAGCTCTTCTTTTCTTAACAAATCAAGCACTAACTTCAAATGCTCTTCATGCTCATGATCACTCTTGGAATAGATAAGAATATCATCGATGAAAACGATAACGAATTTGTCCACATAAGGACTACACACACGGTTCATGAGGTCCATGAACACTGCAGGTGCGCTAGTCAATCCGAACGGCATAACTAGAAATTCATAGTGACCATAACGGGTACGAAAAGCGGTTTTCGGAATATTAGTTTCTTTAACCCGCAGTTGGTGATAACCAGAACGAAGATCGATCTTAGAATAAACGGACGAACCTTGAAGTTGATCGAACATATCATCAATTCTCAGAAGAGGTTAATGGTTCTTAACCGTAAGCTTGTTTAACTCACGATAATCAATACACAACCGAAACGAACCATCTTTCTTCTTAACAAATAGGACATGAGCCCCCCCAAGGGGATGAACTAGGACAAATGAGATATAGTTGCAACCAACGAAGGAAGAAATATATAGAGTAGTCATATCAATGGTATAGATGTTTAAGGCAATTCCTTCAAAGGGGATAACTAGGATCATAGATTTCAAAGTAAATTTTCATTAAATTTTCGAAAGGAAAACGTACGAAAGGTGTGAACTCTAAACGAGAGTGGACTCCTTGCACAGACAGGTGAGTCGATCTAGGATTCATCCTTATTCTTAAGTTTATGTGCGGATGAGACGAAACGTGAATCACTGGCTATACAGAATAGTTGACCCCTAGGTGAGAAAAATCTCAGAAAATGATTTCTTGTACCTCAAAATATTGAATCATAGAATTGATGTTTACAAGGGTGTTGTGATTAGCCGTGAAATATCGAGAGTAGAAACTTCTCAAACGGTCTAGTGTAATATTTATCTGTGATACCAACTATAACAACAATTGGGGTAGAAACCCACCCAGTACCTTTCCTAAGAACAGGGTGACCACTGAACGTACCTCAGACACTGATGCTACGGCTCGCGTTTTGGCCATGTCTAACTAAAAGAATGAAAATTTTATGAGCGCAAAGACTTCCCAACAAATTTTATAAAACCGCCATCCAAAGTGGCGTAAGAGTTTTTTTTATCAATGAACTTAATGGTAATTTTCATCTTTAGACGGAGGATGAGAAGAATAGTGATCCACACACACACACTGTAGAGTAATGCGAAAATTTTAATATAATCAATCAAAGAAGTTTTAAAAAAACGTTTAAACGTTTGATGTGACCCCATAAACGGAACGAAGTTCTTAGTAAATTTAGAAGTATGTACAACGCGTACCATTTTACATAAAACAATTTGGCTTAACTAAACAACTTAAATAAAGGAGTGGTTTTAAAATATTTTGAAGGTATAATTTAATATGTGCTAACTAAAATAGGTAAGGGTAAATTTATTCATGTGATTTTATACGTTCATATATGATTTTATAAATTGCATACGTGACAGAATATTTTATTACTTCTATTCGCCCATAAATCTCGTGAGGACCGCACAAATAAATAATGTGTAAAATTTCAGATAAACAGAGTATTCGTATTTCAGAGGTTACGAGTTGAATTAAGATCGTGGAAGATCGGGTGAAGGACTTGAATCATCGTGCGACATTTGATCAACAAATGTTACGAGGTCATGAAAACCAATTAATTAAATGTTATTTTGACTATTATCAGGACGTAATACTCTAAAGCTATAGGTCGGGCTGTAGACTAGACTCACTAATGCACCCTATTGACTAGGGTAACGACATCAATTTAGCCTAATTCCCTACAACATGGATCTGATACCAACTGAGACGACCCGTCAAGTACCCTTAATGGCTCTGTCACTTGGTCCCACAGCTTGATCATAACTCTAAATGAATTTATTATACAACATTGCATTCTTTATTTTAAAATGATTTCCTGTAAAGGAAATCCACCAAATATGTAGTTTTAGAAAAACCCAACATATATATAAAATAACCATAGTTGACCAAAAACAAGTCAACCAAACATCTACAATGTAATAAACCAAAATAGAATGCAAAGTTTAATGTTTAACAAAAAATCTGCCAACATGCATGCAGACTCTCTAGCACAGCGGAAGCCACATAATCAAGTACCTGAGAAAACATGCGAATAAACTGTCAACAAAAATGTTGAGTGAATTATAAGTTTTAAAATAATGAATAAACATTAGACCACAACATTTCAAACTTTAGAAAACATAAAACTATTATTCTATTAATCCATGAGTCACCTGGTTACCACTTAACCATTTCCATACCCTTACCAAACAATAATATACACTGAACAGGTGTATCTTCAAAAATAACGAAGTACTAATACATTCCAATTAAAAATTTCTAGCACGACTAGCTCGAAATGGGGCTGTCAAGCCCGATAGATCTATCCATAGGATTCGCGTTCACCAGTAGAAATCAGTGATTACAGTTACCAGACTAGGAAATATTTTCGTTCAACTCATAATGAATAATTTAAATTTATTTCCACTTGTGTCTAAATGTAAAACAAAATGCATGTAATCTCATCCCAAAAATACTTTAAAATAGTATGAAAATGGGACTATAACTCACCTTAAAGTAAACGAAGCAACTACACAGTAATGCGAACAACAAAAGGTAAAGTGATGAAGAATGACCACAATGCCGACCTATAAATAAAGCAGGTCGATATAAATAACTAACTTAGGTCAAGTCTTAGTATGATTGCTATAGTACTTGTTGTAAATAAGCATAGAACAACACTCAGTATGTTTCAGTATGATTAGGACAGCGTATAACATGTACTTTCTATTTTTAGAAAGTTTCTATTTTTAGCAGGTTTCCATTTTCGGAAAGTTTCTATTTTTGAAAGGTTTCTATTTTTAGAATGTTTCTATTTTATGAAAGTTTCCTTAATTAGAAAAGTCAACTGAAAGTCAAAGTCAACCGAAAGTCAACTCAAAGGTCAACCTTGGTCAAACTTAGTCAACATTGAAATTAAAGTGTAATTTATATTAATAATATAAGTTATAATGTTATTTAAATTCATACTTGTATAATCATCTCATATCATAAGTTTAATTAAATAAAATTAAATTATGAAGTACGTAAGTTTAAATGATATAATTAATATAACCTAAGTATTTAATTAATTAATTAAATATTAATCATAACATAATTATTATTAATTAATAATAAATTTTTTATCATATCATAAGTATTATTAATTAATAATGAATTATTAATCATATCATAAGTATTTTAATATAATTATTAAACTATAAGTATTTAATAATTAAATCGTATTACAATTAAATAATAACTAAGTCTTATAATAAATAAATAAATAATTAATCTTTATTATAAGTCTAGATATAACAATCTCATAACATAAGTTTAATACTTATCATAAGTATTTTCATTAATAATAAAAGTATTATTAATCATAAATTTAATTATAAGAATAATTAAATTATAATAATTATTAAATGATATAATAAATATATATCATAAGTCTTAATTAAAAATAATTACTTTTATATCATAAGTAATTTAATTATAATGCAAATCATTATTTATAACCTAAGTTTAAATTTTATAACCATAAGTTTAATTAAAAGTTAGGCAGGTCATAACTTGAGACTCGGGTGTCGGTTTTTGACGAATTATATATATATATCCTCGTCTAACCAATCAACCCGACACATTAGTGCATTCAAGAACACCCTAAGATCATTCCAGTTGTGACATACAGCCATGACCCAAACATTTTCATTAATCCGATTTAAAACTTGTTTTAGCCATTTCAGGTAATCCGTGGCTCGGATTTCGATGACCCGAACATGAATGTTCATTCAATCATCAATCTTAACCCAAAGGGACACCCTAGAGACTCCAAAAGTGGTCAAAAAGTCGGACCCCAACTGATCATACAAGCTTTTACATTTTAATTTCATCAAAACCCTAAATCGGGCATAACTTTTGATTCGAAACTCAAAACAACATGAATCCAAAGCCTAAAATTATTGTCTTGATGAGAGGAACTCATCTATACACTTTATTTAATCAAAAACACATATTAAGTTTACTAATTTCAAAATAAGTCCGCTGTCCAAAAGTGATCAAACCGAAAAATAGTAAATCGAGCATTTCTACGCATAATAACAACAATACAATCATACACAAGTACTATAACATCATCATACATATAAAAATTAGTAAAATAATCAAAATTGAAAAATCAAGGGTTAGGGTTTATACCCTAATCAAGAAATGATTAGTATAGATGCGTAGAGAATGATGCTGTGAATCCGATTATGTTGAAAGCTTCTTGAAATGAGTAATAAATTGATGAAGATGATGATGATGAGTGATGGTGGTGTCGACGGATCCAAAATAAAAAATAGAGGAAGGAGAGAAATGAGGAAATTAGGTTTAGGTGGAAAATGGAAGTAGTGAGAAAATGAAATAAAATGTAAATGGGAAAAATAAAGTTCAAAATTATCATATGGTGGTGGTGTGGTGTATTCGGCCGAACCAAGGGAAAGGGTAGGACCCTTGTGTCCCAATTTGATGCTAAGAGTAATTGCTTGTGGCCCGAATGTCCGAACGAAACCCGAAATGCGAAAACACCGCTACGCGATTAAATCTCCGGAGGATTAACGCACACGCGAAAAATAAAATATATAAATACTATATATAATTATATGATATAAAAATATCATAATTAAAATAATTTGGATTCAAAAATCTCAAAAGTCTGACCGTTGGTTTGAAAACCGAAATTATTCGCCGGATAGAAATCCACGACACGTAGAAACGTACAATTTTAAATACGAATACAAATATTCATATAACACATAATAAGGAATATTTTATTACTAAAATAATAATATAAGTCAAAAAATGATGTGGCACGAATACCAAATAACTGACGTTAACTATAAACGGTAAAAGATAACGGAAAAAGTAGGGTCGTGACAACAACAAGAGCAACAACATAGGTTACGATAAAATAACTTAATCCAAAACGCACCCTGTTGAATCAGATTAAAGAAGAATAGTAGCAACAACAAAAATAGAAGAATAGTAGCAGCAGCAATCGATAGTTGATGGTGGTCAATTTACAGAACTGTCGATTCGTAGTTTTCAGATCTATTTTTAGAAACCAATTTCATAATCATCATCATCATTGTTCCTATAATTTAATAATCGAAATCATCATCGTTCATCGCCAACGTAACAACGTAATCAATTCATCATTCTGGTCAGATTGATGATAACCGTGTACCACAAATTGACTAGCAGCACCTTCAAATCGATGAAAAAATTGGACCACAAGTTTACTAGCAGCACCTTCATGACCAGAATTCCAGATCTGGCGGTGTCAACCATCGGCGAAGGTGGATGGTAAATAATACAAACATGGAACGGAGGTTGCAGGTGACTGGATCCGAGTTTTCCATTTTTTTTAGATATATTCGTATTTGGTTCAATGTTTCAGATCTGTTGGTATCACAACCATTGTCGTAACTATACCACCGTCATCGTTGGAGTTAAAAGAACTGTAATATAGTACCACCATATGTCGGAATTAGGTGTTCATGTGGAATGGCTGGGTGTGACAACTTGTAGGTCTCATTTCAGTGGATGTGTGTTCATGTGGAATTAATTTTGTAGGATGAAATTAGATGGTAATGGATTTTGTAAAATGAAGGAATGAATTTTTAGATAGAGATGATATTGTTAAATGATATAAAGATAAATAAATTAGGGTTGGAACTTGATTTTTATTTATATGGGTTTTAATCTTATTAAATTATTAAATTAGGTTGTTGAATTTTTTTTTTTTTGTTTTTTTTGTTTTTTTTTTTGTTTTTTTTTGAAAAGCAAGCTTTGAATTATATATTATCACATAGAATTCGGCTGTAAAATCATGATGAGCAGTAACAGTGCTCATATATACACGAAGTACCTTACATCCAATACAACGAGACTGTATCAGATAACACCAAGGCTAATATACTCACTACAAAGACGAAGACAGTACATTACATCAAGGGTTGTAGAGGGAACAACCCAGGCATACTCGATCAGGTGGTGTATGGCCCGGGATTCGACAACCAAGTTTGCCAATCCAGTTTTTTGCCCTATTCTCCATGAGATCCATTCGAAAGATGTGACACAAAAATGCTCTCACATGCTTTTCACATAACTCTGTTCAAACGAAAAAAATTAAAGACGTTGACATGTTTAAAAAAGTACCTTATTCATCAGGTTAAAACTTTGTATATGTATACAATGACACATAAACTAAAAGTATAACGACTACAATAGTATTTTTAGAGTATATAACTTATATCGAAAAAATGAAAATACATGGTCTATTCTTAGCGTTAAGCCTAAATATTTATAGATAACAATACTGAAAATATGATGTATAAAAAATAAGACCCCTACAAAATTGTTTAATAGTTATATGTTACTAAAAACTGCAAGAAAAAAAAAACATAGGCCGATGTTTCCAACTGCCCGACATGAATATTAGTAACCATGTTACTTCACGAAGACAGAACATTTATAATATATAAAATAAAATCAATGGCCAATATTTGGTTCGTAAAACTAATATTATGCAGCTTAAAGTTGTAAAACTTCTTAATATTTTTTTGACGTAGTTTCTAAGAGGACATCTAGCCAATAATAAAAACTTAAAATTAAAATAATAATAATAATAATAATAATAATAATAATAATAATAATAATAATAATAATAATAATAATAATAATAATAATAATAATTATAATAATAATAATAATAATAATAATAATAATAATAATAATAATAATAATAATAATAAAATCAATATATGTACCTGGGTATGCTGAAAATCCAATCTTGGTGGAATATAGGTGCTAGTTTTGCATCCATTATTTTTTTTATATCTTTTTGAAATTTTTATAAATTTTTTTTAGGGTTAAGACTACCAAAGAGTCAATATACTTTTAATTTTTCCTAATGTAGGATATATACCTCAAAAAATATCAATGTAGGTTATAAAGTATCAAAAAGTGTATTAATGTATAAAAAGTGTTACCGGTTACCTGTTTCGCCAGTAAACTTGGTACTTTTCATACATAAAATGGGTGAGTGTGTGAGAGAGAGGGTGAGGAGAGAGAGAGTTTGCGGGCACGGTTCGAGAACGAGTGTTCTACAACGGGAGAAATCAAGACAATCTAACTAGGTTATTTGGAATCCGACTAACATCATACATGTTTTTTAACTTCTCGGATGACCCGGAAAATTTCGACTAATTTTAAACCAAACTCTCGATACGATGTAATATTTTCGACACGATAAGAAAAGTCTATTAGGTTGAGTCTCAGAAATTTTGAATTTGTTTTTCCTGTATTCAATTGACCCTCGACCAGTTTCGACAATTCACGAACCACTAATTGTAAGTAGATACATATATATTTATATATATGTATATATATTAGTTATTATAAATTAAAGTATTTTATGAGTTAATTAGTTATGTAAATAAGATAATATATGATATTATTATTAAAATAAATCTATATATATGTGTATGTAAGGTATGTTGAATGTATATTTATATGGTTTCGAATTTATTTAGTAAACGATAATAGCACTCGTTTGTCATTCGATGGATATTACACAAGTTAAATTCAAACTTATATTATTTTAAAATAAACGGTGATCCGAAAATGAGCAATATAAATTATACACTTATTTAAAATATATTTGGAAACTATTTGTTGAATTTTAAAACTTTTTATATTTTACTTAGGGTTGGGAGCGAATAATTGGTGTAATTTTTATTTAATAGTCAATGACCGAATTTTATATCTTAATGACCAAAATAAATAAGGACATCTAATTTAAAAATTTGGGATCTTTCTGAATACTTTTATCTGCCACTGATTATCAACGGAGCACGAATTAATAAACAGTACATAAATGTCGGCAGAATAATTGTAATCAAACCCGTATTATTGAATGATGATTAATAATTACTGTGTGCTTTTTTGAATTATAAAAATCCATCTATCTATCTCACACTTAAAATATATACATGCTATAAAAATTTGATCAACTAATGCACCACTTAGTTGAACTCCACTCCTCTCCTTTTTTCTTCTTGGTGACAACCGAACACCACCATCACCACAATCATCGCCGACCACCATGACTATCAACCATCACCCCCGATATCAAGCCACCATCAGCACCTCACTCTACACACACCCATGAACACCATAAACCACCACATCTCTATCTATCTCTCTCCTCTCTCTCACTAACTCTCCCTCCAAAAATCTAATTTCTGTCGACAAGAGAACCACCATAACCACCTTCTATCTTCTTCGTGATTGCACGACTACCACCAACCCATTGTTAGTCATCTGCTCCTCTCACTGTTGTGTTGGCTGAGGGAAACCCACAACCATCTCCACTTACACCACCACAGGCCATCGAAACACCTCTCTCTCCATTCTGTAACTACTCACTGTGACTGCTGCACTTTGCTTTTTCTATTTCAAAACCATCGCGAAATCACTACCCAACCATCATGGTATCACTACTATTGCAGTCGTTGTTATTATTTTTTTTAACCGTCGCCAAAGACCACAAACTCATTCATCTACTACGCAGCTAATTAACTTTTGATTACTGCTATAGAATACGGTTGCTATAGTAGACGATTTAGGCTGCTGCAACTTACTTGTGTTTGTTCCCGGTTCGATGCAGTTAACCTACAAATAATATTTCTGTTTGATGGACTATAAAACCCAATGACTTTGGATGATGTTATTGGGCCGAGTGTCTAATTATGTTATACTATTGGGCCAAGAACCTTTTTAGGTTTTTGTCTGGGCTAATATTAAGGTGGCGGCCCAATGAGGTTTGATTGAGGAACAAACAGAAGACCATCGAAATGCTGATGATGTAAAGATACGAGTTATATATTTTAGAATATAAGATTAATCAGAATAGTCATAGCAGAGGAATGGTTAAAAGTATGAGTTGTTAAGTGGGAGGTCACGGGTTCGAGCCTGGGCAATGACAGTTTATTTTTTTTAAAAAGCCTTCCCATTTAAGGTAGTCATTCTTATTTATTATCATTATTATTATTATTATTATTATTATTATTATTATTATTATTATTATTATTATTATTATTATTATTATTATTATTATTATTATTATTATTATTATTATTATTATTATTATTACTACAAATAAATGACTAATATAATTGTCAAAATTAATATTAACATTATTAAATTTAAGTATTATCATTATTATTATTATTATCATTATTATTATTATTATTATTATTTTTATTATTATTTTGTCATTACAAATATTAAAAATATAAATACTAGTATCATTATTAATACTAGTAAAATCATTATTTTGTAGTTATTATTATTAGTATTCATTATTATTAAAATTAACATTTTTATTAAAAGTACCATTTTTATCTAAGTTATCATTTTTATCATTTATATTACAAATATCATTTTTAACTCTTTTATCATTGATATTATATTTTATCATTACTAATATCATTTTAATATTATTGTAATTTTAACAAACAAACGATATAGATATAGATATATATATATATATATATATATATATATATATATATATATATATATATATATACATACACACACAGATATATTTAATACACCTAACATAACAAAAGTAATATTTTTATTTATTTTAAATATATAAAAATAATATATGAAACATATAGGTTATCAATATAAGAATGATGTAACTAATATATATATATATATATATATATATATATATATATATATATATATATATATATATATATATATATATATATATATATATATATATATAAATTTGTACGATTACAATTATGTGTGTTAATATATATATAAATGATATAGGTTCATGAATCCGAGGTCAACCCTATACTTGTTCAATGTCGCCTATGTATTTTTACTACAAAATACAATATGGTGAGTTTCATTACTCCCTTTTTATATATATTTTTGAGCTGAGAATACATGCGCTGTTTTATAAATGTTTTACGAAATAGGCACAAGTACTAAAACTAATTCTATGTGGGTTTAAACCAGAAATATACCCTTATCTTGGTAACATTAAACTACTTATCTATGTACGGTAGGCGCGAATCCTAAAGATAGATCTATTGGGCCAGACAAACCCCATCCTGACTATGGGATGCTTTAGTACTTCGAGGTTATTTTAAATACACCTGATCTGGTGTACTTCAGAGGGTAAAACATGAACGTTAAGGCTTGTTACCGGGTGCCTACAACTTATAGAATACTTTTATACACTTGCGAGTGTACATATATTTATAAACGGAAATCTTGTGGTCTATTGAGATATTGAAATGATTGTTATGATAAACCTATGAACTCACCAACCTTTTGGTTGACACTTTTAAGCATGTTTGTTCTCAGGTACGAATTAAGTCTTCCGCTGTGCATTTGCTCATTTCAAAGATATTTCTTGGAGTCGTACATGGCATATTTAGGTCAGTACCTCGCAATGGGACCAAATGTTGATGACTACGTCCAGGTGAATTAGGACGGGTTGTTAGAGTTGGTATCAGAGCGGTGGTCTTAGCAAACCAGGTCTTGCATTAGTGTGTCTAACAGATAGTCGCTATGATGCATTAGTAAGTCTGGACTTCGACCGTGTCTGCATGTCAAAAGTTTTGCTTATCATTTTTGTCGGAAATCATCGGTTTATCATCCTTAGGAAATTACCTGCTTATCATTCTTAGTCTAGACACATCTTACTACAATGATTGCATGAATAGTGTATAGACAAAATTCATATCTTAGCGTATCTGATAATTTATATCTTAGCGTATCTGTTACTGTAGACGTTGCCTGACATATTCTGTAGATTCCTCCGTAACTTATGAGATTTTAGTATTATATATACATATGTAAATTATGTATTGCAGGGTAATAATCTACATCCTATAATCTATTTCTTATCGAAAATCCTTCATCTGATCGTACAAGATGAATCCCTCAACTAATTCGAATTCCCCGGATTCCGACAGCTATTCTGATATGGAGTTTCACCTAAGATCCGAAAGCAGTGTCACCACAATGAATCAACCAATTCATCTGATGAGTTCGTAGTCTACTTAATCATTAGAGACAAGAAGAAGCGATCCCTTCCATCCACCATATTGTCCTTCGGGCGAAGGACCTAAAGTATTCACCGGCGAACCAAATCGAAACACCATTTTCACTTTCATTTCCAGAGTATCTCGCCACGATTATATTTTATCTAAAATTCTAAACCTTATTCATCCGCTCGTTCCGACCGGCAATCATCCCGGAATAATAGAAGAAGTCAACGAACTTCGCGCTCGAGTAATCAATTTAGAGAATATGGTGCAAAATTTACCAGCTTCAACAACATCATCGGCACCAACATTACCATAAGTAACAGCACCAGTACCATCAACAACCCAAGTTTCAACATCACACGCCTCAACATCTCATTATGTACACCGAGCATAATCATCATTCTACGTATCATTTTACATCAATTATTTTCGTTCTTCATGGTGATTATGTAATCTCTAATGTTTTAGAGATTATGTATTCTAGTTATAACGGTAAATCAAATGAGATTAATATTATATTAACTCATTGATTCTATGATTACATCTGAAGAAAATATATATGTAAGTATATTTTCATAAAGATTGTAATTAAAAATTCTTTCGTACAAACTGTTAATGGTGAAAATACTTTAACGGGTAGGTAATACCCGAGGAATATTTAGATTTCACATTAATAAGTTACATTGTACATTCTTTGAATCTGAGTCGACAGTCAATTACTATCCTACTTACATCCACAGATATATGTATCCGTTCACCGCAGAATAACCATTTTCATTCAATTTCATATTTGGATTTTGACCTATTAGAATCCAACAAGTGGCATAATGAAGAAAACATATGACAAAATAAAATTTGTTAGAAACAGACAAATTAACTATGAGAAATTTTGTTAAGAATCCACGCTAACTGTTCCTAGCTAACTGTTAATTCCGTATTACCTTTTATTTATCGCAATTTATTTATTGCATTTTATTTATCGCAATTTTAATTCTCGTAATTTTATTTATCGTCATTTAATTTCTGTTATTTATTTTACGCACTTTAAATATCGGGACACGTATACAAGGTTTTGACATATCATATCGACGCATCTATATATATTATTTGGAATAACCATAGACACTCTATATGCAGTAATGCTGGAATTAGCTATACAGGGTTGAGGTTGATTCTACAATAATATATATAGTTTGGGTTGTGATCTAGTCTGAGACATGTACACGGGTCACGATACGTATTATTTAATTGGAATAGAATACATTAAACTATATATGAATTATTGAATTACTAACTGTGGACTATCAACTGAGGACCAACATTGAACAATTAAAATGAATAAAAATATTGATTATAACATATGAAACTAAACAATTCTTCAAGTCTGCCACTTGATTTCATCTTAAACCTCATTTGTATCTTGACAATTACAATCTGCGTCCAAACCTTTCATGATTCTTGAAAACGCCTCAATCGAAAGGATGAACCAACCGAACTTCATCTACGGAAGGAAAGACTTATGCATATAATTATGCACCTGAAAAACTCTCAGAAACTGAGTAAACGTTTAAAACGTAGCTGTGCTAATTCCTTTAGTGTTATTATTACCAAAATAATTTGGTAATCCCTTTCAAAATAGTAAATTTTGTCACAGCTCCAGCAAATCAACTTCAACTTTTCGTTCAAAACAACCTTATTATAACATTAATATATATATATATATATATATATATATATATATATATATATATATATATATATATATATATATATATATATATATATATATATATATATATATATATATATATATATATATATATATATATATATATATATATACTTGCTCATTCATTGTTACCAGAGAACCTTTATATTCCACCATACTACCGTCAGCATTTAATCATCTAAAAACACAACTCTTTTGAAACCACCTCGGATTGATAACCGACGATTCAGGTATGGCTGCATTAAATGCCGACGAAACAGTAAAATTGTAGATGGCCTAAATGGCCAAGAGTTTGATGATAAAGAATGGAGTGATGGAAACACTCAATAGAAAATTTAGTACCGAAAAGCGAATTATGCGAAACTATGAAGGAAGCCGTGGACAAATCACAAAGACTAAGTTTGACTTCAAAGAATTCAAATGATTCAATGCCTGCTGAAGTCATTAGCGAATATCTTGCTCCTTACTCTAAATTCTTGCGGAAATTTTTTCTTCATCAACCTTCAAACTTAGAAATTTCAAAATATCATCATAAATATCTTCGATATTTCTGAGGATATTTTCATAAATATACTTGTCCGAAATTATCTACCTCTTCGTGTTTTTTTGTATTCCATTATATTGGAAACTTCAGTAAAATCTAAGTATAAATTATGAATGAATTGTGGAGAAGTGTTGGGAATTGAAGCATGGGTTAATATAATATAATGACTCCCGGCCAACGTGATTATATTACAGTAAGTCATGCTGAGTTTCTATTAGAACATGATGATTCACAGATCATAACGTCATCATGTGCCATGTTACATAACTCTTTCGTTCTACTTAACTTCTGAACATATCAAGAAAATGTATTCTTGATAGTTCTATCTTCTGTAATTTTGATAAATTTGAAAATCAAATCGTGCTAACACGTTCCACCTTGCTTAGAACATTATAATCATTTAAAACTCTATACCTACGAATTTTGGACCATTATTCGCTTGACTTGGAGTCGGGAAGAGAAAACAAGAGCATGGAGCTCCGAAAAATAAAGGAAAATATAAAGCCGATCACAAACACAGGAATTACAAACCGTGTATATCAATGTTTATCGCAACATAAAGACACGGGAGAATTAAAAACATTATAACCCCAAGGGTGAAGTAGAAGAAAACAGATTCCTCTGGTGGTAATTGGAAAAGGAGAATGATTGTTGCGATAGTGAGGATAAGAACAAGAATCAGAACTGGATTAAGCATTTTCACAATCTTTTAAATTTAGGATTGAGTATAGAAGTGGTGAAAACTAATGGAACGGAAAAGGTAAATTTATACTGGAAATATCAGACGTAGTAATTGGGGCAGATCATCGCATTTAATCAAAGAGATCCTAATTTCCTTAAATCTCGAAGAATCAGATCTTATAGATTTTCAAGATTTTCTTTTAAATCCCTTGAATTTCAGAAATTCAACCATGATTACGTCAAAAGTTATGACAAAACTTGTTTTCTTGATTTCACTATTTTGTGATAGCTTCACTCATACTCTTCATTTAAATGATTTGTTTTATCCATATCACTCACTGATGATAAAACTCTAAACTTCAGCTCATATGAGTCATGAAGACATACTTAATGTCAACCATGACCATCCCACTCAAATTTCGAGACGAAATTTCTTTAACGGGTAGGTACTGTGACGACCAGGAAAATTTCGACTAATTTTAAACTAAACTCTCGATACGATGTAATATTTTCGACACGATAAGAAAAGTCTATTAGGTTGAGTCTCGGAAATTTTGAATTTGTTTTTCCTGTATTCAATTGACCCTCGACCAGTTTCAACGATTCACGAACCACTAATTGTAAGTAGATACATATATATTTATATATATGTATATATATTAGTTATTATAAATTAAAATATTTTATGAGTTAATTAGTTATGTAAATAAGATAATATATGATATTATTATTAAAATAAATCTATATATATATATATATATATATATATATAGATATATATATATATATATATATATATATATATATATATATATATATATATATATATATATATATATATATATATATATATATATATATATATATATATATATATATATATGTGTGTGTGTGTGTGTGTGTGTGTGTGTATGTAAGGTATGTTGAATGTATATTTATATGGTTTCGAATTTATTTAGTAAACGATAATAGCACTCGTTTGTCATTCGATGGATATTACACAAGTTAAATTCAAACTTATATTATTTTAAAATAAACGGTGATCCGAAAATGAGCAATATAAATTATACACTTATTTAAAATATATTTGGAAACTATTTGTTGAATTTTAAAACTTTTTATATTTTACTTAGGGTTGGGAGCGAATAATTGGTGTAATTTTTATTTAATAGTCAATGACTGAATTTTATATCTTAATGACCGAAATAAATAAGGACATCTAATTTAAAAATTTGGGATCTTTCTGAATACTTTTATCCGCCACTGATTATCAACAGAGCACGAATTAATAAACAGTACATAAATGTCAGAATAATTGTAATCAAACCTGTATTATTGAATGATGATTAATAATTACTGTGTGCTTTTTTGAATTATAAAAATCCATCTATCTATCTCACACTTAAAATATATACATGCTATAAAAATTTGATCAACTAATGCACCACTTAGTTGAACTCCACTACTCTCCTTCTTTCTTCTTGGTGACAACCGAACACCACCATCACCACAATCATCGACGACCACCATGAATATCAACCATCACCCCCGACATCAAGCCACCATCGGCACCTTACTCTACACACACCCATGAACACCATAAACCACCACATCTCTATCCATCTCTCTCCTCTCTCTCACTAACTCTCCCTCCAAAAATCTAATTTCTGTCGACAAGAGAACCACCATAACCACCTTCTATCTTCTTTGTGATTGCACGACTACCACCAACCTGTCGTTAATCATCTGCTCCTCTCACTGTTGTGTTGGCCGAGGGAAACCCATAACCATCTCCACTTACACCACCACAGGCCATCGAAACACCTCTCTCTCCATTCTGTAACTACTCACTGTGACTGCTGCACTTTGCTTTTTCTGTTTCAAAACCATCGCGAAATCACTACCCAACCATCATGGTATCGCTACTATTGCAGTCGTTGTTATTATTTTTTTTAACCGTCGCTAAACACCACAAACTCATTCATCTACTACGCAGATAATTAACTTTTGATTACTGCTACAGAATACAGTTGCTATAGTAGACGATTTAGGCTGCTGCAACTTACTTGTGTTTGTTAACGGTTCGATGCAGTTAACCTACAAATAATATTTCTATTTGATGGGATATAAAACCCAATGACTTTGGATGATGTTATTGGGCCGAGTGTCTAATTATGTTATACTATTGGGCCGAGAACCTTTTTAGGTTTTTGTCTGGGCTAATATTAAGGTGGCGGCCCAATGAGGTTTGATTGAGTAACAAATAGAAGACCATCGAAATGCTGATGATGTAAAGATACAAGTTATATATTTTAGAATATAAGATTAATCAGAATAGTCATAGCAGAGGAATGGTTAAGAGTATGAGTTGTTAAGTGGGAGGTCACGGGTTCGAGCCTGGGCAATGACAGTTTATTTTTTTTAAAAAGCCTTCCCATTTAAGGTAGTCATTCTTATTTATTATCATTACTACAAATAAATGACTAATATAATTGTCAAAATTAATATTAACATTATTAAATTTAAGTATTATCATTATTATTATTATTATTATTATTATTATTATTATTATTATTATTATTATTATTATTATTATTATTGTTATTATTATTGTTATTATTATTATTATTATTATTATTATTATTATTATTGTTATTATTATTGTTATTGTTATTATTATTTTTATTATTATTATGTCATTACAAATATTAAAAATATAAATACTAGTATCATTATTAATACTAGTAAAATCATTATTTTGTAGTTATTATTATTAGTATTCATTATTATTAAAATTAACATTTTTATTAAAAGTACCATTTTTATCTAAGTTATCATTTTTATCATTTATATTACAAATATCATTTTTAACTCTATTATCATTGATATTATATTTTATCATTACTAATATCATTTTAATATTATTGTAATTTTAACAAACAAACGATATATATATATATATATATATATATATATATATATATATATATATATATATATATATATATATATATATATATATATATATATATATATATATATATATATATATATATATGTATGTATTTAATACACCTAACATAACAAAAGTAATATTTTTATTTATTTTAAATATATAAAAAGAATATATGAAACATATAGGTTATCAATATAAGAATGATGTAACTAATATATATATATATATATAAATTTGTACGATTACAATTATGTGTGTTAATATATATATAAATGATATAGGTTCATGAATCCGAGGTCAACCCTATACTTGTTCAATGTCGCCTATGTATTTTTACTACAAAATACAGTATGGTGAGTTTCATTACTCCCTTTTTATATATAATTTTGGGCTGAGAATACATGCGCTGTTTTATAAATGTTTTACGAAATAGGCACAAGTACTAAAACTAATTCTATGTGGGTTTAAACTAGAAATATACCCTTAGCTTGGTAACATTAAACTACTTGTCTATGTACGGTAGACGCGAATCCTAAAGATAGATCTATTGGGCCTGACAAACCCCATCCTGACTATGGGATGCTTTAGTACTTCGAGGTTATTTTAAACACACCTGATCTGGTGTACTTCAGAGGGTAAAACATGAACGTTAAGGCTTGTTACCGGGTGCCTACAACTTATAGAATACTTTTATACACTTGCGAGTGTACATATATTTATAAACGAAAATCTTGTGGTCTATTAAGATATTGAAATGATTGTTATGATAAACCTATGAACTCACTAACCTTTTGGTTGACACTTTTAAGCATGTTTGTTCTCAGGTACGAATTAAGTCTTCCGCTGTACATTTGCTTATTTCAAAGATATTACTTGGAGTCGTACATGGCATATTTAGGTCAGTACCTCACAATGGGACCAAATGTTGATGACTACGTCCAGGTGGATTAGGACGGCTTGTTAGAGAAGGGCTGTCGAATTGTGTTGTCAAATACGTGGGTGGTCTAGATGTCGTCTTTGTTTTCTACTCGACAATTGAAGCTGAAAGAATCCTTGAGAATAAAGAACATGCCATTCATAAATAGTGTTCTAGTGTTAAGTTTTTTGAGACGAATTTCAGAAGTCCCAATCAACTCGTGTGGATTGATATTGTTAGGGTCCCAATCATGTGCTGGAATGAGGTTACCTTCAAGAGGATTGCATGCTTCTGGGGTGAGGTATTGGACATGGCTAATTGTTGTTTTACAGAGAATCACTAAAATTTGGATTGTGGGAAGGTACTTATTCTCATGGGTTCCCACTCAAAACAAAGTGATGGGGTTGTAAGAGTTAGAGTTGATAATGCTTTATTTCGGGTACATGTGTCTATTAACCGGGAATGTGATATCAAGGTCGACACATCTGAAGATTGAAGGAATGTTCCAATTTGATTTTGTTGATGATACCTTTGACAATTCCAACAAGGAGGGTGATATGATAGACGATGATTTGGCTAGTGATGATGATGGTGATTTCATGACTAATTTCAAAAATGTTATTAGTCCTATATGCCGAAAAAATTCTCTGGCGAGTGGTGGCCGTTTTTCTCCAGTTGCTGAAGACAAACAGTCTGATTGCATTGGGAATACAAACCGTTCCCAAGAAAATCTAAATGATGAGGCATGATTATTCGATAACCCTAATAATTACGGTGGTTCCCAAGACAACGGTTCATTTCAGCAGGATTATTCGCCTTCACCATGCTCTGGGCTTAAAGGATTGGGCCAACCAGAATTGGGTCATACAAACGATACCATTCCTGATTCGTTTTTGTGCCAGTCTTGCCCTCAGGGCCCAATTGCCAACAGTCCATGTATTAATTCCAAATCTAATAATTCAAACTCTAATAATAATAGTATCGGTGGTCATGGGCCTGTGGATGTTGGGCCTATATCACCTATTCGATCTTTCAACCTGGGCTCAACTAATTCACCTTCTTTGAGGAATTGTGTTGATGGGCCTGCTCAACAGTGCCAGGGGAACGATGCTGGAGTTAGATCGCCGAATAAGAAAGTTAAGCAGAGACCTAAATCTCAATTGCATCAAGGTAAAAAAGATTGCTGCTGGTCTTACATTCGTAAATGGAAAACTTTTTCCAGAATGCTAAACGCCAAGAATGTTGCTCTGAAACCTGATGCCCATCCTATTCGTTCTTCCTACACCTCGTGTGCTCAAAAATGTTCTCAACCCACTTCGAATTCTGTCTCAAACAGAGAAGCAGCAAAAGGCAAGAACAATTGTTGCTCGAATAATTCACTCAATAGTGCTGGTGTTCGAGATTACGGGAACAAGCTTGGCCTCAAATGGAAGATGAGGATCCCCCTTCAATAGTTAAGTCCTCTTCATCTTTCTTCTTCGTTTTTGTTTGTTATTTATGAAGATTGTTTCTTTAAATTTGAGGGGGTTCGGGATTGGGAGTCGTAAAAATAAATTTGGTGATGTTAAAAGATTAATTCAAAAGGAAAAACCATCGTGTTTGGCTCTTCAAGAAACAAAATTAAATACCATTGATAGAAATTGGATCGAACTTTTATGGGGTTCTAGTGATTGTGACTTCATTCAAAAGGAAATAGTTGGTAAATCGGGGAGGGGGGGGGTAGCTTTTGGTTTGGGATACAAATGTCTTCGAGGCTTAAATGGACATTAGTTTCGATTGTGTAATTGGTATTAAGGGTAAATGGAAATGTTCGGGTTGTAATTCTAACATTGTGAATGTTTATGGTCCGCATGGTGATTCGAGGAAACAAAAGCTTTGGAATGACCTCTATGATCTTATTGATGGTGACGAAGAGTGGGTTCTATTTGGAGACTTTAACGAGGTTCGTGACGAATCAGAGAGGTTCAATTGTGAATTTATTGAATATAGAGCAAAAAGGTTCAACGATTTTATTGTTAACTCAAGGTTGATTGACATCCCATTGGGTGGAAGAAACTTCACAAGGGTTAGTGATGACGGGGTAAAATATAGTAAGCTCGATAGATTCCTTGTTACCGAAAAATTCTACCAACTCTGGAAGGATCTATCCGCGGTTATTCTTGATAGGGATCTCTCGGATCATTGTCCCATTGTTCTTAAAGACGAGGAAAGAAATTTCGGGCCAAAGCCGTTTAAGATTTGCGATGTTTGGTTTGAGGAGGATGATTGTGCCGAAATTATTAAAGAAGCATGGGCTCTAGAGGTGTCGAGCACAAATAGAAAGGATTGTATTTTTAGAAACAAGTTGAAAAATGTTAAAAATGCGCTTAAAGCTTAGAGTCATGACAAATATAATGCAATTGATGTAGAGATTGAACAAGAAAAACTAACAGCCAATCAACTTGAACTTCAAGCCGAATGTAGGCGGCTGACTAGCGAGGAACTCGAGGAGTGGCAGAAGCATCGCAAGGAGTGGTTGGAAAAAGAACAGGTTAAAGTTAATATGTTAAAACAAAAAGCACGGGTCAAATGGGTGGTAGACGGGGATGAGAATTCGAAATATTTTCACTCATCAATTCGTAGAAGAAATAATTTCAATAACATTCGGGGGTTCATGATTGATGGTATTTGGAATGTCAACCCGTAAGATATCAAAACCGAAATATACAACCACTTTAAGCGTAGATTTGAGGAGATCGACATTGAGAGACCGAGCCTTGAAGACCTTAGATATCCTTCTCTCTCATCTGAGGATGCCGAAGCTCTCGAAAGATTTATTGATGAAAAGGAAATTCATGAAGTGATACTTGAGTGTGGTAGCTCGAAAGCGCCGGGGCCGGACGGGTTCAATTTAAGATTTTTCAAAAAATTTTGGGAAATTATTAAAGTGGAACTCGATGATGCTATTCATTGGTTTTGGGAATATGCAAGTTTTTCAAAAGGGTGCAACGCTTCCTTTATCACCTTGATCCCGAAGAAGAAAGATCCGCTTGGTTTGAATGAGTACCGCCCAATTAGCCTAATTGGTAGTTATTATAAAATAATTGCCAAGATTCTTTCCAATCGTCTTAGGAAAGTCATACCATCCCTTGTCGGTCCGGAACAAAGCGCTTTCCTTTGTGATCATTTTATTTTAGACGGGGCGTTAATCGTTAACGAGAGTATTGATTTTTTAATGAAGTCGCGTCAAAAAGGGCTCTTGTTTAAGGTCGAATTCGAAAAGGCTTTTGATAGCCTAAATTGGGATTTTCTCATGGAAGTAATGAAGTCTATGGGATTTGGTGAAAAATGGCGAAAATGGATTCTCTCATGTCTTCAACCGGCATCGATATCTGTGCTTACTAATGGTTCACCCACAAACGAATTTTATTCACAAAGAGGAGTTAGACAAGGTGACCCACTTTCTCCGTTTCTTTTCATTCTCGCGACAGAAGGTTTAAATATCATGACAAAGGCGGCAATTGATCGGGGTCTTTTCATGGGTGTTCGGATTGGTAATGATAAGGTTCTTCTCTCCCATTTACAATACGTGGATGACACTATCTTTATAGGGGAGTGGAGTTGTAAGAATATTCTTAGTCTCCGATACTTATTACATTGCTTTGAACTTGCTTCCGGGTTGAAAATTAACTTTCAGAAGAGTTGCTTGTATGGTATTGGAACTTCGGGTATTGAAGTCGAGAATGTAGCAAATATCCTTGGTTGTCTAGTCGGGAAATTTCCTTTTACTTATCTCGGGTTGCCAATTGGGTCGAATATGAAAAAATTAAAAGATTGGAAAATAGTTATCGAGAAATTCCAATGCAAACCTGCAAGTTGGAAGATGTGTATGATGTCATTCAGAGGACGCTTAACTCTAATTAAATCGGTTCTTTCGAGTCTCCCGCTGTATTACTTTTCACTCTTCCGTGCCCCGCCGTGTGTTCTAAAAATCCTTGAGCAAGTAAGACGTTCCTTTTTTTGGGGTGGGTCGGGTTCGGGTTCCATAATAAATTGGGTTAAATGGGATAATGTGATTACATCTTTTGAAAATGGGGGTTAAACATCGGGTCTTTAAATAGCAAAAATCTTTCTTTACTCGGAAAATGGTGGTGGAGGTTCAAAACCGAAACCAATTCACTTTGGGTTTCAATCATTAGAAGCATTTATGGTTCGTGTGGGGGCTTATCATAGGGGGGTGTCTTAACCCGCCCCTCGGGGATTGGCACGTGGTCTAATATTGTTTTGGCAGGAAAGGCGATCGATGATAGTGGTATACCATTCAGTAACTCATTTTCCAAAGTATTGGGGAATGGGTCGGATACCTTATTTTGGGATGACATATGGATCGGCAATGCACCTCTTCGGGACCAATTTCCTCGCTTATTCAGGCTTGCAACTGATCCATTAGCTTCGGTTGCTTCGATGTACAGCAGGGATGGTGATTTTGTTTCTGTAAATTGGTCGTGAACGAGGCAGCCGACAGGTCGAACGGCTGGGGACCTCGAAGGTATTTCGAAGCTTCTTTCGAACGTGGAGGTTTCAGCTTAGAATCGAGATGGCTGAGCATGGACACTTTCTTCAAATAATGTGTTCACTGTTAAATGTATTTCTTCTCTTTTGGACGAAAAGTTATTAGCGATCGGGAGTGGTAACCACGAAACAAACCGAAACAATTTAATCCCGAAAAAAGTTGAGAGTCTTGCTTGGCGTATTATGAAAAAAAGATTACGGGTAAGAGTGGAACTTGACAAAAGGGGCATTGATCTACATAGTATTCGGTGCCCCCATGTGACGACGGGATCGAGACAATTGATCATATCTTCATATTTTGCAAGCATTCTTTGGATATTTGGACTCAGGTTTTCAATTGGTGGGGGCTTGGAAGCTTTACAAATTTAAGCCTTCATGAAATCATTAGTGGTAACTCTTCGGCTCAAATGTCTCCTTTCGGGCACAAAATTTGGCAAGCAACTAGGGTTTGTGTTTATCTCCTTTGGAAAAACCAGAATAATTTGGTGTTTCATGGTAAAATGTGGAACCCTCCGGTTGCTCTAAACGAGATTCAAACCAAATCCTTCGAATGGATCTCAAATAGAACGAGAGAAAGGAAGAAGATCGAGTGGCTCGATTGGTTGAATAACCCAAGTGTGTATTTGTCTCTTTAGATTGGTGTTGTGATCTTTGCAACTTGTAATATTAGTAGGATAGGTTAGTTTCGTGTGGTTTCTTCGTGTTTTTGTTGGGTACACATTCCCGACCGTTGTTTCTTTTCCTGCTTTCATGAAATTTGCCTTGCCTTTAAAAAACAAAACTTGGTACTTTTCAGAATTCTAAAAATGGATAAATGAAAAAATGTCATTTTATCATTTAATGACAAGAATTTTTATTTTTGTTTAATGATAAATTAAAAATAAATTAAATTAAATCATCACCATCGCTGGTACTATTTTTTTAATTTTAATTAATGATAAATTAAATCATCAGCACCGTGTTCGTGCTTGTAACTTCAAATCATCACCATCGCTGCTATTATTTCATGGCTTCAAGAAACATTTCAGGTAAACACAATTCGGTAATCAGTCGAATCTAATCGGTAATCAATAGATATAAAGAAATCAAAATAACAAATTGGCAAGTAACAAAACTCAAATATGGTCATCGTTACTTCAAGAACGCAGATTCGATAATGGCTTTAACAATGATTTTCATGTTCGAGCATATTCCAGTCATAACTGATGGTTTCTAGATGGTGTTTGTGTTCATATTCCGACCATATTCCAGATGGTGTTTGTGTTCTATTCCGGTCATAATCTTCCAAATGGAGTTTGTGTTCATATTCCGATCATAATCTTTATGTCCGAGCATATTCCGGTCATAATCTTCATGTCCGGGCATATTCCAATCATAATGATATAGATAATAGATACATACGGTCGAGAAAGGTCTCCAATAGCAGACCAACAGAAACACCGAACATTGGCACTTTCATACAAATTATTTCTTGGAGCATCAACTCCTTCGGGTCTCTTGATTCGGAAATTAATTCTTTAAAAATAGAAGCACGGGATTGGGAAGCAAAAGTGGAATCAAATTCTATCACTGAAAACGAGAGGGCAATTTGGCTTGAATGTCGAAGGAAATGGATTGAAAAGGAGAAAATTAAATCGAACATGTTGAGACAAAAGGCACGAATTAAATGTGTTCTCGAAGGTGATGAAAACACAAAATATTTTCACTCTACCATCCATCGCAAGTATAATAAGAATAACATTCGTGGGTTATTTTTTAATGGCGTTTGGTGCGATAAGCCTTCCGAAGTGAAGGATATAATTTTTAATCATTTCAGCCCAGGCAGTTACTATATTAGGCTTATTCAGCCAAAATTCTGTTTCTCACAATGCTGCTGCATATTCACAGAGTACTGGGCCTTTGTTGGGTTCCGATATGGGCCCAGATTCTCGTGGCCAAATCTCCTCTACGGCTGACCCTGCCCTTGATGGGCCTGCATCTTCTGGTTCCGATGAAAATAATGTTCCTGTTCGTTTTGGTCTTTCAGCGGATGATGCTTCTAGTTTAGAAGCTATTTTCACAGATTCTGAAATATGGGATGCGCTTCAGGATTGTGCTAGTTCAAAGGCCCCGGGGCCCGATGGTTTTAATTTGCGATTTTATAAAAAATATTGGAGCATTATACGACCGGATCTAACGGAGGCAATTAATTTTTTTTTGGGATAATGGTGAGATATCACGAGGTTGTAACACTTCTTTCGTAACTTTAATTCCTAAAAAACTCGATCCGGCAAATATCAACGAGTATCGTCCAATAAGCTTAATTGGAAGTTTCTATAAGATTATCTCGAAACTCCTTTCTAACCGAGTTAGAAGGGTTGTACCGAATCTTGTTGAGTCGGAACAAAGTGCGTTCTTAAAAGGGTGGAATATTTTAGATGGGGCCTTAATAGCAAATGAATCAATAGAATTTTTGAAGCGTAAAAACATCAAAAGTCTTGTTTTCAAAGTCGATTTTGAGAAGGCGTTTGATTGCTTAAGTTGGGAATTTCTTTTAGAAGTTATGATGATTATGGTGTTCGGAGAAAAATGGAGGAAATGGATTTTTTCATGTCTCGATTCAGCTTCAATTTCAATTTTGGTAAACGGCTCGCCTACAAAGGAGTTTAAACTTGAAAGAGGGGTGCAACAAGGTGACCCGCTTTTGCCTTTTCTTTTTATTATAGCGGCGGAAGGGTTAAATTGGTTCACTAAGGCCGCTGTTAGTGCTAATCTTTTTGAAGGTGTCGGTATCGGAAGTGAAAATATCCCGATTTCACATCTCCAATATGCGGATGATACTATTTTTTTCGGGAAATGGAGTAGAGAAAATTTTGAAAATCTTGTTAAGTTATTGAAGTGCTTCAGTTGTCTTCCGGTTTAAAAATTAATTATCAAAAAAGTAATCTTTTTGGTGTCAGGGTAGAAGATTGTGAGGTTATTGAATTGGCCAACCTATTTGGTTGCAATGTTGGATCCTTTCCATTTACTTATCTTGGTTTACCCTTCGGTGCGAATATGAAAAAACTCAAAAATTGGAAACCGGTATTGGAAAAATTTGATAAAAGGTTGTCAGATTGGAAAGCCCGTACGTTGTCATTTGGTGGACGTTTAACGCTCATTAATTCGGTTCTCAATAGTTTGCCATTGTATTATTTATCGCTCTTCCGCGCCCCGCCTTTCGTGCTAAAAAAACTTGAGTGTGTAAGACGTAGATTTTTTTGGGGCAGGTCGGGAAATTCTTCTAAAATCTCTTGGGTTAATTGGGATACCGTCCTTCTTCCTCACGAGGAAGGTGGTTTAAATGTGGGTTCCTTAAAAGCAAAAAATTTGACTTTAATCGGCAAGTGGTGGTGGAGGTATAAACCGAGCCCACCTCCTTGTGGGTTAAAATTATTCAAAGTATTTATAGGATTTCCGGGGCACTTGATTCCGGGGGGGGGGGGGGGGGGGGGGGTCTTTTCTTCTAACAATTCTATTTGGAGTTCTATTGTCAATACAGGTTACAACATCAATGAAATTGGAGTCAATTTTACAAGTTCTTTCAAGAAAAAAATCGGGAATGGCAAGGAAACTTCTTTTTGGAATGATACTTGGATTGGAGATAAACCGCTTGCTTTGAGATTTAATCGATTATTTCGTGCTGATTCTTCTTCAAATGTTACGGTATCCGATCGCATAACTTGGTCTGGTTCTAGTTTCGCTGTTAACTGGAGATGGTCTCGGCTGTTAAGAAGCCGTACTGCTTCTGAATTAGATGAGCTGCTGTTGTTATTGCGCAACTTTACTAAAGAAGATGGTGCTGAAGATCGATGGTGTTGGCTACTGGAAACGAATGGTAGCTTCGTTACAAAGACCTTATCTTCATTAATTCATGCAAAACTTCATCCTTCTCCTCGTTCCGGTATTGAAACTTTGAAGAATAATTTAGTTCCAAAGAAAGTCGGGATATTCATTTGGCGGGAACTGAGGGGTAGATTACCCGTCTTGTCCGAACTTGACAAGCGGGGAGTTGACCTTCACTCCGTCCGATGTCCTATTTGCGATGACGACATTGAAACGGTGCAACATTCTTTTTTAAATTGTTCAAAAAGTGAGGAAATTTGGAAAAAAGTTCGAGGATGGTGCGGTATAGGTAACACAAATCTAGATCAAACAAATGCTTTTCGGGGTAATTCTACTTTTCAAATGACGGTCGAGGGTGCCAAAGTGTGGCAAGCGGTTGAATGGACATGCGGTTATCTTATATGGAAAAACCGAAATAAAAAAGTATTCAAAAACGTGTGTTGGAATCCGCCGATGGCCTTAAACGAAATACAAGTGAAGAGTTTTGAGTGGTTTGCGAGACGATGCAAAACATTGAAGATTGATTGGCACGAATGGTTGATTGATCCCAAAAAATATTTCGAGTAACATCTTTTTGAAGCTTAATAGTTTAGGATACCATCTTAGCATCTTTATTATTTAGCGTCTTGTATTTAGTGCGGTTTGAGTTTCTTGGGGTTTTTTTTCCCTTGTTGTACATGTACCTTGAGTTTAGTTTTAATAATATTGCTTGCCTTTCCAAAAAAATACAAAAATAGATTATACACATAACAATAATAATGAATAAGGTGTTGCAAGGGGTGCATCATTCTTGAAGAACTGCACATAATATAATCCAAAAGTTTCCGGATTTGTCAACTATTCTTTCCATTCGACCAGTTTGTCTCTAATTCGGTGGTAGATCCATTTAAACGATCCTACATGCATCTCACTTAAATCAACCGAAGGTTTTCAACATTTTTCTTTAAAGACCATTTCATTCTTATTCTTCAAAATCAAATAGCCGCATAACCATTCTACAGCTTGTCATAGACATTTGACAAGTGAAGTCATAAATTGAATAGATTTACACCAGAAAATCTCATTGATACATAGCATGGAAACATCCTATGGTTCCATCACTTGTAAACCCGATCCCACACCTCCATTTCATGTTTACAAATAACAATGTTTGTTCAACCGATTCTATACTATCATCACAGAGAGGACATCACACACTATGTAGATTCAGCGGATGTAATTGACTTACATAATAATAATCCCACACCTCCGGATTTATAAATTAAACGGATATAACTGACATACTTAATAATCCGGACCATAACAAGTCTTGATTAAATAGATTCAACAATCTAATGATTTACATATTGATCATGCATATGATGACTTGAGGGCAAAGATTTCGGGGTCAGTTGACTAAAACCTTCTTTAATGTTCTTTATATGAATCTTCTCAAGGTTCACACGCTCACTTTTTTAACAAGTTTAATTTCAATAAGTTTTTTATCTTCTAGAGCTAAGCTCACTTTTTTAACAAGTTTAATTTCAATAAGTTTCTGATTCTAATAATGTGTTTTTTTGGTGCTGATGATTCAATTAACAAGAAGTTAACACCAAGCAGTGCTGCTTCCAGTGAGGAACAACCAGAACCAATAAACGTTACCACTTCTAACAATGGAAATCCCAGTCCAGCTTCTACTGAAAATCCCAGTCCAGCTTCTACTGAAAATCCCAGTCCAGCTTCTACTGAAAATCCCAGTCCAGCTTCTATAGATGCCCACCTCACTTCCTTTGAGGGCGAGTTACGATGGCTTAGTAAAGCTGTTTACTTTATGATTCAAAACCAAAGATATGATCCACCGCCACATATGTTAGCTGCTGGTCACGGAACTTCTAAGGGCGTTGCTCCGGTGGTTTTCAGGATGATCGTCATGTTTCAAGAAATTGAACAGTTTAATTAGTTTTCATCAATTCCTGCTTTTAATGATACTGCCTTTTTGCTGTTTGAACTAATTTTGATGTAAAACCAAACATGTTTCTTATTCCACCGGTCCTTGTTCTTTGTCTTGTAAAGTTTTTGTGATATTAATGTTTCCGTTGTGACAATTATTATGCTAGAATTTACTATGTCTTTTTGATGTTGGTGTATATATATATATATATATATATATATATATATATATATATATATATATATATATATATATATATATATATATATATATATTAAGGATTAACACTAGCTTGAACGTTATGGTATGGAGTTGATTTACTTTAAGTTTATAGTGTGTCGTATTTTTTTTGGTATGTTTCGTTATCGAGTTGATTTTACTTCAAGTTTAGAGTGATTTGCACTACAAAAAAACTGGTCTTTAAGAACCTGCTGAAATGTCCTATTATGTACACTGATATGACCTTTAGACTGAAAGGACCCTTATTTTAAGTGATCTCCCACACCTAGTTGGTATTTTTGAATAAGCAAATTGAAATTTAAGATAAAAAAGGGTATGGTGTTATAAAATCAGTACTTAATAGTACCTAAAATCTAAGTGTCCTATAAAGTTATATATATATATATATATATATATATATATATATATATATATATATATATATATATATATATATATATATATATATATATATATATGATATTATGACCATAAAACTAATCGTCTTATTAGTGATACCTTTTAGGACCCTAGATAAATTCCGTCAATCATGAAATATGATCGAAATATTAAGTGTCGTATAAGAGTACTTTATAGATCCCACAATATAAGTGTCTCATATGATATTATGACACTAAAACTAAAGGTCCTATTTGTTATCCCTTTTAGGTACCTAGATAAATTGCGCCTATCATGAAATAGGATCCAAATATTAAGTGTCGTATAAGAGTACTTTATAGAACTCATAATATAAGTGTCATATATGATATTATGACACTAAAAATAAGTATCCTATTAGTTATATCTTTTAGAACACTAGATAAATTTCGTCAATCATTAAATAGGACCGAAATATTAAGTGACGTATAAGAGTATTTTATAGAACCCATAATATAATTGTCCCATATGATATTATGACTCTAAAAATAAGCGTCCTATTAGTTATACCTTTTAGGACTCTAAGTATTTTCCGTCAAGTTATAATAGGACTAGGGATGGCAAAATGACTCGTACCCGATGGGGAAACCCGAAACCCGTTATAATTGGGCCGGGTCTGGCCCGAGTCCACCGGGTTATGAGCCGGGTATGGGGATGGTTACAAAAAAAAAATTCGGGTTCGGGTTCGGGTATGGTTTTGGATACAAACCCGTTTACCCGACCCGTATACCCAACCCGCATACCTATATACCCGACCTGATGAATTTTAATAATAATTTTTATGCAAAATTTTAATATTATATTATACTGTTAATGTATGAATGATTTTTCTTATTTGTTTAGAAAACGAGTATAATTTTATTTAATATAATCATATACAATAAGTTTTTCAGATGTAATATTTTATATACTTTGTGTATTTGAGTATTTAGAAACTTTTCAATCAACTTTTTGTATGTGATATTTTATAATACTTTAAACATGAAGTAGTTAAGTTATTTTTCGATATTTTGATTTGGTAATTTATTAAAAAATAAATATAAAATGACTAATCGGGTATACCCGTTTACTCGTGGGAAAATCCGGAACCCGATAGTATGTAAGTAAATGGGGATCCGACGGGTTTCGGACCGAGTTTGGGGAGGGGTTTCCTAATCGGGTTCGTGTCCGGGATTACCTAAACACGACTCAAACCCGACCCGATACCATCCCTAAATAGGACCTTTAAAAACAATATTCTAAAAAGTAAATTGTTAGGACCCTTTTCATGACTTTGTTAGGATCCTGAAAAAAAATGTCCTAATATGTAGTTTGTTAGGACCCTAGCTCTGGACCCCAAATAAAAAAGGTCCTATAAAACCATTTTTCTTACCGTGAGTATGGAGTTTTTGTGTGTATTAATGTAAGGTTTTTATGTGCATTATTCCCATTCTTATACGTAGTAATTCTTATTCACATTACTTATTCTTATTATTTGATTTATTTATATAATTGTCCCGGCTAAATTTCGTTTAGCAAAAAACAAGAAAAAATTAACTCAATCTGATGACTGTAGTTGATATTATAATCACTGAAGATATAATGTTGATAATTAGATGCTACTCCGTATTTGAAAAAGACAGTTATTTAATTCAGAGGATTATAGACAATTCTTTAATCAATAACAGACTTTTTTAATATATAGCTCCTTGACGTTTAACAATCTTTTGACGGATTTGGTTCTAGATTTGAAGGAAAATCTGTATATAACTCTTTGACGTTCTTTTTTCTTTTTGAAAAAAGTTTTTGGTATATAGTTTTCATTATTTGCAAAAAAAAAAAATAAAAAAAAAAAATAAAAAAAAAAAAAATAAATAAATAAATAAAAGTAAGGATGCTTCTATATCATACGGAGTATATTTTTATACCTTGTGATTATGAGTATGGATGCTTCTAATTGTGTGACATTATAACCCTTGTCGAATTTTCTTACAAGTTCAATGATGTAGTGCATTAAGATCTATTTGTTTCTAGCATTGTGTTGTATTAAAGTTGTAGTGGTATGACACTCTTTGTTGGAGGTTATGGAGTTCAACTCCTGAGGACTAAAACATTGCACACAAGGTTATTCAATGACCTTGAAATCCACCAAAAGTCGCATTTCACACATTGTGTTGTGGGGGTAGCGGGAGAGGGTTTTACTGGCCATACTCTTGGATTTGTCCAAGTTTTCTCTAGGATAGCAACTGAGAGTGGGTTATGCAATGTCAGTTTGAGTCAGCTTATTGGAATCAATTCTATATAGTGATTCTTTTATGACACACACCTCTTTCACATTGGAACATAATTATGACATGTTACACAGTGCAACATGTAAGACTGTAATTGGGGTTCATTTTGTAAATCGATCATACAAAGCAACACAAATATGTAGCGAATCCTAGTATCATTGGTTATGCCATGATTTTTTGTTACATTGATCCACAAGGTAGCGAATCCTAATTTCATTAAGAATTATCGTCCTATTTCTCTTATTGTCGTGGCGTATAATGTGATTACAAAGATTCTTGCATCCAGAATGGTGAGAGTGATCGGAAAGTTATCAGTTTTGAGTATACCGTTTATTTCGCGGCATCAAATTTTGGACGGGCCAATAATCCCGAATGAGACTATTAGGTGATACAAACGAATTAAAGAAAAACTAATGTTTTTTAAGATTGACTTTGAGAAAGCGTATGATACGGTTCGACGGGATTTTTTTTTAATCATATGCTAAATTTAGCTACACCTTATAGTACTTAAAACTTTGAATCATTTGCATTTATTTCTTAGTTTTTGTCGAGTTAGCTTTTGTAATAAGTTATATTGTATATGTTTATAACATGCGAGTTTGCTCACGGTGCGTTAGTATTCATGGGTCATGAATATGGTCGAAAATAGTTAACCTAAAATACCCATGGGTATGGTTTGGTTATATTTTTTTCATGGATATATCACACCCGTTGAACCTTGCGAGTATACCCGTTTTTAAACTACACACATTATATAATACTTATAACTTTGAACCATTTGCATATATTTCTTAGTTTTTGTTGGGTAAACTTTTGTAATTAGTTAAATTGTATATGTATATGTTTATAACATGTAGGTTTGCTTGTGGGTCGTGGGTATTCGCGAGTCATGAACATGGTCGAAAATAGTTAACCCGTTGACGGGTACACCAGCCTTGACGGATAAGGAAAAAATGATAATGACGCATCACAAATATAAGGTATTTGTACATGTCGCATGCACATGTCATCCTTATACACAATTAATAACAAGTTAAAATTGATTCTTATAGTTTACGACTTTACGCATTAAATAAATTAAGATTATCAAATTCATTATAAAAACCCCACTTCAACATATTTACTACAATAACACATGCGAAAATGCATGTTATAAACTAGTATATATAGAATAATAATAGTTATGATTATTATAATTTATAATTATATATTATATTGTAAAAGAAGTAAAAACTATTAAAATCAAATATTCCATCCCATGTAACCCCTAATTTCCAGCCCGACAATTGCACCATTCATTTTCTAGGTTTCCAGATAATTCACTTTCTAAAAACTTCATAAAAAGGTTTACCAAAAGCTCTTGAAAAGTTGCATGGTTGATCCATTGTTCATTATGCATTTTATTTATTTATCCATTATAACATAACCCAAATTGTTTCATTAGTAGGTAAATGGCTCAAAATTTTGAAAAGTGTTAGATATTTATATGTATATGTGATAAGATTGAATCTCGGGAGTACTACACAGAAACAACGCATGTAATTTACATGAAGTGATCATAAGGTTATCATAGTTTTTGTTGTTTAATTTAGTAAATATATATCGATTATATATATATATATATATATATATATATATATATATATATATATATATATATATATATATATATATATATATATATATATATATATATATATATATATATTCACGTCACTTTTATATTCTAATGTGTTTTTATTAACTTTAATAATTAAAATTTTTTAAAATTATTCTTAAATAAACTCGTAATTTTACGGGTAATTAACGCAATATAACAAATACACTGTGCATATATAGTATTTATAACAGTAATTAATAAAAAAAAGAGTCAACTGTGCCCTTTTACACAGGGCTCAAGACATGCTTCTAGGAAATCACCGAAATCCTTTCACCAAAATAGTTTCCTTCCTGTCATTGAAAACATGTACACAGGAGTACTCAATGTTACTTAACTTATTATAAAAAATTATTATTATTAATTATATTATATTATAAAATAGTGAAATGACTCGTGAAATTACGGAGTTATTTAAACGAAACAGTTTAATGATATGTTTTAGGTATTAAGTGAATGTAGATGCTAAACGTATTTACTTTAATGACCCGTGGAACCACGGATTCCGACTAAGAAACTTCTCGTTGTTTTTACAAACATATTGATGTACTTAATTTAGTCAGGATAAATGAACTACATATATTCTCACATCATTCTCTTCCAATTTTTATTACAATTATTATTTTCTTTGTCATAAAAGCGTACATTACAACCTTTTATTGGGACATGTATTTTACATAAATATGTAACGTAATTAATCCCGTAAGGAGAACCTGTATTTGAATAATAATAATAATATAATAGTTATAGTTATAATTATAATAATAAAGTTTGCTGAAAATGAAGTATTTATATTTTTAATAATATTAGTAATAACAAATGCCTCTTGAAATTATTTAAAAAATTAAAATTACTATAGATAGATTTTTAGTAAATAATTATATATTTTAATTCTAAATTAATTAAGATTAATGACATCATCCATATTTTTTTAAATGGCAAGTTTTAGCAAAATAAATAGTTAAATTGTGAAAAAATAACATTATCATTTTAGAAATTTAACTAGTGAAATGACCCGTGGAACCACGGATTTGTTTAAACGAAACAGTTTAATGATATGTTTTATGTATTAAGTGAATATAACTATTAAAGTCATTTAGTTTAATGACCCGTGGAACCACGAATTTCGACTATGAAACTTGTCATTGTTTTTACAAACATATTGATGTACTTAACTTGATCAAAATAAATGAACTACATTCATTCTTTCACCACCCTCTTCCAATTTTTATCACAATTACTGCTTTCTTTGTCATAAAAACCTACATTACAATATTTTATTAAGACATGTAGTTCGGATACATATGTAACGTCATTAATCCCGTAAAGAGAACCCATATTTGAATAATAATAATAATAATAATAATAATAATAATAATAATAATAATTATTATTATTATTATTATTATTATTATTATTAATATAATAAATAATACTAATAAAGTTTGTTTAAAATTTAGTATTTATATTTTTAATAATAATTATTAGTAATAACAATGCCACTTGAAATTTTTTTAAGACTTAAAATATAATTATTATATGAAGGTTGTACAATATGTTTCAAAGTTTGTACATGTATTCATGAGTTGTTTTGTAAAAGATTGTACAATTTGTTAAAAAGTTTCTATATATAGTCATGGGTGTATTTATATATTCTGGGTATTTATTTGTTTGATTTTGTATGTTTTATAATTAAAATTTTATATTGTAAATCATTAAAATGGTATTATCGGTTTGTATTAGTTTTTATTCTATATATATAATTTATATAAATTTATAAAACCTTATTCCCTTCAAAATCAGCATGCATATATTATCGGTATTATTATTTTTTTTTATTTTTAAAATTTATAATTAAATACAATTAATATATAAAATAATAATGAAACCATTATTATGAAAATTAAAAGGTAATTAATGAAATGATGACATCATCATTTTAGAGGTTTAAAAGGTAATTAATGAAATATATAATACATATTTTTGTAAAAGAAACAACATTAGTACATTAAATTTATGCGATAACATATGACTTTATTTAATTTGAGTTTGAAATAATAAATGTAAATGGCCTGTAAATTGAAAATTATATGATTATAACTGAATATTAGATAATTTTAACAAAAATAGTACAAAATTTTGTGATACATGCCCTGCTAGATTGGACAAACAAAATAAACATATATGCATGACCTTGCATCTGATAGATACATAATAAAATGTGCCACCATTCGTGAAACTATATATGCCCGAGTGTTTTATTCCTATCAAACTAATTTTTATAATATTCTTATCATTAACGATTAGCACACAAATTAAAATAAAAAAATAACCTTAAATATATCAACTTGCCTATAAATTATTAGTAGTCTGCAACAAAAAGGACATTAGGGTTGGTGACAATCTACATATACAAAAAAGTCAAGATTCAAAAACAGCACAACTGAGTGAACTGACTAACATGAGCTAAGTCACAAATCAAGAGCATGACCAGGTACCTTGAGAAGCTAACATTAAATTACATAGCCCATCTGTTCATCAACCTCTTGTATTAGCAACTAACAGTCGAACAAACACGGATGAACATAAAAGCTCACTTCAGTCCTACATCTTCAATATACTTGAATAAAACGAAAGCCTTTCCAACAAAACCCACTATATGCAGACCAAAAATATCAAACAATAAACATGATCAAACAATGTTATAAGTTTTCAAAAGCATCAAGAAAACTATTAGCAAAGGGCATTACAACTTTTTAATGCTAAAGCATGATAACATGTTCAAAGTAATCTTAAGTATCTGTACAAATAATATGCAACCTAATATAACATTTATGATCAAAAAATAATACTCTAAGAAATTTAATTAGATATGTGATACCTCTGTAACATAAGATCTCGTCCATTGTCTTTCTCATATACCATGCAGCTAAAGAGCATTTAGCGGATAAAACTCATGAAACATCATCACAATCAGCAAACTATCTAAACATGAAAGATTAAACATCGGTACACTTTGTGTTATAAGTAGAAAACTAAAAAAATGGGTCAAAAACAAAAGGAAAAAAGACCTCAAGTTTAGCTCAGCAATACAATCGAGTACATGCAAGTTGAAGCCCATAGCTATAACGATTTAAACACATCATCCATTTAGAGTTGTCGAAACAGATCATAAAAACCTCCTAGAAAATCAACCAACAAAGTTTAATTAAATAGATCAATAGAGAGATAGCATAACAAAATAAAAAGGTTAAAGAAAAAAAAAACGATACCTTACCTTAGCCACCATGCTTTTGAATTGCGATTGAAATTGAAATTGTGCAAGCGTTCAAGATTTAAAACCCTAGACGATGGTTGACTTCATACTCCGTATAATGATAATAATGTTTTAATTATATTTTAATTTTAAATTAATATAGATTAATGACATCACTAAGCTTGTCTAGATTTTTTTCTATTATTTTTTGATTTTTTAAACAAAGAAATTAGCCTAATAATGACATCATTATTTTAGCATTTTAATAGAAACTATAGATAGAAGTTATAGATTTGTAGATTTAAAATAATAGTAATAATAAAAATAATTATCAATTATTGACTACCCATATTATAGTAGAGGGCATATTATTATTAGACAAAATCGCTGAAATGGTCCCTGTGGTTTGTACCAAAATGCTGATCTAGTCCCTATGCTTTTTTTTGACCGAGTTCATCCTCGTGGTTTGCAAAATGTGCTAATTTCGTCCCTCTAGCTGACGGCCGTTAAAAAAGTCCGTTAACTCATGTCACATGTTGCGCACACGAGGGTAAATTCGTCTTTTATATTATATTTAAATTTAGTCAAAATATAGAGGGTTGGGGAAGAAGATAAAGTATAGATTAGGGTTCATCATTTTTGGGTGGAGAAGAAGGTTTAGAGAAGATGAATAAAGAGTTGAAGAAATCACAGGGACTATTAAACAATTTTGGTACAAACTACAGGGACGATTTTAACAATTTTGTTAATAAAGAAAAGAAACGGATGAAAATACCCTCACATGTTTGGCACATGACTGGAGTTAACGGGATTTTTTGACGACCGTCAGTCAGAGGGACTAAATCAGCAACTTTTAGAAACCACCGGAACCAAATCCATCAAAAAAAACACAGGGACGAAACCAGCATTTTGGTACAAACCACAGGGACCATTTCAGCAATTTTATCATTATTATTATTATTATTATTATTATTATTATTATTATTATTATTATTATTATTATTATTATTATTATTATTATTATTATTATTATTATTATTATTATTATTGTAACCCGTCATATCGTGTATTATTATTATTATTATTATTATTATTATTATTATTATTATTATTATTATTATTATTATTATTATTATTATTATTATTATTATTATTATTACAAGTTTATAATCCGTCATATAGCGTATTAAAATCATTAATAATTACTCTGTAATAAGTAGCTAATAATTTGTAGCATTTCATGGTATCACCACTTAGTTAAATTGAGTGTGTTTCAAATTGATCGATTTAAAGATTCAGCAGATTTGTATCGGTTATCGTGTGTTAGTCGTGGTGGGCGGTTTTTCATCCGTTTACACGCGTTTTGTCATTTTACCCTTAAGTGGTACCGTGTGGTGTTGATTTGAATATCGGGTTGATTCTTGGATTGTTGGATGGTAACCTACTTTTTCGAGTTTGATGTATTTTGAATTGAGTTGTAATGTCCTTTGTTTTGGTCGTGAAATCGTGTTTAGTTGTGAAATCGCTTTTGCTAGGTTGTTCGTTTTAATGTCATTGTAATTACTAGTTTCTTGCTAGTTTGATTTTATTTAATATAAAATTATTTTCTTTAAAAAAATGATAAATTATAAGGAGTAATTAATAATCTTTATGTCCTAGTGTTATTGTGTGGACTGACTTTTATTAGATTTAAGATATTTTTGTGAGTTATTTATTATGACTTTGATTGAATGAGTTATCTTATATAACGTAATTTAGTATAAAGAGTAATAGTAAATTTGTTTCTATATTAAATGTAAGAATTTTAATTATATAAAAGTTTTATTTGGAAATTAAGTAGTTTTTTTTATTGTTATTTAAAGTAATGAGCTATAGTTTTGGAAGAAACAAAAAATAGTAAGGTAGACAATTATTTTAAGACGAAAAGAGTAATTAATCGAGGGATGTCTTCTTAATTATGAGACTAATAATGTTTTAATTGAAATTTTAATTAATGTTCAAAATTAATGGTTGAAATCTAAATCAATGGTTTAAAAGTAAAAAGTGACAAATATGACATTATTACTCAAATTAATAATGATATTATAATAATTTAAATACAGAGTAATTATATAACGATTGTAACTAAATACGCTTGTCAAATTACCACTTTCTTTATATGTAAAGTTGTAATACATTATTATTATTATTATTATTATTATTATTATTATTATTATTATTATTATTATTATTATTATTATTATTATTATTATTATTATTATTATTTTTATTATTATTATTATTATTATTATTTTTATTATTATTATTATTATTATTATTATTATTATTATTATTATAAATATATTATTATTATTATTATTATTATTATTATTATTATTATTATTATTATTATTATTATTATTATTATTATTATTATTATTATACTATATAGTTATCAATATTAATATTAGTATTATTATTATTGTATTATTATTATTACTATTATTATTACCACTATTATTATTAATTATTATTATATTATTAAGCCGTATATTAATTTTGTTATATATACTAGTATAATAGGTTTTGACCTCATGCGTTATACGGCTGCTTAATAACCCTTTCAAATCCGTCAACCTATAGATACACATATCAATTTTATAGTCTATAAGAAGATTTAAGTAATTGCACGAATATAAACCATAGGCATTACTACCAGAAGGGTGATGAAAGGGTTGAAGTTCATCAAAAAATCGCGAGTACAACATAAAAATATTAATTAAAGGCAGTAGTAACATTAACAATAAAAAACTAAGCTAACAAAATGTTACAGTCATCACTCTCGGATACAATTAAACTTGCAATAAAAAAATTCACTCTAAACTGTAACAACCCAACCCGTTAACCAACCAAAAACGCGAAATTAAAAAAAATTTAAAACAGAACTGTCCAAATGGGGTGCGCAGCACGCACAGGGCCTGGCAGCCCGTTGTCCATTTATTCAATTTCCATAAAAAGATCTCTTGGTTCCCGACACTTTTAGACCAAACGCTTTTCACAACATAATATAATATGTAAAACTAACATGTTTCAATAATAAAACAAGTTTTACGACACCGGGCCCACAATGGCCGTTTTACGACTTTCGTACAAAATACAAGTTTTCGACTACATGAATTTAAGTTCCAAACACACTACGAGCATGATGTTTGGGGATAAACTACCCAATCCTAAGTCGAAACCAAAAGTAATCCAAGCAAGCATCAAAAGGAGAAATCATCTAATCCCGAGCATACCCTTACCACGTCCGCCTCCGAACCTAAAAATGTAAACAACGAGAGGGTAAGCTAATGCTTAGTGAATGCAATACTTATACGCATACATACATAATTCAATCATTTGCATACACCTACACAAACAACACAATATCATTAGCAAACCGCAAAAAACGAATAAACGAATAGACGAATAGACGAATAATCATACGTACAATGCTAATAGAACTTACACAACCCAATATACACAATGTCGACATTCGACTCGATGGTGGCCGACGAAGAGTAGTAGGTCAAATACGTTAACTACTCACCACCCATCACAACGCGTACGTGGCCGACGAAGAGCGGTAGGTCAAAATCGTTAACCACTCACCACTACGCACCATGAGGCCGACGAAAAGTGCAACCGAAACGTTAACACTTACCTCAATCACAAGGATGGCCGACAAAAAGCGTAACCGCTTAACATCCTACGATAAGTGGCCAATGAAGAGCGGATCCCTAAACGTATAACACTCACCACTTACCCCAACACACCTATGTGGCCGACGAAGAGCGATAGGTCAAACGTTAATCACTCACCACATAACCAAACATACACATGTGACCGACGAAGAGTGATAGGTCAAGCATTAATCACTCGTCACATAACCAAACGCATACATGTAGCCGACGAAGAGTGGTAGGTCAACCATTAATCACTCGCTACATAACTAAGCACACACATGTGACCGACGAAGAGTGATAGGTCAAACATTTACCACTCGTCACATGCCACACCTCCAATCGTGGTCGACAAAGAGTTATTCCTTCCGGATATCACTCACCACATATCGCAACCAAATATAGCCAACGAAGAGCTATCCATACGGATATCACTCACTATATTTTCCAACCCAATTGTGGTCCCCGAAAAGTGAATCCTAACGGATGTCACTTACCACGCCTCACGCAAGCAACCAAATTATATACATAAACGTATAAATATTTCACTCACTTTGATTATTTGAAAAGCAATCCCGCTTGAGCTCCTAATCGTCCAAAAGTAAATCACCTAAGTAATTCACAACAAGTAAGCCAAACACTCTAGCTTATAACCAAAATACCAATAAATGCAATTTCGACCCATTAGCACTTACCTCCAATTTGACTAAGTCAAATATCAAGTGCAATTTCGACCCATTAGCACTTACCTTCAATTTGACTAAGTCAAATATCACCCGAAACACCCATAATCACAACCGACTAGTGATTAGGTTCCAACAACTCATTTTACTCAAGGTTTCATCATCAAAACACTATACTTGCATCAATTTACACAAAACCCATTTTGACATAATCTCAAGTCAAAACACCCATTTGCAAGCTTACACAATTAATCACTTATAACCTAAGTTAACTAGTGATATTAACACTCGAACATGAGTATCAACTAATCAATTTCATCATCCAACACAAAACCCACCAACAATGGTTATCAACACCATTTACTAGCTCAATCACCCAATTATCAACTAGTGGGTTTACTAAAGAACACCCAAATCAAACCCCAATTATGAACACTAAATCAAACTATGAAAAACTCGGAGTTAGAACTTACCAATACTACCACAATGTAGCCAAGAGCGAGATGAACAATTTTAACACTTGAGCTTCTGATCGATTCAAGCTCCTTCTTCTCCAAATCTCCAAATCTCTCTCTCTCTAAGAATGAAATGAGAGTGTTTGTGGATTTGAAATGTGGTCCAAAACTAGATCAAAAACTGGAAATATGGCAACACATCCGGCCTCAAGTGAAAAGACCAAAATGCCCTTCATTTAATTCAAACTATCAAAAAGCAGGATTCTGTCGCAGACTAGGTGCGCGGCGCGCACAAGCTCCATCTCAGCTGTCAGTTTCAGTTTGATTATTCGACGTTCATGTACACCTATACACTTTGGTTTAGGGTCTTATAACTCTCCCCCACTTAAATTAGATCACGTCCCCATGATCCTCGCCATTTAACTAACCGGACCCACACTCTATGGTCATCCGACACACGTCCAAATTCGATGTCCACAAATTTTTTCACAAATCCGAGGATTTCACACAATTCCTTTAGGCGACTTTACGCAAAGTTACCCTTCCGATTTAAATCATCATCCGTGATTTACCAAATCTACCAAATCGAGCACTAAGTCTCGCTTCATTCCCAATCCGGAACGAACTCACGCCTCGACCGCATGACAAAAACAAGCTAACATTCCCAAACCTCGTACCAAGTTAGCAATCCCTTTAGCGTACCCTTATCATGTACATTGCTAAACTAACAACACACCAATAATATGGCCGACAAACAATACAATGGAGCTGACGAAAAGTGAATCCTCACGAATGGATACCACTTGCCCCACATCCTCACGCGTACATGGCCGACGAAAAGCGGTAGATCAAATGTTAACCACTTACCACTACGCAACAAGAGGCCGACAAAGAGCGCATCCTTACGGATCACACTTACCTCTCCTCACACATGGCCAAACAAAAGCGATTTCTAACGAAAAACGCATTCCACACACCAATAAGTAGCCGACGAAGAGCGAATCCTAACGGATAACACTTACTACTTATCACACTCCAACCATGGCCAATGAAAAGTAAATCCTCGCAATTGGATAACACTTGCCACAATACATACAATTTAACCGAAATTGCATTTCACCACAAATCCATTAGTGTATTTAACACCGCGTAATCACTAATTCCCCAAGTGATGTCTTAAACACCGCGACTAACTCACCCCCATGACCATGTGGTGTCTTAAACACCGCGACAATTCCACATGTCAATCAAACCAATGAGTGGAGTCTTAAACACCGCGACTAATCACCCAAGTAAAATCCATTATACACATGCACGCATCATTGGTACGAGTACACAACGCCAACGCAATCAAGCAAGAACCACCTATATCGCACATAGGTACAAGACAACCATTATCTAGCAAAGAATCCGACACGCACACCCCTTAACCGAGGGATTTCACCTTGCTCGTCAAACACGTTCATTATCTCCCAATGAGATTTACCACATTACCACATCGGTGATAATTTAAATCTAAAATCATAAGTACAATTTAACCGAAATTGTACTCTATCACAAATCGACCAAATCTAGGTCCCGACACAAATTTCGGATCCACTATGAGCATCATCCGAAATCTCACACTAAAACCTCCTCGCGTGGGAGTGTAACTCCCCCACTTGGAACTACGTCCCATAACCGCATTTGTACAATCGTACAATGCTACCAAAGGTAGACTTTACTAACAATTGGGTTCACAAGACCCATCGCCACATCTTGCTCCAACCTTGAGCATACAAAGGATCTTAACCTATCCTTAATCACTTCGAACGAAGAGTTCATCACAATTACACAAACTTTATTCTTGCAATCCTCCGATTGCCATATCTTGTTAAAGTCCCACCTAGTCACTTTTGTACCTAAGGGTTTCTCTCTGGTACCCTAAGTACAATGTAACCACAACATCGCTTACGCTTGCACGTATGAAAGAGGCACCTGACATCGCGTCACATAGACTCCATTATCAACATTCATCGAGACTGAAAAGCTCGACCTCGAGGGTTCCATTCATCCGATGTCACCCATCACAACACTAACGTGACCTTAAGTCATCTGTACCCGACTAAACTTATGTTTCATCAATTACGACACAAAAGTGACTACGCGCTACCAAGACAACACCAAAGCCCATTCTCATGGCTTGGTAAAATCTTTCGCCCAACACTAAGGAATGCTTGGAAACACCAAGTCTTACACCCCTCGCACGTTAATCCGACCATCATCATAGGGTAATTCCATAAGGAACGCTACCCTTCATTACACTACGCACTAACACAAAATGCATCAAACAAAATCATAAGCACATTTCGAAAGAAATATCGAAAAGTACCTGAACATCGTCCTCAGGTTCTCATGCATCACCAACTAGTTCCGAACACTCCGACTTTCGGTGTCCCTCCTTTCGACAATTAAAACATGTAACCTTGTTAGACTTCGCATTCGTACATTCGTGTCATACCCCGTCCTAATCCATCTGGACGAAGTCACCAACATCTGGTCCCATTGCGATGATCGACTCCAGATAATGTCTCTAAAATGAGCAAATGCACAGCGGAAGGTTCCTTTCATACCTGAGAATAAACATGCTTTAAAGTGTCAACCAAAAGGTTGGTGAGTTCATAGGTTTATCATAAAATAATAAAATTCATCATTTTGATAGACCACAAGATTTAAATACAGTACACCTATCTCGTGTACGAAACCATTTTGATAAATCTTAGTAACCGTACACATATCTCGTGTACAAAAATATTATACACATAACCTGTGTATAAAATCATTCTCTCGATGCATAACATTCACTTTTCATTCATTACTTGGCTTGGTAACCGACCTTAACATATAATGCGCATAAATAATATCCCCAAAAATAGAACATCTCGTCTGTATAATATATAAACCTCGAAGTACTAAACACCATGCCCACTAGCCCTTCCGTCTAGTGAACATTCTGGGTGGGGGTGTTAAACCAGGTAGCTACCTTTAAGATTCGTGTGAATTAGGGTCATACCCTATTCTAATTCTTAGGTTACCAAGCAATAATAATCAGGGAAAATATTCACAACAATTAGTGGCAATTATAACGTCCAACTAATTCAATAATAATCCACAGAACTTCTGTCTGCATAATAATTCATTCGAGGAATGTTTTGCTTGTGTCTATCTCGTCAAACATTTATAAAAGCATTCTATGTATTTGCAGTTCAAAATATATTTCAAAAGCATTTAATAAAGCAGTTATAAAAACAGCGCATGTATTCTCAGTCCCAAAAATGTAAAGAGTAAAAGGGAATCAAATGAACTCACGATACGATATTTTGTAGTAAAAATATGCATACGACGATACTGAACAATGCAGGGTTGACCTCGGATTCACGAACCTATATCATTTATATATATATATATATATATATATATATATATATATATATATATATATATGTATATATATATATATATATATATATATATATATATATATATATATATTAACACACATAATTGTAATCGAACAATTTATATATATATAAATTTATTAGTTATAACATTTTTATATTAATAACCTATATGTTTCATATATTCATTTTATATATTTATAATAAATAAAAATATAAATTTTGTTATGTTATATGTATTATATATATATATATATATATATATATATATATATATATATATATATATATATATATATATATATATATATATATATATATATATATATATATATATATATATATATATATATATATATATATATATATATCGTTTGTTTGTTAGAATTATAATAACACCTAAATAATATTAGTAATGATAAAAATAATAATAATGATCATAGAGTTAAAAATGATACTTTTAATATAAATGATAAAAATGATAACTTTAATAAAAATGTTACTTTTAATAATAATGAATACTAATAATAATAACTAATACTTATGATAATAATATAAAAAAAATAACAATAAAAATAATAAAAATAATCTTACTAATTCTATAAATACTAATGTTAATAATAATAATAATCATAATTTTAATATTTAGTGTTAGTTTAATAATAATAATAATAATAATAATAATAATAATAATAATAATAATGATAATAATAATAATAATGATAATAATAATAACTAAATAAATAAATAACTACCTCAAAGAAGTAGTCCTTAAAAAGAATGCCCCAGCCCAGGATTGAACCCGCGACCTCCCGCTAACCCTATAGCATCATAAACCACTCAACCATTTCTATTTCTCCTGCTTAAATCCGTAACTATATATATTAAACCCGTTCTATTTCTGTTTCTGTTCTTTCTCCTTCTTCACCATTAATTATAATCATCATCGTTTCTTTTTCATTAATGGATCAACAGCTATATCATTATAATATCATCATAATATCATATTATCATCATTCTCCTTCACGAATTCATGTATCATCATCGGTATCAAATATCGCGTATCAGGATCATCGAGTGTCATCACTCTTTTTACCTCGCTTCAGCATCAATTATCCTTATCAAAATTTCACTATTATTATTGTGACACTTCAACTGCCGCGTTATCACCATCGTATCATCTCATCATCTCATCTATTCATTACTTCATCATCTTAATCGAATCATGGGCTTATATAAACAGAAACAGCTCGTCACCATTCTTGTTGGGCCATAAATGGTCAATGGGTTGAAACATAAAAATAAATAAAACGATGGATGTTTGTGTAGTGACTTCTGTTCCTCTTTTCCCTTCTTTTTAACCGACAGAAAAATAGAAAGTTAGCAACATCATCATCCTATAACACTATCAAAGAAAAGTGAGTAGCTCGAGACATGGTAGCGGCAGTTTGGTTTGTTTAAACATAAACATAATCAGAATCACCTTAGCAGTAACTAACGTGTAATTCAATGGTTCTTTATGGTGAAACTATAGTGGTGGTGATTGTTTTGTTGGGACAAGATTAGAAACGAAACATTACAGCAGCCCAACATAATATTTTCGGCCCATTCATGAACAGAACTTAGCAGCCCAAGAAACTAATGTCAATCTTGCCCAACCATATCCACAAGCCTAATTTGATTATTCTGATCGTTAAACTTTATAGGTTTATTTGTGTTTGTGGGGTTGGTTTGAAAACAAAATAATAATCACCTAAACCCTTTACAGCTCACATCCTCACATGTAATATCTATTACACATGTAATATCTATTAATCAAGTCATCATGTCTTCCACTATGTCGGCCAAAAAGGGAACAATGAACATGCTAAAGTGGTTTTGATTGATAATTTTATTCGAAGATTTTAGTTACAAATATATATATGGGTTTACATAGCTGCAGCGGTCATAATGGGATTGATGTCGCGGATCCCATGATTGATGTTAATTGAAATAGAATATAGAGTGTTTAGAATTCGGATCATCATAGTTGCAGGTTTCCTTCACGTCCATTTATCTCAAATGAAGCAGAAAGGAATAGGAGACTTGATTTGATCGTTTCAAAACAGAAACAAAGATGAGGATGCTGGTGGAGTTGAAGTCGTAGCAGTTGTAGGTTTATGAGGAGATGGTATGGTTTGTTTCTCGAAGGAGAGAACAAAGAAAAGAATGAGAGAGAGTGAGAGAGAGAGAGAGAGAAGAATGAGAAAGAAAGGAGGTTTCTTGGTGGTTTAAGTGTTAGCCGAAGGTGGTGTAGGTCGGGTGATGTCGATCAAGTCACGAAAAAGAAAAAGATCATAAGTTTTGTACGGTGGTTTGAGATTGAGTAGTTCCCGGTTACACGATGGTGAAGATAATTCTAGTTATGGTGATGAATGATGTCGAGCAAAAGAAACAAGAACATAGCAAATAGAGGCTCGATGGTTACGGTGATTTTGAAGAAGAAGAAATGAATAGTAAATGAGGGTGAGGTCAATGAAGTATTTGAGTTGTTGCTTATCCAAAATGCAGTTATGTAACTATATAAAGATAATAATAATAATTTAATAATAATAACAATAGAGAAAGAAATGTAAACGTGTTCAAAAATAAATATCTAACACTATACATTGCCGACAGTTTTTACAGGAACAGTATCGTGCTCCGTTGTTAATAAGTGGCGGATAAAAGTCTCCGGAAAAATCCCAAATTTTTAGATTAACTGTATTTATTTATTTTGGTCATTATGGTATAAAATTCGATCAATAATTTATTAAATAAAAATTACATCAACTGTCCCTCTCATTTATGGGTAAAATATAAAAAGTGTTAAAATTAAATAACTAGATCCTAAATACAATTTTAGTAAGCCTAAACTTTATAGAACTCATTTTCGTATCACCGTTTATTTTTAAAATAATATTAGTTCATATTTTACTCATGTAATATCCATCGAATGGCAATTGAGTGTAACAGTCGTTTACTAAATAGATTCGAAATCACAAAATATATATTTAATATACTTTATTTATATATATAGATATGTTTTTAGATAATAATTATCATAATATTATATATTTTTTTTATTTTATTTTACATAATTACTTAAAATAAGAGAAACATATAATATTTCAGATTAATATATATATATATATATATATATATATATATACACACACACACACACACACACATATCTATCTATAATTAAAGGTTCGTGAATCGTTGAGAATCGTCAAAGGACAAATGCATTATTGTAAACTGTTCCAAAATTTTGAGACTCAACTTTACAGACTTTGTTGAATGTCGAAACCATATAAAGATTAAGTTTAAATTTGATCCGAAATTTCCGGGTCATCACAATACCTACCCGTTAAAGAAATTTCATCCCAAAATTTGATCGAGTTCGTCATGGCTAACCATAAAAATTTTTTCATGACGAATATGAGTTGATAACTAGAGTTTGATCATTATTGATTAATATAGACAAAACGATTCGATTATGTGAAGCGTACAAGTGAAGCTGTCACAAAAGATTGAGATAGAGATCTAACTTTCGACGTAGTCACGGTTGATTCCCGGAATTTAAGGGATTTAGAGGAAATCTTTGTAATAAGATTTGATTTCTTCAGAATTTAAGGAAGTTAGGATCCTCTTTGATTAAATGCGATGATCTGTCTCGATTGCTTTGTCGGATATCTCCATTATAAATTAAACTTTTTCCGTTTCATTATTTTCACCATTCCTATACTTTCTTCCTTAGTTCATACACCCAAAAGATTGTAAAAATGCTTAATCCAGTTCTAATCCTTGATATTTTTCTAATTATCATTTATATCATCCTTCTTTTCAATCTTCCACCAAAAAATCTGTTTACTTCTATAATTACCTTGGGGTGATACTATTCTTAATTCTACTGTGTCTTTATATTGCTATTCGTATTAATATCCACGATTTGTAACCTCCGTGTTATGATTAGGCTTTATATTTTCTCTTATATTTTGGAGCTCTTTGCCTTTTTATTCTCTTCTCAACCTCTAGTAAAGCGAGTAATGATCCAGAATTCGTAGGTATGAAGTTTTGAATTTATCACAATATGCAAAGTAGAAAGAAAAGGTAGTAGCTCGATTTGATTTGTCAAATTACCAGAATATCCGAAAAAGACCGAATCATCAAGAAAATATTTTCTTTATATTTTTAGGTTAAATAGAATACAAGAGTCGTGTAACATGGCACATAATGACGGTATGATCTGTGAATCATCACGTTCCATTAGAAACTCAGCATGACTTACTGTAATATAATCACGTTGATCAAGTGTCATTATATTATACCAACTCATGCATCAGTTCCCAACATTACTTCAATAACATTCATATTTTAAGCTAGAAAGTTTACAGAATATAGAAACTAACAGTTTCTATATGATGTAACACTGATAGCACGAAGAGATTAATGATTTCAGATAAGAATAGTTATGAAAATATCTTCAGAAATATGGAGGATATTTATAATGAAAGATACGATGATATCTTGGAATTTCTAATATCGAAGGATGGTGAAGAAAATTTGTCCGCAAGAGTTTGGAGTCAGAAGCAAGGTATTCGCTAAAGATTTCATCAGAAACAGAATCATCAGGATTCTTAATGTACTAGTTTAGTCCTTGTGTTTTGTTCAGAGACTCCTTCGTAGTTTGCTCAATCAGTTTTTTTCAGTTTCAACTTTTTCTGAGCTTTGCCAACATACAATTCTTTATCATCAACTTTTGGCTGTTGAGGTCGTTTATAGTTTTTGTTGCTTCATTCAACTTTTCAAAATTCAGAGCATTAATTTGCAGACTGGGTGCTTTTCAGAATTTCAGAATGGAAGATCATAGTTCTAAGAGATAAATATTATATGGATACATATAACTGTTGATGTGGAAACTTTGCGAGACTCACAATACAGATTTGCTGATTCCCGGTAATTGGTATGGCAATTCTTGTTACAAGATGCGGATGAGTACATGATGAGACTTCAAGAGATAAATATAGTGATTTGTCGGAGAGATTTAAGCCAAGGAGCAACGAGGTTGCTGGTACTTCTACTGGTAATATGATGGAATATAAAAAGTTCCCCGGTAACATTAAAAGAGCACACATATATATCAAGGTTATAATAAGGTTGTTTAGAACGAAAAATTGAAGTTGACTTGTTGGAGCTGTGACAAAATTGGCTAATTTGGAAAGAGATTGCAAAGTTATTTTCGATAATAATAACGCTAAAGGAATTAGCACAGCTACGCGTTAAACGTTTACTCAGTTTTCGAGAGTTTTCAGGTGCATAACTATATGTATCGATCTTTTCTTCCGTAGATGAAGTGAGGTTGGTTCATCCTCTAGATTGAGGTGTTTTCAAGAATTATGAAAGGTTTGAACGCAGATTGTAACCGTTAAAATACCAATGAGGTTTAAGATGAAATCAAGTGGCAAACTTGAAGAAATGTTTAGTTTCATATGTTATAATCAATATTTTAATTCATTTTAATTGTCCAATGTTAGTAGTCCACAGTTGATAGTCCATAGTTAACAGTCCAATAATTCATATATAGTTTAATTTATAATATTTGAATTAATTAATACGTATCGTGACCCGTGTACATGTCTCAGACTCGATCACAACTCAAAGTATATATATTATTATAGAATAAACCTCAACCCTATATAGCTAACTCAATCATTACTGCATATAGAGTGTCTATGGTTATTCCAAATAATATATATAGATGCGTCGATATGATATGTCAAAACCTTGTATACGTGTCCCAATATTTAAAGTGCGTAAAATAAATAACAGAAATTAAATGACGATAAATAAAATTACAAGAATATAAATTGCGATAATTAAATTGCGATAAGTAAAATGTAATCAGTTAGCTAGGAACAGTTAGTGTGGATTCTTAACAAATTTTTTTTTCATAGTTAATTTGTTTGTTTCTAACAAATTTTATTTTGTCCAATGTTTTCTTTATTATGCCACTTGTTGGATTCTGATAGATCAAAATCCAAATATGAAATTGAATGAAAATGGTTATTTTGCGGTGAACGGATACGTATATCGGTGGTTGTAAATAGGATAGTAAATGACTGTTGAATCAAATTGGAAGAATGTACAGTGTAACTTATTAATGTGAAATCTAAATATTTTTAGGGTATTACCTACCCGTTAAAATATTTTCACCATTAACAGTTTGTACAAAAGAATTTTTAATTACAATCATTATGAAAATATACTTACATATATATTTTTCCTCAGATGTAATCATGGATTTAATGAGTTAACATGATATTAAACTCATTTGATTTATGGTTAGAACTAGAGTACATAATCTCTAAAACATTAGAGGTTACATAACCATCATGTCAAACGAAGATAAATGATGTAGAACGTCATGTAAAACGATGATTATTCTCGAGGTACAGAATGAGATGTTGAAGCATGGATTGTTGATGGTACTAGTGTTGATGTTGTTGCTGAAGCTGGTAAGTTTTGCACTATATTCTCCAAATTGATTACTCGAGCGCGAAGCTTGTTGACTTCTTCCATTATTCCGGAATGATTGTCGGTCGGAACGAGCGGCTGAATAAGGTTTAGAATTGTGGATAGAATATAATCGTGACGAGCTACCCTGAAAATGAGGCTGAAAATGGTGTTTCGGATAGGTTCGCCAGTAAGTGCTTCAGGTTCTTCGCCAAGAAGGAAATTCGGTAGGTGGAAAGGATCACCTTCTTCTTGTCTCTAATGATTAAGTAGGCTACGATCCCATCAGATGAATTGGTTGATTCATTCTGGTGACACTGCTTTCGGAGCTTAGGTGAAACTCCATATCGGAATAGCTGTCGGAATCCGAGGAATTCGAACTGGTTGAGGGATTCATCTCGTACGATCAGATAAAGGATTTTTCGATATGAAATGATTTTTAAATATTAGATGATATTCTAATTATATAGAATATCTAATATCTATATATATATAGTACTAAAGATTTCGCAGACTACAGAGGAATTTACGGCATATGTCAGACAGTCTACAGTAACAGATAAATAAGATATGGATTAGCAGATACGCTAAGATATGAATTTTGTTTATACGCTATTCATGCATGTAGAGACCCATCCTAATCCATCCGGACGAAGTCCATATCGATTATAAACGATTCACAACAGTTTATTACATCGCGAGGTACTTGACCTCTATATGATACATTTTACAAACATTGCATTCATTTTTGAAAATACAATCTTTCATTACATCGAGAGTTGACGGCATGCATACCATTTCATAATATATCTAACTATAATTGACTTAATAATAATTCTGATGAACTTGACAACTCGAATGAAACGTCTTTTGAAATATGACATGAATGACTCCAAGCAATATCTCTAAAATGAGCAAATGCACAGCGGAAGATTTCTTTCGTACCTGAGAATAAACATGCTTTCAAGTGTCAACCAAAAGGTTGGTGAGTTCATTAGTTTATCATAAATAATCATTTCATTTAATTTAATAGACCACAAGATTTTGATTTTTCATTCCTCATAAACATACGTCCCATGCATAGTGATAAAAATATCATTCATATGGATTGAACACCTGGTAACCGACATTAACAAGATGCATATTTAAGAATATCCCCATCATTCCGGGATCCTCCTTCGGACATGATATAAATTTCGAAGTACTAAAGCATCCGGTACTTTGGATGGGGCTTGTTGGGCCCGATAGATCTATCTTTAGGATTCGCGTCAATTAGGGTGTCTGTTCCCTAATTCTTAGATTACCAGACTAAAAAGGGGTATATTCGGTTTAATAATCCAACCATAGAATGTAGTCTCATTTACTCGTGTCTATTTCGTAAAACAGTTATAAAAGCAGCGCATGTATTCTCAGCCTAAAAATATAAAGGGTAAAAAGGCAAATGAAACTCACGCATATAAATATTGTAAAATAGTTATTAAAACATTGCATGTATTCTCAGCCCAAAAAATATATAAAAAGGGAATAATGAAACTCACGCATATAATTATTGTAAAACAGTTAATAAAGTATTTGCATGTATTCTCAGCCCCAAAAATGTAAAGAGTAAAAGGGGAGCAAATGAAACTCACCATACTGTATTTTGTAGTAAAAATACATATTACGACATTGAACAATTGTAGGGTTGGTCTCAGATTCACGAACCTAGATCATTCATATTTATATTAAAACATAGACTTGTAATCAAACAAATATATATATATTATTATTATTGATATAGTTTTTATTTTAATACTTATATATTTCGTTATTTAATTAGGTTTATTCATTTTATATATTTTATTAAATAAAATATTAATATCGTTTAAGTATGTGTATTAAGTATATTTCTATTCATTTGTTAAATTATTTATTATGATAACATCAATATTAATAATAACAATGTCATTTTATAATAATAATGATAAAAGTGATAATAATAATGTTAATAAAGTATTGATATTAATATTGATAATAATACTAAATTGTTTCATAATTATAATAAATATGATAAGAATAGTTATAATAATTTTACTAATTCCATTAAGTCATATCTTGATTAAAGTTCTAGTCATTTTCATAATAATAATAGTATTTATATCAAAATTTCTATATTTAATTTTAATAATATTTTGAAAACCTTTATTTTCATGGTCATATTAATCATAATCTTCGTAGTTAATAACTATGGCTTCTCCTAACTTTAATTTGTATCAAAATTATAATTTTACATGTATCATATAATTATAACAAATTTCTATAATCTTTAATATAACAACCTTTACTATATACTTGTGTTATTAACCTGTTTAATAACCTTGAAATCACAATAATAATACTAACATTAATAATATAATGATAATAATACTAATAATAACAATAATATTTGTAGTAATGATAATACTAATAATCATAATATGATACATGTATTCGTTTTAATAAAATGATAATAATAATAATAATCTTAATAATAATAACTGATAACTAATACTTATCTTACTAACAATAATAATAATCATAATATTATAGGATAATACTAACAATAGCAATAACAATAATGTTTACAATAATAACAACAACAATAATAATAAACATAATAATAATAATAATAATAATAATAATTGATAAATAATAATAAAAATATATAAAAGTGTATACCCTTAGAATCCTTTGTCTAAAAAGAGTTGTCGAAGACCAAACTCGAACCCCCGACCTCTTGTTATACACAAACACCCAAGACCACTCCACCAAATCCGTTTTTTTGAACTAATACTAAACCCATGAATATTTAACCCGAAATTAATTGTTTCCATTTTCTCTTCTCCATTCACAGTTTCATACTCGACCTCAAACTGATGGGAATCACAACAACATGTTTGTAATTCGAATTAGAACTTGAATTTGAACCTAACAATTTGAGTGATTGTTATTGTTTATCAAAGAATAAAAAAAAAATTAAAAAAAAATATCTGTATTTGTTGTTCAAAACCACGAAGAACACCCAATATCAAATTCGAAAATTTATGAGTTTTTAGATCATGAGTCCTAAATGAAATAAGTTCAACTTCATTCTTAGAAACTTTCTAAACTCTCAATTTGACTTGAAACATAAACACATTCATGAATTTCACGAAAGAACAAAAGTTTGACTTTTTCAAATTCAACTTTGACTCCAAAATTCGTGACGAATAGGAAGATTTGGAAGCTGTGATTTTGCAGTTAGATTTACTGGATGAATCCTAACAGAGTTGCATTTTTAGATTTTGTGTTTTTGTTTGAAATTGGACTGTTTAAAAATGGAACCAAAACAGAGATATCAGCTAACACAGAAGTATATATACAAATCAGAATTTAATTAAATGAGTTGCATATGTTCTTGAGGGAGTAATGTTAATGGGATATCATGTGAGGAACGTTTGATTTATACAACTGTAGAGCCGACAGGTAGAATCAATTCAAGAAGAAAATACCAAAAATTGAGAAAAGCAGAAAACGATGTAAAACAATTTCTTGTTTGATCCTGTAGTGAATTTGATAGATATATATTAATTAATTAGACTGATTTCAGCATGAAAATAGCGATTGATATTGTATACATATTATTTCAAATTTATATAACCCTTACATATCTAACAGTAGTTTATATTTATTTATATATATTTGGTATTTATATAATTTATATATATGTTTATGTATTTATGTATATATATATATATATATATATATATATATATATATATATATATATATATATATATAACTATATTTTTATATACATATATGTATTTGCATAACTGTGTTTGTATAATATTATATATCGATTATTATTTGTATATACATATATATATTAATATTAATTCTTATAAAGTAACATAATATTATTAACCATATAATTATTAGTTTTTAATATTAATTTTAATAATAATAATGAAAGTAAGTATATCAACTATATTTTAATCTTAATTTATTAATATTACACGTTATTAACTATATAATATATTATATAATAAGATATTTTTGAGTATTTAATATTTATACATACAGTTAATAATTATGTAGACAAGTCGCATTTACATATATATATTCAATTATTATTAATTTTTTTTAAATAGATAATCATATTAGTTATATATATTAAACAATTAAGCTCATAGTATAACTTATATATTTAATACATTGTTACCGTTGACAAATTATGGTCGAAATCATTTATAGACTATATATATATATAAGATAACAGGTTTTAGTTATATTAAGCTATCTTTCATAATAATTAAATCCCATAATAGTTTATTATTATAATTAATTTATTATATCTATTTATTTACATACACAATTATTTATTTATGAATATCTGTTTATAATTTAAAGGTTCGTGAATCGTCAGAAATAGTCGCAGGGTAACTGAATATATTAAAATAGTTCACAAGTTTTGAGACTCAACTTAATAGACTTTACTTATTGTGTCGAAATCATATAGAGATTATGTTTAAATTTGGTCAGAAATTCTCGGGTCATCACAGTATCTACCCGTTAAAGAAATTTCGTCCCGAAATTTGAGTGTGGTCGTCATGGTTAACAATAAAATGTTTTCATGACGAATATGAGTCGATAAATAAAGTTTTATTATCATTGAATAATATGGATAAAATGATTCGATTAATCGAAGTGTATGAATGAAGTTATCACAAAAGATCGAGATGAAGAAATGGAGATTTTTCCATAACTTTTGACGTAGTCGCGATTGAATTCCGGAATTCAAGGGATTTATAGAAGATCTTCGAAATCTATAAGATTTGATTCTTCAACGAGTAAGGAAATTAAGATCTTTATCATTAAATACCATGATCTGCCTCGATTACTCTGTCTGATATTTCCTTTATAAATTAAACTCTTTCGTTCCATTAGTTTCCACCACTTCTATGCCTTCTTTCTCAGTTCATATATCCAAAAGATTATAATAATGCTTAATTCGGTTCTGATCCTTGTCCTCATCCTTATTATCGCAACAATTATTCTTCTTTTCCAACTTCCGCCAGAGGAATCTGCTTACTTCTACTTTGCCCTTGGGGTTATAGTACTTATAATTCTTCCGTGTCTTTATGTTGCGATAAACATTGATATACACGGTTTGTAGTTTAGGTGTTGATATCGGGCTTTATATCTTTCCTTATATTTCAATGTCCCTATATCTGTTTTCAATAATCATTGTCATCCACAGTTAATACTCCTTCCTCTTTGCTGCGATTTATACTCCAATTTCTATTTCTTTTGGAGCTTTATCCCTTTCATTTCTTCTTTTTACGATTGGACACCTCTTGTAATGGTCCAGAATTCGTAAGTATGGAGTTTCGAATGAATATAATATTCTAAACAAGAAAGAACGTAATAACACGATTTGATTTGTCAAATTACCAGAGTCACTGAGAATAAAACTATCAAGAATATATTTTCTTGATATGTTCAGAAGTTAATCAAAATGAAAGAGTTATAGAACATGTCACATGATGACGTTATAATCTGTGAATCATCATGTTCTATTTAGAAACTCAGCATGACTTACTATAATATAATCACGTTGATCAAGTGTCATTATATTATACTAACTCATGCATCAGTTCCCAACATTACTTAAATAACATTCATATTTTTAAGCTTGAAAGGTTACAGAATATAGAAACTAACAATTTCTATATGATGTAACACTGATATCAGGAAGAGATTAATAATTTCAAATAAGAATAGTTCTGAAAGTATCTTTAGAAATATGGAGGATATTTATAATGAAAGCTACGATGATATCTTGGAATTTCTAATATCAATGGATGATGAAGAAGATTTATCTGTAAGGTTTAGATTAAGGAGCAAAATATTCGCTAAAGACTTCAGCAGGCATTGAATCTTTTGGATTCTTTGAAGTCAAACTTATTCTTTGTGATTTGTCCACGGCTTCCTTCATAGTTTCGCATAATCCGATTTTCGGTACTAAATTTTCTATTTAATGTTTCCAATATAATGATACACAGGAAGCACGAAGAGGTTTATAATTTCGGACGAGAATATTTATGAAAATATCCTCAGAAATATCGAAGATATTGATGATGATATTTTGAAATTTCTAAGTTCGATGGTTGATGGAGAAAGATTTTCCGCAAGATTTTATCATGACATCGGAGCAAGATATTCTTTGAAGGTTTCATCAGATCTAGAATTACCTGGATTCTTTGAATATATGGTATGGTCCTTGTATTTATCCTTGGTCTCCTTCATGGTTAGCTCAATCCGTTTTTCAGTTCCAACTTTTCTGAGCTTTTCCAATATACTATTCTTTATTATCAAACTTCTGGCTGTTAAGATCGTTTACGGTTGTCTACGGTTTCTGCTGCTTCATTCAGCTTTTTCAATATTCAGAGTATTGATTTGTAGACTGGGTGCTTTTCAAAATTTCAGAATGGAAGGTCATTATTCTAGAAGATAAATGTTATACATATAACTGTTGATGTAGATATGCTGTGAGTTTTCAAAGTACTTATTGCCGATTCTTCTACATTTACTGCTACCATAACTGAATCATTGGTTATCGATCCGAGGTGATTTCAAGAAAATTGTGTTTTTAGATGATTAAACGCTGAAGGTAATATGGTGGAATATAAAAGGTTCCCTGGTAACAATAAAAGAGCATACATATAAATCAAGGTGATAATAAGGTTGTTTTGAACAAAAAATCGAAGTTGATTTGCTGGAGCTGTGACAAAATTTGCTACTTTGAAAGGAATTACCAAGTTATTTTGGGTAATAATAACACCAAAGGAATTAGCACAACTACGTGTTAAACGTTTACTCGGTGTTCGAGAGTTTTTTTTTTTTTTTTTCCAGATGCATAACTAAATGCATCAATCTTTTCTCCCGTAGATGAAGTGCGGTTGGTTCATCCTCCCGATTGAGGTGTTTCCAAGATTCGTGAAAGGTTTGAACGTAGATTATAATCATCAAGATACAAATGAGGTTTAAGGTGAAATCAAGTGGCAAACTTGAAGAATTGTTTAGTTTCATATGTTATAATCAATATTTTAATTCATTTTAATTGTCCACTATTGGTAGTCCTCAGTTGATTAGTCCACAGTTAGCTAGGAATAGTTAGCTAGGATTTTGTTAGCGTGGATTCTTAACAAAAATTTCTATCATAGTTAATTTGTTTTTTTCTAACCAATTTTATTCCGTCAAATGTTTTTCTTCATTATGCCACTTGTTGGATTCTAATAAATCAAAATCCAAATATGAAATTGAATGAAAATGGTTATTCTGTGGTGAACAGATTTGTATATCGGTGGATGTAAGTAGGATAGTAAACGATTGTTGAATCAGCTTCGAAGAATGTACATTGTAACTTATTAATGTGAAATCTGAATATTCCTCGGGTATTACCTACCCGTTAAAATATTTTCACAATTAACACTTTGTACGAAAGAATTTTTAATTACAATCTTTATGAAAACATATATACATATATATTTTCTTCAGATGTAATCATGGATTCATTGAGTTAATATGATATTAAACTCATTTGGTTTACCGTTAGAATAAGAATATATAATCTCTAAAACATTAGAGATTACATAATCACCATGTCGGACGAAGATAAATGATGTAGAACGATTCGTAGAACAATAATTACACTCGAGGTACAGAATGAGATGTTGAGGCATGGATTGTTGATGGTACTGGTGCTGTTACTGATGGTACTGTTAGTGCCGGTGATGTTGCTGAAGCTGGTACATTTTTCACCATATTCTCCAAATTGATTACTCGAGCGCGAAATTCGTTGACTTCTTCTATTATTCCGGGATGATTGTCGGTCGGAACGAGCGGATGAATAAGGTTGAGAATTTTGGATATCATATAATCATAACGAGATATTCTAGAAATGAGAGTGAATATAGTGTATCGAAGTAGTTCGCCGGTAAGTGCTTCAGGTTCTCCGCCAAGAGATAAATTCGGTTGGTGGAAAGGATCGCCTTTTTCGCATTTCCATTAATTAAGTCGACTATGAATCCATCAGATGAATTGGGAGATGGATGATTGGTTGATTCATTCTGGTGACGCTGCTTTCGGAGCTTAGGTGAAAATCCATATCGGAATAGCTATCGGAATCCGAGGAATTTGAACTGGTTGAGGGATTCATCTCGTACGATCAGATGAAGGATTTTCGATAAGAAATAGATTATAGGATGTAGATTAGTACCCTGCAATACATAATTTACATATGCATATATAATACTAAAATCCCATAAGTTATGAAGGAATCTACGGAAGCTGTCAGGCAAAGTCTACAGTAACAGATATGCTAAGATATGAATTAGCAGATACGCTAAGATACGAATTTTTTTTTTATCTATACACTATTCATGCAATCATTGCAGTAAGATGTGTCTAGACTAAGAATGATAAGAAGGTAATTTCCTAAGGATGATAAGCAGATGATTTCTGACTAGAAATGATAAGCAAAACTTTTGACATGCTGACACGGTCGAAGTCCAGACTCACTAATGCATCCTAATGACTTATCAGTTTGACACACTAATGCAAGACCTGGTTCGCTAAGACCACCGCTCTGATACCAACTGTAGAGACCCGTCCTAATCCATCCGGACGAAGTCCATATCGATTATAAATGATTCACAACAGTTGATTACATCGCGAGGCACTTGACCTCTATATGATACATTTTACAAACATTGCATTCATTTTTGAAAATATAATCTTTCGTTACATCTAGAGTTGACGGCATGCATACCATTTCATAATATATCTAACTATAATTGACTTAATAATAATTCTGATGAACTTGACGACTCGAATGCAACGTCTTTTGAAATATGACATGAATGACTCCAAGTAATATCTCTAAAATGAGCAAATGCACAGCGGAAGATTTCTTTCGTACCTGAGAATAAACATGCTTTCAAGTGTCAACCAAAAGGTTGGTGAGTTCATTAGTTTATCATAAATAATCATTTCATTTAATCTAATAGACCACAAGATTTTGATTTTTCATTCCTCATAAACATACGCCCCATGCATAGAGACAAAAATATCATTTATATGAATTGAACATCTGGTAACCGACATTAACAAGATGCATATTTAAGAATATCCCCATCATTCCGGGATCCTCCTTCGGATATGATACAAATTTCGAAGTACTAAATCATCCGGTACTTTGGATGGGGCTTGTTGGGCCCGATAGATCTATCTTTAGGATTCGCGTCAATTAGGGTGTCTGTTCCCTAATTCTTAGATTACCAGACTAAAAAGGGGCATATTCGGTTTAATAATCCAACCATAGAATGTAGTCTCATTTACTCGTGTCTATTTCGTAAAACAGTTATAAAAGCAGCGCATGTATTCTCAGCCTAAAAATATAAAGGTTAAAAAGGCAAATGAAACTCACGCATATAAATATTGTAAAATAGTTATTAAAACATTGCATGTATTCTCAGCCCAAAAATATATATAAAAAGGGAATAATGAAACTCACGCATATAATTATTGTAAAACAGCTAATAAAGTATTTGCATGTATTCTCAGCCCCAAAAATGTAAAGAGTAAAAGGGGAGCAAATGAAACTCACCATACTGTATTTTGTAGTAAAAATACATATTACGACATTGAACAATTGTAGGGTTGGCCTCGGATTCACGAACCTAGATCATTCATATTTATATTAAAACATAGACTTGTAATAAAACAAATATATATATATATATTATTATTATTGATATAGTTTTTATTTTAATACTTATATATTTCGTTATTTAATTAGGTTTATTCATTTTATATATTTTATTAAATAAAATATTAATATAGTTTAAGTATGTGTATTAAGTATATTTCTATTCATTTGTTAAATTATTTATTATGATAACATCAATATTAATAATAACAATGTCATTTTATAATAATAATAATAATGATAAAAGTGATAATAATAATGTTAATAAAGTATTGATATTAATATTGATAATAATACTAAATTGTTTCATAATTATAATAAATATGATAAGAATAGTTATAATAATTTTACTAATTCCATTAAGTCATATCTTGATTAAAGTTCTAGTCATTTTCATAATAATAATATTTATATCAAAATTTCTATATTTAATTTTAATAATATTTTGAAAACCTTTATTTTCATGGTCATATTAATCATAATCTTCGTAGTTAATAACTATGGCTTCTCCTAACTTTAATTTGTATCAAAATTATAATTTTACATGTATCATATAATTATAACAAATTTCTATAATCTTTAATATAACAACCTTTACTATATACTTGTGTTATTAACCTGTTTAATAACCTTGAAATCATAATAATAATACTAACATTAATAATATAATGATAATAATACTAATAATAACAATAATATTTGTAGTAATGATAATACTAATAATCATAATATGATACATGTATTCGTTTTAATAAAATGAAAATAATAATAATAATCTTAATAATAATAACTGATAACTAATACTTATCTTACTAACAATAATAATAATCATAATATTATAGGATAATACTAACAATAGCAATAACAATAATGTTTACAATAATAACAACAATAATAATAATAAACATAATAATAATAATAATTGATAAATAATAATAAAAATATATAAAAGTGTATACCCTTAGAATCCTTTGTCTAAAAAGAGTTGTTGAAGACTGAACTCGAACCCCCGACCTCTTGTTATACACAAACACCCAAGACCACTCCAACAAATCCGTTTTTCTGAACTAATACTAAACCCATGAATATTTAACCCGAAATTAATTGTTTCCATTTTCTCTTCTCCATTCACAGTTTCATACTCGACCCCGAACTGATGGGAATCACAACAACATGTTTGTAATTCGAATTAGAACTTGAATTTGAACCTAACAATTTGAGTGATTGTTATTGTTTATCAAAGAATAAAAAAAAATTAAAAAAATATCTGTATCTGTTGTTCAAAACCACGAAGAACACCCAATATCAAATTCGAAAATTTATGAGTTTTTAGATCATGAGTCCTAAATGAAATAAGTTCAACTTCGTTCTTATAAACTTTCTAAACTCTCAATTTGACTTGAAACATAAACACATTCATGAATTTCACGAAAGAACAAAAGTTTGACTTTTTCAAATTCAACTTTGACTCCAAAATTCGTGACGAATAGGAAGATTTGGAAGCTGTGATTTTGCAGTTAGATTTACTGGATGAATCCTAACAGAGTTGCATTTTTAGATTTTGTGTTTTTGTTTGAAATTGGACTGTTTAAAAATGGAACCAAAACAGAGATATCGGCTAACACAGAAGTATATATACAAATCAGAATTTAATTATATGAGTTGCATTTGTTCTTGAGGGAGTAATGTTAATGGGATATCATGTGAGGAACGTTTGATTTATACAACTATAGAGCCGACAGGTAGAATCAATTCAAGAAGAAAATACCAAAAATTGAGAAAAGCAGAAAACGATGTAAAACAATTTCTTGTTTGATCCTGTAGTGAATTTGGTAGATATATATTAATTAATTAGACTGATTTCAGCAGGAAGATAGCGATTGATATTGTATACATATTATTTCGAATTTATATAACCCTTACATATCTAACAGTAGTTTATATTTATTTATATATATTTGGTATTTATATAATTTATATATATGTTTATGTATTTATGTATATATATATATATATATATATATATATATATATATATATATATATATATATATATATATATATATATATATATAACTATATTTTTATATACATATATGTATTTGCATAACTGTGTTTGTATAATATTATATATCGATTATTATTTGTATATACATATATATATATTAATATTAATTCTTATAAAGTAACATAATATTATTAACCATATAATTATTAGTTTTTAATATTAATTTTAATAATAATAATGAAAGTAAGTATATCAACTATATTTTAATCTTAATTTATTAATATTACACATTATTAACTATATAATATATTATATAATAAGATATTTTTGAGTATTTAATATTTATACATACAGTTAATAATTATGTAGAGAAGTCGCATTTACATATATATATTCAATTATTATTGATTTTTTTTTAAAATAGATAATCATATTAGTTATATATATTAAACAATTAAACTCATAGTATAACTTATATATTTAATACATTGTTACCGTTGACAAATTATGGTCGAAATCATTTATAGACTATATATATAAGATAACAGGTTTTAGTTATATTAAGCTATCTTTCATAATAATTAAATCCCATAATAGTTTATTATTATAATTAATTTATTATATCTATTTATTTACATACACAATTATTTATTTATGAATATCTGTTTTATAATTTAAAGGTTCGTGAATCGTCAGAAATAGTCGCAGGGTAACTGAATATATTAAAATAGTTCACAAGTTTTGAGACTCAACTTAATAGACTTTACTTATTGTGTCGAAATCATATAGAGATTATGTTTAAATTTGGTCGGAAATTCCCGGGTCATCACAATGCAATCAATGCAATAATATGTGTCTAGACTAAGAATGATAAGCAGGTAATTTTCGATATGAAATGATAAGCAAAACATTTGACATGCAGACACGGTCGAAGTCCAGAATCACTAATGCATCTAAACAACTATCAGTTAGACACACTAATGCAAGACCTGGTTCGCTAAGACCACCGCTCTGATACCACATGTCATACCCCGTCCTAATCCATCTGGACGAAGTCACCAACATCTGGTCCCATTGCGATGATCGACTCCAAATAATGTCTCTAAAATGAGCAAATGCACAGCGGAAGGTTCCTTTCATACCTGAGAATAAATATGCTGTAAAGTGTCAACCAAAAGGTTGATGAGTTCATAGGTTTATCATAAAACAATAAAATTCATCATTTTGATAGACCACAAGATTTAAACACAGTACACCTATCTCGTGTACGAAACCATTTTCACAAATCTTAGTAACCTTACACATATCTCGTGTACAAAAATATCATACACATAACCTGTGTATAAAATCATTCTCTCGATACATAACATTCACTTTTCATTCATTGCTTGACTTGGTAACCGACCTTAACATATAATGTGCATAAATAATATCCCCAAAAACAGAACATCTCGTCTGTATAATATATAAACCTCGAAGTACTAAACACCACGCCCACTAGCCCTTCCGTCTAGTGAACATTCTGGGTAGGGGTGTTAAACCCGGTAGCTACCTTTAGGATTCGCGTGAATTAGGGCCATACCCGATTCTAATTATTAGGTTACCAAGCAATAATAATCAGGGGAAATATTCACAACAATTAGTGGCAATTAGAACATCCAACTAATTTAATAATAATCCACAGAACTTCTGTCTGCATAATAATTCATTCAAGGAATGTTTTGCTTGTGTCTATCTCGTCAAACATTTATAAAAGCATTTCATGTATTTGCAGTTCAAAATATATTTCAAAAGCATTTAATAAAGCAGTTATAAAAACAGCGCATGTATTCTCAGTCCCAAAAATGTAAAGAGTAAGAGGGAATCAAATGAACTCACGATACGATATTTTGTAGTAAAAATATGCATACGACGATACTGAACAATGCAGGGTTGACCTCTGATTCTTGAACCTATATCATATATATATATATATATCATTTATATATCATTTATATATATATATATATATTAACACACATAATTGTAATCGAACAATTTATATATATATAAATTTTTTAGTTATAACATTTTTATATTAATAACCTATATGTTTCATATATTCATTTTATATATTTAAAATAAATAAAAATATAAATTTTTTTATGTTATATGTATTAAATATTTTTGTATATATATATATATATATATATATATATATATATATATATATATATATATATATATATATATATATATATATATATATCGTTTGTTTGTTAGAATTATAATAACACCTAAATAATATTAGTAATGATACTTTTAATATAAATGATAAAAATGATAACTTTAATAAAAATGATAATTTTTAATAAATATGTTACTTTTAATAATAATGAATACTAATAATAATAACTAATACTTATGATAATAATATAAAAAAATAACAATAAAAATAATAATCTTACAAATTCTATTAATACTAATGTTAATAATAATAATCATAATTTTAATATTTAGTGTTATTTTAATAATAATAATAATAATAATAATAATAATAATAATAATAATAATAATAATAATAATTATAATAATAATAATAATAATAATAATAATAATGATAATAATAATAATAACTAAATAAATAAATAACTACCTCAAAGAAGTAGTCCTTAAAAAGAATGCCCCAGCCCGTGATTGAACCCGCGACCTCCCGCTAACCCTATAGCATCACAAACCACTCAACCATTTCTATTTCTCCTGCTTAAATCCATAACTAAATATATTAAACCCGTTCTATTTCTGTTTCTGTTCTTTCTCCTTCTTCACCATTAATTATAATCATCATCGTTTCTTTTTCATTAAATGGATCAACAGCTATATCATTATAATATCATCATAATATCATATTATCATCATTCTCCTTCACGAATTCATGTATCATCATCGGTATCAAATATCGCGTATCAGGATCATCGAGTGTCATCACTCTTTTTACCTCGCTTCAGCATCAATTATCCTTATCAAAATTTCACTATTATTATTGTGAAACTTCAACTGCCTCGTTATCACCATCGTATCATCTCATCATCTCATCTATTCGTTACTTCATCATCTTAATCGAATCATGGGCTTATATAAACCAAAACAACTCGTCACCATTCTTGTTGGGCCATAAATGATTAATGGGTTGAAACATAAAAATAAATAAAACGATGGATGTTTGTGTAGTGACTTCTGTTCCTCTTTTCCCTTCTTTTTAACCGACAGAAAAACAGAAAGGTAGCAACATCATCATCCTATAACACTATCAAAGAAAAGCGAGTAGCTCGAGACATGGTAGCGGCAGTTTGGTTTGGTTTAAACAGAAACATAATCAGAATCACCGTAGCAGTAACTAACGTGTAATTCAATGGTTCTTTATGGTGAAGCTATAGTGGTGGCGATTGTTTTGTTGGGACAAGATTAGAAACGAAACATTGCAGCAGCCCAACATAATATTTTCGGCCCATTCATGAACAGAACTTAGCAGCCCAAGAAACTAATGTCAATCTTGCCCAACCATATCCACAAGCCTAATTTGATTATTCTGATCGTTAAACTTTATAGGTTTATTTGTGTTTGTGGGATTGGTTTGAAAACAAAATAATAATCACCTAAACCCTTTACAGCTCACATCCTCACATATAATATCTATTACACATGTAATATCTATTAATCAAGTCATCATGTCTTCTACTATGTCGGCCAAAAAGGGAACAATGAACATGCTAAAGTGGTTTTGATTGATAATTTTATTCGAAGATTTCAGTTTCAAATATATATATATATATATATATGGGTTTACATAGCTGCAGCGGTCATAATGGGATTGATGTCGCGGATCCCATGATTGATGTTAATTGAAACAGAATATAGAGTGTTTAGAATTTGGATCATCATAGTTGCAGGTTTCCTTCACGTCCGTTTATCTCAGATGAAGCAGAAAGGAACAGGAGACTGGATTTGATCGTTTCAAAACAGAAACAAAGATGAGGATGCTGGTGGAGTTGAAGTCATAGCTGTGATGCCCCGTACAAAACCATCGTGTACGAATCAACAACAACAGGATCATTACAAGGTTAAACACTATATGCTATTTCAAAATACGTTTGCATTCATGATAAAAGGTGACGTCATAACGAACGTCAAGTGTTTTACATCCAAAAGTATGCTTCAATGAACAGAAGCAAATAGTAGTAGTACGTGACCCTTAGGTCGTTACTAATCATTGTTCAAAAGTATTAAAGTTATGAATGCAGATAAACAATTCATGCGGTGATAACCCTAGAGCAGTGGGTGTCTACAGCAAGACTAGTACACAGAAGAAGCAACCTTAAGCACCTGAGAAAAACATGCTTAAAAACATCAACACAAAGGTTGGTGAGCTATAGTTTAAGTATAACAGTAATGTAAGGTAGGCCACGAGATTTCAGTGCTACAAAGAGCGTTTCAAAACAGTATGATAAAGTATATGTTAACCGTGGGCACTTGGTAACTAACTTAACATTTATACCCCCTGAAAGTACACTTGGCAAGTGCGTATGTATATGAAGTATTAAACACCCGTTAAATGCTAACGCTACTAGCCCGAGTGGGGATGTCAAACCCTATGGATCCATATCTAAGATTCGCGTTCACCAGTTCAAAAACCAATGACTAAACGTTACCGAGCTAAAGGGAATGTTTATGTCGTTGTATAACCCACACATATATAAGTTTAAATACTCGTGCCTAGTATGTAAAACGTAAAATGCGCATTTATTCTCAGTTCTCAAAATAGTTAAAGTAAAAAGGGATGCTATAACTCACAATGATAGAGTAGCGGTAAAGTCGAGTCGGGAAATAAACAAGTGTGTTGGTCCGGAAAGTCCTCAACCTAAGTCAAATAGTACTAAGTCAGTAAATTGTCCCAAAAGGTTTAAATGTTTGTAAATAAGGTCTTAAGGGTCATCATCATTCATCATCAAACAAAAGGTGTAAAGTAAGTTTCGTTCTAGAAAAGAGTTTAAAACAAAGACTGAGTTCGGTCAGTCACCACGGCCTCAATACCTACTGAATTAAGGTGAGACCAGTGGCCATGGCTCCGTATATGAGTCCTTTAGTTGTGGTAAAAATCCCAGAAGCAAACTCGTCTTCGTTTGACCGTGGCGACGGTCTAAGTGCGAGTAGGTCAGAATTTTCAGCACAACATTAAAAGGACATAGTGACGATCGGAGGGCCATAAATCCTAAACCGTAACTCGGATTAAGACGAGTCCTAAATGAAAAGTTATCTAATAGAACAGAGATATCTGAAAATCATCTTTACAGTAGCCCAGGTCGTATTTATCAGACCCAGAAACAGTAAAACAGTAGGTTCCGGGGTTTCTTGGTACTCGATGCTTATCACGGTTCTCATCCTTGATGCCTATAGCTTCAAGTGTACAACTCGTTGATGTGTTTACATCATCTTTACCAAGTTTTGACCATCATAACCCAAGTGTAGGTCTAAGATAAATAGCACAACTCAATTAAGTGTTGCAAGTGTTTTGATGAACCAAAGTTACATCAAAGTCTTAGATTTAACACATACATGAAATATAAAAGTAATTTTGAACTACAAACTTGAAAGTAAACTAACTAATCAAGATCTTATGATGTAGAACATAGTTCTTAGTTAGATCTTGAAGATCCAAGACCCAAAGGTCTAGATCTAAAGTTATTAAGTTAAATATAACACAAGTGTATGAAGTTATAACCAAAGAGTTACACTTCCATGTTCTTGAACTTTCAAGTTAACTTTTAGTTCCAATAAGTATGAGATCAAGACTAACTTGTAATACTTGACCATTTAACAACAAACATGAATTTAAATGTATAAGAAATGAAGTAGTAAACTAAATATACAAGTAACAAGTCATGGTTGTTCATACTTTAAAGATTTAAATCAAGGTTTGATCTTTAAGAAAAGTAAACTTTAAGTTTACAATCATGATTCACAAGTATGAGTTTAACAACACATGCACTTTCATCTTTTAAAACAATAAAGGTAGAATCATAAACTAGCAAGTTTATGTTCTTGTTTGTTCTTGTAAATACAAGATATTATGGAGAATCTAACTAGGAAGTTTGATTCTTGTACTAGTATGTAACAACTAACAAAGACAAGTAACAAAGTAACAACAATAAAGAACTATAAGTGAGTAATTAACAAACAAAGAATGTGTAAATTAATGATGATGATGGCGGTTTTGGTGAAGAAAAAAGAAAGAGAAGTAAGCTTGTTACTTACAAATATTTGAGAGCAAATGAGAGAAAAATGTGAAATGAAAAGAAGTGTGTGAAAAGTGAATGAACTGAGATGAGAAAACTAGAGCATAAGTATCACAAAAAAAAAATTGAACTCCCTCTTTCTCCTATGAGGGCCGACGGTTTTGGGATCAAGAGGGGGAAGGGAATTGCTCACTAGTCACTAGCATGTAAAGGCTTAAAAAGTTGGATATAAGAGGTGGTTTCATGGGGATAAGGTGGTAACTAGATTCTTTACACATAACTAATCTTGTTAAGTCTTAAGTATGATACTTACATGGTAGTAATGGGCTAACAATTCCATATAAGACGTAGGGTGGGCTTATAAGCCCAAGTATGTATGTAAGTAACAAGTTAAATGAATAAGCCCAAGTCCAAATAAATAATAATCCAATAAAAGCCCAAGTAATTAATTAGTAACCATAGTTAATCAAAATGATTAATAAAACTTAATCATGAATGTAAATAATATTCTAAAAATATTATTCGTGTAATGTACGTGTGTCACAAAGACGTTTCGGGCATTCAAAAGTTAAGTATGATCAATCATGGCAACAAGTAAATGTATAACAATACATTCATTTAATCACAAGTATTAATAATAAATATTAATAAGTAAACGTTGGAAAATCCAGGGTCATTACATTATCCACCTGTTAAAGAAAATTTCGTCCCGAAATTTTAAGCTGAGGTAGATGGAGGAGTCGGCAAAAGGTGAGGATACTTCCGCATCATTTGATCCTCTCGTTCCCAAGTAAACTCAGGTCCTCGTTTGGCATTCCATCGTACTCGGACGATCGGAATCTTGTTGTGTTTCAAAGTCTTGACCTCACGGTCCATAATCTCGACAGGTTCTTCCACGAAGTGGAGTTTGTCGTCAATAGTAAGTTCTTCAAGTGGTATGATAAGTTCGGGTGCAGCAAGACACTTCTTCAAGTTTGACACGTGGAAGGTAGGATGAACTGAGCTCAATTGAGCTGGAAGATCCAAACGGTAAGCAACGGGTCCAACACATTCCAAGATTTCAAAAGGACCAATGTATCGTGGGTTCAACTTTCCACGTTTTCCAAAACAAATCACACCTTTCCATGGTGTAACCTTCAACATTACACGGTCGCCCACGTTGAATTCAAAGTCTTTACGTTTAAGATCCGCATAACTCTTTTGACGATCGTGGGCAGTCTTAAGTCTCGCTTGAATCTGAGCAATCTTCTCCGTTGTTTCATGGACTACCTCGGGTCCGGTGATTTGCTTTTCGCCTATTTCGGCCCAACAAATAGGAGATCGGCACTTGCGGCCATACAACGCTTCAAAAGGTGCGGCATTAATACTCGAGCGATAACTGTTGTTGTAAGAAAATTTGGCGAGTGGCAAATGCCTTTCCCAGGCCTTTCCGAAATCAATGACACATGCATGTAACATGTCTTCCAATGTCTGAATCGTTCATTCACTTTGCCCGTCAGTCTGTGGGTGATATGCAGTACTCATGTCGAGTCGGGTTCCCATGGCTTCTTGTAAAGAACGCCAAAATCTAGAAGCAAAACGGGGATCGCGATCTGAGATGATCGATAAAGGTACACCATGACGAGATACAACCTCTTTGATGTATAGTTGAGCGAGTCTCTCCATCGTATCCGTTTCCTTCATCGCTAGGAAGTGTGCAGATTTAGTAAGGCAGTCAACAATAACCCAGATGGTATCGTATCCGCCCACCGTCTTTGGTAGCTTGGTGATAAAATCCATTGTTATCCTTTCCCACTTCCATTGCGTAATTTCTGGTTACTGAAGTAATCCAGAGGGTCTTTGATGTTCGGCCTTAACTTTCGAGCAAGTCTGTCATTTCCCAACATAAGTTGCAACGTCCTTCTTAAGATTCGGCCACCAATACTGTTCCTTAAGATCATGGTACATCTTGCTCGCTCCGGGATGAATCAAATATCTCGATTTGTGTGCTTCATCAAGTATAAGGTTCCGTAGATCTCCATAAAGAGGTACCCAAATTCTTCCGTACATCGGAGTCCAGACTCTCTAACCTCGAATCGAGAGACAAGTATGTTCAAATGTTCATGAGATATATTCTCCTCTTTGAGAGCCTCATCTTGGGCTACTCGGATCTGGATGTTGAGGTTCGAATGGATGGTAATGTTCAGAGCCCTAACACGAAGAGGTGGCGTCCTCTCCTTTCGGCTTAAAGCGTCAGCTACAACATTGGCCTTGCCAGGGTGATAACGAAGTTCACAATCGTAGTCGTTTATCATCTCGATCCATCGACTATGTCTCATATTTAGTTGCTTCTGATCGAAGATGTGCTGGAGACTCTTGTGATCGGTGAAAATAGTGCTCTTAGTTCCATACAAATAGTGTCTCCACAATTTGAGCGCAAAGACAACGGCTCCGAGTTCGAGATCGTGAGTAGTGTAGTTCCATTCGTGAATCTTTAGTTGACAAGAAGCATAGGCAATAACCTTTTATCGTTGCATCAGTACACAACCAAAACCACTTTTCGAAGCATCGCAATAAACAACAAAGTCGTCACTGCCCTCAGGAAGTGATAAGATAGGCGCGGTGGTTAACTTCTTCTTCAAGGTTTGAAATGCTGATTCATGTGCGGGTTCCCAAATGAGCTTCTTGCCCTTGTGAGTCAGCGCGGTCAAAGGACACGCGATCAGAGAAAATCCTTCAATAAATCTTCGGTAGTAACCGGCGAGACCTAAAAATTGGCGAATATGGGCCGGAGTAGTCGGGGTCTCTCACTTGCTGATAGCTTCTATCTTGGCGGGATCAACTTTGATACCCTGGTCACTCACAGCATGACCCAGAAATTGGACTTCCTTCAACCAAAATTCACACTTGGAGAATTTGGCGTAAAGTTGCTCTTGTCTCAAAAGTTCAAGTACTAGTCGGAGGTGTTGCTCATGCTCTTCTTCGCTCTTAGAGTAGATGAGGATATCATCTATGAAGACGATAACAAACTTATCCAGGTATGGCTTGCAGACATGATTCATGAGATCCATGAACATGGCAGGTGCGTTGGTTAATCCGAATGGCAGCACGAGAAACTCATAATGACCATAACGAGTTCTAAACGCAGTCTTCATCACATCACTCTCTTTCACCCTCAACTGGTGATAACCGGATCGCAAATTGATCTTTGAGTAAACACTCGATCTTTGTAGCTGATCGAAAAGATCGTCAATTAGTGGAAGAGGATACCGATTCTTGATCGTCAATTTGTTGAGTTCACGGTAGTCGATACACATACGGAAGGATCCATCCTTCTTCTTCACAAATAAAACAGGTGCGCCCCAAGGCGAGAAACTTGGTTGGATAAATCCTCGATCTAATAGCTCTTGTAGTTGACTCTGTAATTCTTGCATCTCGGAAGGTGCGAGTCTATAAGGTGCGCGAGCTACAGGTGCTGCTCCTGGCACTAAATCAATCTGAAACTCTACTGCTCTCGGCGGCGGTAATCCAGACAATTCTTCAGGAAAAATGTCGGAAAACTCGTTCACAATTCGAACGTCGTTCACATTCTTCACCTCGGTTTTTACCATTTTCACATGTGCTAGGACAGCAAGACGTCCCTTCTTCATGATCTTTTGCGCTTTCACGCAACTAATGATGTTTAGCTTCGAGGTACATCTCTCTCCGTAGATGATCAGTGGTTCACCGTCTCCGTACGGTATACGAAGAGCTTTATCTCCACAGATAATATCGGCCCTTATCTTAGTCAACCAATCCATACCGACGATCACGTCAAAACTTCCCAATTTGATGGGTATCAAATCAATTTCGAAATCTACACCAGCTATGTTGATAATAGCTCCTCGACTAATATGGTCAACTTTCTCAAGTTTTCCATTGGCTACCTCTACAAGCATACTTTCCTTTAACGGGACTAACGACCAATTAATCTTATCGCAAAAGTGTCTACATACATAACTTCTATCGGCACCAGTATCAAATAGGACAGAAACTAAAAGATTGTTGATAGTGAATATACCTGTCACCAAGTCGGGATTCTCGCGTGCATCCCTTGCATTAACGTTGAAAGCTCTACCACGGGGTGGTTTGCCGTCTTTTCTTTTATTGGGGCACGCATTTCTGAAATGGCCCGTCTGTCCGCATTCGTAGCACTTTTTCGGTCCATTGGTGTTTGGCTTCCCATTCAAAGTGGTGACCTTGCAGTCCTTACCGATGTGTCCAGTCCGTTGGCACTTTTCACAAACAACGTTACAATACCCAGTATAGTTCTTGTAGCACCGCTTTCATTATGGTAAGGTTCCCTTGTAGTTCGGATTTGAGTTGGTGTTCGGATTGGGGTTTCCACCGTTGTTGTTTCCTCTGAAACCCTCATGTCGTTTCGCCGGGTTTTGATCATAGGTCCTTCCCCTGTTGTTGTTGTTGTTATCCCATTTGCGTTTCTCACTATTACCCGCTTCAGACTTAGCCTTCTCTGGTTTATCGATGATGATTTGGTTCATTAAAGTATGCGCCATGCGCATTGCCTCCGGGAAATTTGGTGGCTTGGACGAGGTGACGTTTCCCTTAATGCTCTTAGGAAGTCCCCAGAAGTACCTTTCCATTCGTTTAAACTGTGGTGTAACCATTGTCGGACACATCAGGGCTAATTCTAAAAACCTCCAGTTGTAACTATCAAGGTCGTTCCCAACAGCCTTTAACTGCATAAATTCAATCTCCATCCTCTAGATCTCGGTCCTAGGGCAATATTCCTCAATCAGGGCCCCTTTAAATTCCTCCCAGGGGGTAGCAAACGCCTCATCGATACCTTTTGCTTGAGCCAACGTGTTTCACCACGTTAGTTCGCCATCAGACAGCGTGCATGAAGCAAACTTGGTCTTATTCTCCTCTGAACAGTTACTAACTCGAAACACAGATTCTAACTTCTTGAACCATCTAGTGAGACCAACCGGTCCCTCTGTTCCACTGAAGTTATGAGGTTTGCAGCTTTGGAACTCTTTGTACGTGCACCCATTACGAATGGGTTGAATAACCGGTGGCGGTGGCGGTAGAGCTTGGGGTTGCATTTCTGCAATGGCTGCGGCTACCCTTTCGGCAATCATCTCCTCGATTTGGGCGGTGGTAGGTGTTGATCGTCCGTTGGCCATGGTGTTCTAAACAAATTTTTTGACTCAAGTCAAAATCCAGTATACAAATAGTAATAATACAATATGGTAACCAACATGGAATCAACACATCACATGTTTATTAAATAACGCATCTAGGTACAAATACCACAGAATCATCATACAATAATGTAAATAGAACATCGTGCAAGAATTAAATAATGCAAAGTTCCATTCATTAATAATAAGTTGCATACATCTGTATAAGTTCGTACAATACATAAGTAATACATAAAACTACAACTAGATTACATAATGAAATCTACTACAAAAACCCTACGGGGAAGGTGGGTGTAGGATGTCCAATACATGAGACATCTGGTCCTCGAGCTCAGTTACCCGAGCACGAAGGATCTCCACCTCCCTCATCAGTTCCTCGACAGAGGGAGTGGGTGGGGTAGGCGGTGCAGTCTGTACGGGTGGTGCTGGCGGTGCTGGTGGAGCTGGTGGTGCTGACGGTCCGGATCCAGAAGTAGAGGCTGCGAGGCGGTAAGGCTTACGGATGAAAGGGTCAGCAGAATATGGCACAAGCCGCTTACGGGCGGTGACCCTACGGCACCGACCAAATGCGTCAGTGAATGCTCGACCTCCGTTGATCCCCGGAATAATGGTACCGTCGAAGCGATACCGTTTCTTCGGCGGGGTGGAGGGTGGCTGAACAGGTGCATCATCGGGGTCCTCCTCATCGGAGTCATCGTCACTAGAGTCATCTGTAGATGAGTCGTCAGATGAAGGATCATCTGAATCGTGTGGAGGTGGCTGCACGGGTGGCTGTACTGGCTCCCCTCGGGCGGCCATCATCTGTCGGTATCTGAAGGGTGGAATAGGCACGAGACATCCGTCAGGAGCGTGTCGGCACTAATGGCGATACTGGTTACGGAATGGACCTTCCCCAAATTCTGCAGGAATCACAACATCACTGGAGCGATGCTGTGACCCCGAGGGTCCTGGGGCAGATGGAGCTGGAATCTCTGGGGGGTCCTGGGCTCCGTCTACAGTAACAACTGGAGCGGGAGTATGGCTGCTAGCTCCGAAAGTCGAAGCGCCTGGGTCACTGGAGGATGTCGCCAACGGGATCGGTGGATCGGTAACAGTGGCAGGTGAAGTGGCTGAAGTTTCTGAACTGCCCAAAATGATAGCAGGTGGAATATCCGACATCTGAACAAGGAAAAATAAATTTTCCATGTCAGTAAGTCATAAAGCAAGCACATATTAGGCCAACAGTCTAAATCATGTATAACGGTAAACAGCATGGCAATAACAGTAAATCGTACAGAAGTAGCATGCAATCGAAAGCAAGTAATATCATGCAGTAGTGAAATCATGTAGTAGCATACGGCATATAATAGTAAAAGCAAGCAGCAGCATGCAGTAAGTTCAGCGGAAACAAGTAACTAGCAAGTTGTAGATTAGTCCTATTAGTGAATCCTACTCGGGTCGGTCTTAGACTCACTAATGCAACCTAATTCCCTACAACCAATGCTTTGATAATAAATGTGATGCCCCGTACAAAACCATCGTGTACGAATCATCAACAACAGGATCATTACAAGATTAAACACTATATGCTATTTCAAAATACGTTTGCATTCATGATAAAAGGTGACGTCATAACGAACGTCAAGTGTTTTACATCCAAAAGTATGCTTCAATGAACAGAAGCAAATAGTAGTAGTACGTGACCCTTAGGTCATTACAAATCATTGTTCAAAATTATTAAAGTTATGAATGTAGATAAACAATTCATGCGGTGATAACTCTAGAGCAACGGGTGTCTACAGCAAGGCTAGTACACAGCGGAAGCAACCTTAAGCACCTGAGAAAAATATGCTTAAAAACATCAACACAAAGGTTGGTGAGCTATAGTTTAAGTATAACAGTAATGTAAGGTAGGCCACGAGATTTCAGTGCTACAAAGAGCGTTTCAAAACAGTATGATAAAGTATATGTTAACCATGGGCACTTGGTAACTAACTTAACATTTATACCCCCTGAAAGTACACTTGGCAAGTGCGTATGTATATGAAGTATTAAACACCCGTTAAATGCTAACGCTACTAGCCCGAGTGGGGATGTCAAACCCTATGGATCCATATCTAAGATTCGCGTTCACCAGTTCAAAAACCAATGACTAAACGTTACCGAGCTAAAGGGAATGTTTATGCCGTTGTATAACCCACACATATATAAGTTTAAATACTCGTGCCTAGTATGTAAAACGTAAAATGCGCATTTATTCTCAGTTCTCAAAATAGTTAAAGTAAAAAGGGATGCTATAACTCACAATGATAGAGTAGCGGTAAAGTCGAGTCGGGAAATAAACAAGTGTGTTGGTCCGGAAAGTCCTCAACCTAAGTCAAATAGTACTAAGTCAGTAAATCGTCCCAAAAGGTTTAAATGTTTGTAAATAAGGTCTTAAGGGTCATCATCATTCATCATCAAACAAAAGGTGTAAAGTAAGTTTCGTTCTAGAAAAGAGTTTAAAACAAAAACTGAGTTCGGTCAGTCACCACGGCCTCAATACCTACTGAATTAAGGTGAGACTAGTGGCCATGGCTCCGTATATGAGTCCTTTAGTTGTGGTAAAAATCCCAGAAGCAAACTCATCTTCGCTTGACCGTGGCGACGGTCTAAGTGCGAGTAGGTCAGAATTTCAGCACAACATTAAAAGGACATAGTGACGATCGGAGGGCCATAAATCCTAAACCGTAACTCGGATTAAGACGAGTCCTAAATGAAAAGTTATCTAATAGAACAGAGATATCTGAAAATCATCTTTACAGTAGCCCAGGTTGTACTTATCATACCCAGAAACAGTAAAACAGTAGGTTCCGGGGTTTCTTGGTACTCGATGCTTATCACGGTTCTCATCCTTGATGCCTATAGCTTCAAGTGTACAACTCGTTGATGTGTTTACATCATCTTTACCAAGTTTTGACCATCATAACCCAAGTGTAAGTCTAAGATAAGTAGCACAACTCAATTAAGTGTTGCAAGTATTTTGATGAACCAAAGTTACATCAAAGTCTTAGATTTAACACATACATGAAATATAAAAGTAATTTTGAACTACAAACTTGAAAGTAAACTAACTAATCAAGATCTTATGATGTAGAACATAGTTCTTAGTTAGATCTTGAAGATCCAAGACCCAAAGGTCTAGATCTAAAGTTATTAAGTTAAATCTAACACAAGTGTATGAAGTTATAACTAAAGAGTTACACTTCCATGTTCTTGAACTTTCATGTTAACTTTTAGTTCCAAGAAGTATGAGATCAAGACTAACTTGTAATACTTGACCATTTAACAATAAACATGAATTTAAATGTATAAGAAATGAAGTAGTAAACTAAATATACAAGTAACAAGTCATGGTTGTTCATACTTTAAAGATTTAAACCAAGGTTTGATCTTTAAGAAAAGTAAACTTTAAGTTTACAATCATGATTCACAAGTATGAGTTTAACAACACATGCACTTTCATCTTTTAAAACAATAAAGGTAGAATCATAAACTAGCAAGTTTATTTCTTGTTTGTTCTTGTAAATACAAGATATTATGGAGAATCTAACTAGGAAGTTTGATTCTTGTACTAGTATGTAACAACTAACAAAGACAAGTAACAAAGTAACAACAATAAACAACTATAAGTGAGTAATTAACAAACAAAGAATGTGTAAATTAATGATGATGATGGCGGTTTTGGTGAAGAAAAAAGAAAGAGAAGTAAGCTTGTTACTTACAAATATTTGAGAGCAAATGAGAGAAAAATGTGAAGTGAAAAGAAGTGTGTGAAAAGTGAATGAAGTGAGATGAGAAAACTAGAGCATAAGTATCACAAAAAAACAAAATTTGAACTCCCTCATTCTCCTATGAGGGCCGACGGTTTTGGGATCAAGAGGGGGAAGGGAATTGCTCACTAGTCACTAGCATGTAAAGGCTTAAAAAGTTGGATATAAGAGGTGGTTTCATGGGGATAAGGTGGTAACTAGATTCTTTACACATAACTAATCTTGTAGTCTTAAGTATGATACTTACATGGTAGTAATGGGCTAACAAGTCCATATAAGATGTAGGGTGGGCTTATAAGCCCAAGTATGTATGTAAGTAACAAGTTAAATGAATAAGTCCAAGTCCAAATAAATAATAATCCAATAAAAGCCCAAGTAATCAATTAGTAACCATAGTTAATCAAAATGATTAATAAAACTTAATCATGAATGTAAATAATATTCTAAAAATAATATTCGTGTAATGTACGTGTGTCACAAAGACGTTTCGGGCATTCAAAAGTTAAGTATGATCAATCATGGCAACAAGTAAATGTATAAGAATACATTCGTTTAATCACAAGTATTAATAATAAATATTAATAAGTAAACGTTGGAAAATCCAGGGTCGTTACAGTAGCAGTTGTAGGTTTATGAGGAGATGGTATGGTTTGTTTCTCGAAGGAGAGAACAAAGAAAAGAATGAGAGAGAGAGAGAGAGAGAGAGAAGAATGAGAAAGAAAGGAGGTTTCTTGGTGGTTTAAGTGTTAGCCGAAGGTGGTGTAGGTCGGGTGATGTTGATCAAGTCACGAAGAAGAAAAAGATCATAAGTGTTGTACGGTGGTTTGAGATTGAGTAGTTCTCGGTTACACGATGGTGAAGATAATTCTAGTTATGGTGATGAATGATGTCGAGCAAAAGAAAAAAGAACATAGCAAATAGAGGCTCGATGGTTACGGTGATTTTGAAGAAGAAGAAACGAATAGTAAATGAGGGTGAGGTCAATGAAGTATTTGAGTTGTTGCTTATCCAAAATGCAGTTATGTAACTATATAAAGATAATAATAATAATTTAATAATAATAACAATAGAGAAAGAAATGTAAACGTGTTCAAAAATAAATATCTAACACTATACATTACCGACGGTTTTTACAGGAACAGTATCGTGCTCCGTTGTTAATAAGTGGCGGATAAAAGTCTGAAAAAATCTTAAATTTTTAGATTAACTATATTTATTTATTTTGGTCATTATGGTATAAAATTCGATCATTAATTTATTAAATAAAAATTACATCAACTGTCCCTCTCATTTATGGGTAAAATATAAAAAGTGTTAAAATTAAATAACTCGATCCTAAATACAATTTTAGTAAGCCTAAAATTTATAGAACTCATTTTCGTATCACCGTTTATTTTTAAAATAATATTAGTTCGTATTTTACTCATGTAATATCCATCGAATGGCAATTGAGTGTAACAGTCGTTTACTAAATAGATTCGAAATCACAAAATATATATTTAATATACTTTATTTATATATATAGATATGTTTTTAGATAATAATTATCATAATATTATATATTTGTTTTATTTTTTTACATAATTACTTTTAATAAGAGAAACATATAATATTTCAAATTAATATATATATATATATATACACACACACACACACATATCTAACTATAATTAAAGGTTCGTGAATCGTCGAGAATCGTCAAAGGACAAATGCATTATTGTAAACTGTTCCAAAATTTTGAGACTCAACTTTACAGACTTTGCTTATTATGTCGAAACCATATAAAGATTAAGTTTAAATTTGATCGGAAATTTCGGGGTCGTCACATTTCGCGCGACAAATGACCCTGTTGTTCGCAATTATAACACGTGGGTATAAAACCACCGGCACCACTCTTCTTCACACTTTCGTTTCCCTCAAAAGTACCCTTACCTTTCTTGTTCGAATGCACCGTAGTTTCGAACTTTCGCTTACTAACATCGGAACCACTCTTCTTCAGGACAAACGTCTCAAAACCCTTCGCCATGTCAAACAAGTCGTCAAAAGTTTTCACCGCGTTCCTACTAATCTTCTCTTAGTAGTGGTCATTTAAAATTAGGTAAAAGTCTTCCTTCAACATATGATCATTCCCGACATACTCCGGGCAAAATTGGGTCTTCGATAAGAAAACGGATTTGAGAGTGTTTAAATCCATCGACCCTTGCCTCAAAGCACGCAACTCGTCTTTAAACTTAGAAAGATCGGTCGAAGTTCGGTACTCCTTGAAAAATTCCGTCTTAAATTCGTCCCATGTGAACTCCATACATTGTTCCTCACCATAGAGTTGAATTTTCGCATCCCACCACAACTTGGCATCACCCCTTAACATACTAATACCATACCTCGTCTTCTTATCGAGAGGGCACTCACTAGTACGAAAAGCCCCCTCCATATCGGAGATCCAACGATTGCTCTTTAGCGGATCTCGTTCACCATCAAAAGTGGGAGGTTGAGCATCCTTGAAGTTTTTGTAGTAGAAGTCTCGCTTTCCTATATTATCTTCGCGGAGAACAACCTTAACTTGTTCCTTGACTAGATTGACTACTTGCTCATCAATGGTATCTAAGAACATCTTTTTAACGTCCTCTAGAAACCCCGCTTTTTGACGTTCGAAAATGGCCTCTACCTTAGCTGTGAACTCGGAGTTCTCGCCTTGATTACCATTATCATGTCCGTTCCTCGTCTTCATTCTAAGAAATGAACTCGGTTAGGAACGCAACACAAGTAAACTACATACACCGCCATGAACAATATTCATAATCATATAAATATGCTACCGTTCGTACATGCCATCTAGTTCAACACTAGTTGTACATCACTTGCTTGACTTGGCTTGCAACCGTAATAATGGTTACGAATTATTATTACGCTCACACGCCATGCCGAGCTCATGAATACAACAATCATCTCGCTAGATGTTCAACACAAAACAACATGATTACTAACAACATAATCAAAACATAGTTAGTTCACCTATTCTCTAAGGCACTAACTAAAACCCGAACTGACCCGTAATCCTACAAGCCTCGCATAATAGCTCACACAAAAGTCTAAGTCTAGGCACCTATCTCAAGTCACCTAAATTCCTTAGACAATGCTCTGATACCACTTGTAACAACCCAACCCGTTAACCAACCAAAAACGCAGAATAAAAATTTTTTTAAAACATAACTGTCCAGATGGGGTGCGCGGTGCGCAGCCCCACCTGTGCGTGGCGCGCACAGGGCCTGGCAGCCCGCTGTCCATTTTTTCCAATTTCCATAAAAAGATCTCTTGCTTCCTGACACTTTTAGACCAAACGCTTTTCACAACATAATATAATATGTAAAACTAACACGTTTCAATAATAAAACAAGTTTTACGACACCGGGCCCACAATGGCCGTTTTACGACTTTCGTACAAAATACAAGTTTTTGACTACATGAATTTAAGTTCCAAACACACTACGAGCATGATGTTTGGGGATAAACTACCCAATCCTAAGTCGAAACCAAAAGTAATCCAAGCAAGCATCAAAAGGGGTAATCATCTAATCCCGAGCATACCCTTACCACGTCCGCCTCCGAACCTAAAAATGTAAACAACGAGAGGGTAAGCTAATGCTTAGTGAATGCAATACTTATACGCATACATACATAATTCAATCATTTGCATACACCTACACAAACAACACAATATCATTAGCAAACCGCAAAAAACGAATAAACGAATAGACGAATAATCATACGTACAATGCTAATAGAACTTACACAACCCAATATACACAATGTAGACATTCGACTCGGTGGTGGCCGACGAAGAGTAGTAGGTCAAATACGTTAACTACTCACCACCCATTACAACGCGTACATGGCCGACGAAGAGCGGTAGGTCAAAATCGTTAACCACTCACCACTACGCACCATGAGGCCGACGAAAAGTGCAACCAAAACGTTAACAGTTACCTCAATCACAAGGATGGTCGATAAAAAGCGTAACTGCTTAACATCCTACGATAAGTGGCCACCGAAGAGCGGATCCCCAAACGGATAACACTCACCACTTACCCCAACACACCTATGTGGCCGACGAAGAGCGATAGGTCAAACGTTAATCACTCACCACATAACCAAACATACACATGTGACCGACGAAGAGTGATAGGTCAAGCATTAATCACTCGTCACATAACCAAACGCATACATGTAGTAGACGAAGAGTGATAGATCAACCATTAATCACTCGCTACATAACTAAGCACGCACATGTGACCGACGAAGAGTGATAGGTGATGTGTGCGAGGTGGTGTATAAAATAGTTATAATTTTTACAAGGAAATACTATTAAATACGATACAATTTTACACAAGATATTTATTTATTTATAGAATGGATATACCTAAACGTTGCTATAACACTATAGGCAGTGTACCTAATCGTAGAGTAGTGTAGTTTTTAGTAAGTCCGGTTCATTCCACGGGGAGATTTTTAAACAAGCTTAACGCTATATTTTTAACTTATAATTGTAAAAATACAAAAATATATATAAATAGTATTATTATTATAAAAGGGGGTTTTTACCGTTTAATGACCGGTTTATCGATTTTAAAAAACTTTAGTCGCAGTTAAAACCTAATGTAAAATATTAAAAATAAATATAACTTAATTTAAAGCGTAAATTGAATAACGATAATGAAATTGCGATAAATAAAAGTGCGATAAAATAAAATTGAAATAATTAAAGAGTACGATAATTAAAAGTGCAATTAAATACAATGAAAATAAATAAAAGTGCGATAATTAAAAGTGCAATTAAATATGAAATAAAAGAATTATGCTTATTTAAACTTCCATAATCATGATGTTTGACGTGTTGATTTTTAGTTTATTCCCATGGGTTAATTGTTCTTTGTCCTGGATTATTCAATATGTCCATACGGATTTGTCCATAATAGTCCATCAGTCATAATCATAAAATGCGGAAGTCTTCGTCAAATTATTCTTATTCTCGAAGTCAAATATTCCAACTAATTGGGGATTCGAATTGTAACAAGGTCTTAATACTTTGTTTAATTGAAAGGACCCGTTCATATACATTATAAACGATTCACAATAGTTGATTACATCGCGAGGTATTTGACCTCTATATGATACGTTTTACAAACATTGCATTCGTTTTTAAAAGACAAACTTTCTTTACAATGAAAGTTGACGGCATGCACACCATTTCATAATACATCCAACTATAATTGACATAATAATAATCTTGATGAACTCAATGACTCGAATGCAACGTCTTTCAAAATATGCCATGAATGACTCCAAGTAATATCCTTAAAATAAGCTAATGCACAGCGGAAGATTTCTTTAATACCTGAGAATAAACATGCTTTAAAGTGTCAACCAAAAGGTTGGTGAGTTCATAGGTTTATCATAACAATCATTTCAATATATTAATAGACCACAAGATTTTCGTTTATAAATATATGTACACTCGCAAGTGTATAAAAGTATTCTATAAGTTGTAGGCACCCGGTAACAAGCCTTAACGTTCATGTTTTACCCTCTGAAGTACAACAGATCAGGTGTGTTTAAAATAACTTCGAAGTACTAAAGCATCCCATAGTCAGGATGGGGTTTGTCAGGCCCAATAGATCTATCTTTAGGATTCGCGCCTACCGTACATAGACAAGTAGTTTAATGTTACCAAGCTAAGGGTATATTTCTGGTTTAAACCCACATAGAATTAGTTTTAGTACTTGTGCCTATTTCGTAAAACATTTATAAAACAGCGCATGTATTCTCAGCCCAAAAAGATATATAAAAAGGGAGTAATGAAACTCACCATACTGTATTTCGTAGTAAAAATACATATAACGTCATTTAACAAGTGCAAGGTTGGCCTCGGATTCACGAACCTATATTAATTATATATATTTATATGTTGGTCAATATTTGTCTAACAATTTTTGGTCAAGTCATGGTGTACCACAATCCTAATGCTCGAGACTAATATGCAAAAGTCAACAAAAGTCAACTTGACCCAAAATGACTTCTAAAATTTATACGTGTTTATTATATAACTTAACTATAGTTGTTTTATATATTTAAATATATTTATTAGATTTTATAATAATAAAAGTCATTTATTAATAACAATTTATATTAACGTTTATATATGATAAAATATACTTTTATATATCTTAAGTAGTAAAATTTATCAAGTTCACTTAATATCGTAAAACTATAGTGGTAAGTATTGTTAATGTAATTATATTACGCGTGGTGAAAAATATCTTTGTATCCCCTATTTATTTGATAAAATAATATTGATCATAATAATAATAAGTAAAAGTTGTATTATTTTGTAATAATAATTATTATTATTCTATAAAAAAATAACAATATTTATATTTACTAAAAATGTTATTATGATAAAATGATAATACTAACATAATAGTAATAATGATATTTTATAATAACAATGATATTTCTATTAAAATAATAACGACGATAGTAATAATAATCATTTTAACAATAATACTAAAATTCAGTTGACTATAACTTCTAATCCGTTCATCGAAACCATTCGATATCTAAATGAAATGTTCTTAATTTTTCGCTAGCTTTCCAATGACATGCATATCATATACCCTATCTCAGTAGCATATGTATCTAATTCATGATTCAACAAACCTATCTAAGGACAATATTGAATGTACAAGCATGCATAATCCTATATACTCGAGCACTAGTCAGGGATACACTATTGATATATAAAAGTTAAGTTATGAGTGCTCACGTATCAATATTGAGATTCAATATTGCAGGAAAGTACGTAGACGTAACGGAGATGATAAACACTAGATTGACCTCACAAGCATACCCATGAACCATACCCATCACTTCCATAGCTATAACCCATAATTTCCTTAGCTTCGACTCATTCAAAAAACTATTTTGAAATCACTCGGACATCACTCCGTCGTAATATTTTATGTATATTAATAATATCTTGAAATAATACAGAGCAAATATATATATATATATATATATATATATATATATATATATATATATATATATATGTAAATCGATTGAAAGAGTTTAGAGAAATATATTTTCAAGTTTCTATGAAATAATGTAACCTATTGAATTCTATTTATAATAGATTTTTGAATTATTAAAGTGAATTATTAAAGTATGAATTATTAAAGTGAATTATTAAAGTATGAATTATTAAAGTGAATTATTAAAGTGAATTATTAAAGTGAATTATTAAAGTTAAAGTAAAGTAAAAGTAAAGTAAAGGTAAAGTTAAGGTATAGTAAAAGCATAAAAACTATGTATGTATAATACGCGTATAAATATATATAATATTAATTTAAATCGTTATATATATTTAATGAAATAAAATATAAATATCGTTATATTTATTATACTGGTAAGTAATGAGTTGTCAAAAGTGGTTCTAGATATTTATAAAAGTTATATACGTTTTAATAATAAAGTTCTTTTTAAACTGAAAACGTTTTTGTACGTTTGAAAATAGATTAATAGAATATTATGGAAACCAATTCTCCACTAGCTTTTGTCTAACTTTCGTAAATGACACTTTTTATTTTTATTTATAAATAGCTTTACAAATTATTCTGAATATCGTTAAGAGGAATAGATTTTCTCAAATCGTAGTCGACCTCTCAACAGAGACTTGTAATCATAATTCAATGTTTCTGATAATTCAATCATTTAATATATTTTTTTTTTAATTTTGTCAATTATCTTATTGAAACAAATACGTTCATATAAAGCATTATACGTTTAAATACTTTGTTGACATTTTCAATATATAACATATACACATATACATACATATTCATATATGTTCATTTAATGGTTCGTGAATCATTGGAATTTGGTCGAGGTTTAAATGAATGTATAAACATAGTTTAAAATCCTTGAGATTTAACTTAACAAACATTTCTTATCGTGTCAGAATAATATAAAGATAAAGTTTAAATTTAGTCGAAAATTTTCGGGTCGTCACAGTACCTACCCGTTAAAGAAATTTCGTCCCCGAAATTTGATAGAGGTCGTTATGGCTAACAATGAGAATGTTATTATGACGATTATGAAGTTTTATCATGTCTAAGAAGTATGGATAAAATAATTCGATTACTCGAAGCGTATGAGGGAAGTTATCGTAAATGAAGGAAATAAGATTATAGTGATTCGTCATATCTTTTGACGTCATCACAATTGATCTCCGAATTTAAAGAAAATCTTTATAATCTATGTTGGATTTGATGCTTCGGTGATTAAGGAGATTATGATTCTCTTCGAATTAATACGATAATCCATCTTGATTTCTCTGTCGGGTATTTCACTATAAATCCACCTCCTTCGTTTCCTTACAACTCACACTTTCTATTCTTTCTCCCTCAACTCATATTTTAAAGTATTTGTCAATATGCTTCATCCAGTACTGATTCTTGATATACTCCTCACTTTCATATCTGTCGTTCTTCTTTTTCATCTGCCTCCGGAAGAATCTATTTACTTCTACTATACTCTCGGTTTTATAGTGTTTTTAGTTCTTCCGTGTCTTTATATTGCTATATGCATTGATATATACGGTTTATAATTTTTGGGTGGTTGTTGGGTTTTATATCTTCCCTTATATTTCAAAGCCCCTGCTTTTGTCTTCTATAATTATTGACATCCACAGTTAATGCTCCCTTTTATTTGTCGCGATTTATACTCCAATTTCTATTTTGGAGTTTTGTCCTTTCGTTTCTTCTTCTTACGATTAAGCAACGTTTGTAATGGTCCAGTATTCGCAGATATGAATTTCAGAATGAACATAGTTAATGTTCTAAGAAAGAAATGGTAATGGCACGATTTTGATTTGTTAATTTACCAGAATACCCTGAAAAGACCGAATCATCAAGAAAATATATTCTTGATATTTTTAGAGATTAAATAGAATACAAGAGTCGTGTAACATGGAACATGATGACGGCATGGTCTGTGAATCGTCATGTCCCATTAGAAACTCAGCATGACTTACTATAATATAATCACGTTGATCAAGTGTCATTATATTATACTAACTCATGCTTCAGTTCCCAACACTACTTCAAAACATTCATAATTTAAACTCGAAAGTTTATAGAATATAGAAACTAATAGTTTCTTATATGATGTAACACTGATAGCGCAAAGAGATAAATGACTTCAGATAAGATTAGTTGTGAAAATATCTTCAGAAATATCGCGGATATTTATAATGAAAGATATGATAATATCTTAGAATTTCTAATATTGATGGATGATGATGAAGATTTGTCTGTAAAGGTTTAGAATAAAGAGTAAGGTATTCGTTAATGACTTTAGCAGGCACTGAATCATTTGGATTCTTTGAAGGCAGATTTAGTCTTTGTGATTTGTCCACAGCCTCCTTCATAGTCTGTTCAATCCGTTTTCCAGTTCCAAACCTTCTCTTTTTCTCAGCTTTTCCACCTTACTATTCTTTGTCATCAAACTTTTTACTGTTAAGATCGTTTACAGTTTTTGATGCTTCATCAGTATTTCGAGAACTAGTTCGCAGTTTAAGGTGTTTTTCAGAAACTTCACATTCAAAGTATATAAGTCCAGAAGATAGACACATATAATTGTTGGCGTAGACATGCTGCGAGATTTCAAAATACTGATTGCTAATTTCTGATGATTCATATGGCAATTCTCGTTACAAGATGCGGATGAGTAAATGATGGGATTTTGATAAATATAAAGATTTTTCGAAAAGTCAAAGATCAATGAAGTTGTTAATAAGTTTACTGCTAATGTGGCGAGATATGAAAGGTTCCCCGGTAATAATGATGAAGGGGTAATCATTATAATAAGGCTTATTCGAATGAACAATTGAAGTTGGTTTGCTGGAGCTGTGACAAAATCGTCTATTTTTAGAAGGGATTGAAAAGTTATTTTAGCTAGTAAATGCCAAAAGGTCTGACATGGATACATGTTAAATTATGACTTTGGTTTCAAGAGTTTTTCAGGTACGTAACTGTGGATAACATGTGGTTGGATCATCATCTCGATTGTTCATTATTTGAAGTGTCTTCAGGTATTTCGAAGGGCTTGAACACAGATTATAATCGTTAATATACATACGATGTTCTAACACAGTTTTGAAGTTAAAGTATAGTTTTGAAAGATGTAAGAATCTAAGAGTGATGATATCGTTTATAACTTGAATTGAATTCGGCGATTTCAAAATCAGAATATGTAATTAGATTTTTGAATGAGTATGGTTGTTTTGATTTCTATAAAAGAATGTATATTGTTGTGAAAGTAGGGAGTATAATGGATGATTTGCTGAATCAGATTCGAAGAATGTAACATATTAATTGTGAATTTATATATCTCTCGGGTATTAACTACCCGTTAAAAAAAATGTCACAATTAATATTTTGTACAAAAGAATTTTATTACAGTCTTTATGGAAATATATGTGTATATTTCTTCAGATATAATATAGATTTAATGAGTTAATATTAAATTAAACTCACTTGATTTATGGTTAAGGCTAGGATAGATAATTTCTAAACTTTAGAAATTACGTAATCGTCGTAGAATGTTTTCCCAATGAAGTTATGAATCAATACTTCATCGTTGTTGTATTCCTTAGTATCTACAGGGCGTATGACGTCGATGCTCATGGGACAGATTGTGAAGTTGAGGTTTGCGATGCGGTTGTTGTTGGTGGTGGTAATGGTACTGTTGGTGTTGCTGATGGTGGTACTGTTTATGCTGCTGGTGCTGCTGCTGGTGTTTGTAACCTTTGCACCATATTCTCCAAAGCCACTACCCGAGCGCGAAGCTCGTTGACTTCTTCTATTACACCGGGGTGATTGTCAGTTCGGACGAGCGGATAAATAAAATCTAGAATTTGGTGTAGTATGTAATCGTGATGAGATACTCTAGAAATAAGAGAGAAAATGGTGTTTCGGATAGGTTCGCCGGTAAGTGCTTCAGGTTCTTCGCCAAGAGGGCAATGTGGTGGATGGAAGGGATCACCTTCTTCTTGTCTCCAATGATTAAGGAGGCTACGAACCCATCCCCAATTCATCCAGAATAGATGATGACTAATTGGTTGATCCATTCCGGTCACACTGCTTTCGGAACTTGAGTGGGATTCCATTTCGGAATCCGAGAGACTTGAACTAATGACGAATTCCATTTCGTACGATTGAATAAAGAATTTTTGGATATGAAATGATTTTCCGGCTATCGGGTGGTATTCTGATTATATAGAGCAAAAGGTTTCGTAGATTACGTAGGAATTTACGGAATATGTCAGGCAAAGTTTACAGTAACAGATACGCTAAGATATAAATTAGCAGATACGCTAAGATATGAATTTTGTCTATACACTATTCATGCAATCAATGCAATAAGATGTGTCTAGACTAAGAATGATAAGCAGGTAATTTCCGACAAGAATGATGAGCAAAACTTTTGAAATGCAAACACGGTCGAAGTCCAGACTCACTAATGCATCCTAACGAGTATCAGTTAGACACACTAATGCAGACCTGGTTCGCTAAGACCACCGCTCTGATACCAACTGAAAGGACCCGTTCATATACATTATAAACGATTCACAATAGTTGATTACATCGCGAGGTATTTGACCTCTATATGATACATTTTACAAACATTGCATTCGTTTTTAAAAGACAAACTTTCTTTACAATGAAAGTTGATGGCATGCACACCATTTCATAATACATCCAACTATAATTGACATAATAATAATCTTGATGAACTCAATGACTCGAATGCAACGTCTTTCAAAATATGCCATGAATGACTCCAAGTAATATCCTTAAAATAAGCTAATGCACAGCGGAAGATTTCTTTAATACCTGAGAATAAACATTCTTTAAAGTGTCAACTAAAAGGTTGGTGAGTTCATAGGTTTATCATAACAATCATTTCAATATATTAATAGACCACAAGATTTTCGTTTATAAATATATGTACACTCGCAAGTGTATAAAAGTATTCTATAAGTTGTAGGCACCCAGTAACAAGCCTTAACGTTCATGTTTTACCCTCTGAAGTACACCAGATCAGGTGTGTTTAAAATAACTTCGAAGTACTAAAGCATCCCATAGTCAGGATGGGGTTTGTCAGGCCCAATAGATCTATCTTTAGGATTCGCACCTACCGTACATAGACAAGTAGTTTAATGTTACCAAGCTAAGGGTATATTTCTGGTTTAAACCCACATAGAATTAGTTTTAGTACTTGTGCCTATTTCGTAAAACATTTATAAAACAGCGCATGTATTCTCAGCCCAAAAAGATATATAAAAAGGGAGTAATGAAACTCACCATACTGTATTTCGTAGTAAAAATACATATAACGTCATTTAACAAGTGCAAGGTTGGCCTCGGATTCACGAACCTATATTAATTATATATATTTATATGTTGGTCAATATTTGTCTAACAATTTTTGGTCAAGTCATGGTGTACCACAATCCTAATGCTCGAGACTAATATGCAAAAGTCAACAAAAGTCAACTTGACCCAAAATGACTTCTAAAATTTATACGTGTTTATTATATAACTTAACTATAGTTGTTTTATATATTTAAATATATTTATTAGATTTTATAATAATAAAAGTCATTTATTAATAACAATTTATATTAACGTTTATATATGATAAAATATACTTTTATATATCTTAAGTAGTAAAATTTATCAAGTTCACTTAATATCGTAAAACTATAGTGGTAAGTATTGTTAATGTAATTATATTACGCGTGGTGAAAAATATCTTTGTATCCCCTATTTATTTGATAAAATAATATTGATCATAATAATAATAAGTAAAAGTGGTATCATTTTGTAATAATAATTATTATTATTCTATAAAAAATAACAATATTTATATTTACTAAAAATGTTATTATGATAAAATGATAATACTAACATAATAGTAATAATGATATTTTATAATAACAATGATATTTCTATTAAAATAATAACGACGATAGTAATAATAATCATTTTAACAATAATACTAAAATTCAGTTGACTATAACTTCTAATCCGTTCATCAAAACCATTCGATATCTAAATGAAATGTTCTTAATTTTTCGCTAGCTTTCCAATGACATGCATATCATATACCCTATCTCAGTAGCATATGTATCTAATTCATGATTCAACAAACCTGTCTAAGGACAATATCGAATGTACAAGCATGCATAATCCTATATACTCGAGCACTAGTCAGGGATACACTATTGATATATAAAAGTTAAGTTATGAGTGCTCACGTATCAATATTGAGATTCAATATTGCAGGAAAGTACGTAGACGCAATGGAGATGATAAACACTAGGTTGACCTCACGAGCATACCCATGAACCATACCCATCACTTCCATAGCTATAACCCATAATTTCCTTAGCTTCGACTCATTCAAAAAACTATTTTGAAATCACTCGGACATCACTCCGTCGTAATATTTTATGTATATTAATAATATCTTGAAATAATACAGAGCAAATATATATATATATATATATATATATATATATATATATATATATATATATATATATATATATATATATATATATATATATATATATATATATGTAAATCGATTGAAAGAGTTTAGAGAAATATATTTTCAAGTTTCTATGAAATAATGAAACCTATTGAATTCTATTTATAATAGATTTTTGAATTATTAAATTGAATTATTAAAGTATGAATTATTAAAGTGAATTATTAAAGTATGAATTATTAAAGTGAATTATTAAAGTGAATTATTAAAGTATGAATTATTAAAGTGAATTATTAAAGTTAAAGTAAAGTAAAAGTAAAGTAAAGGTAAAGTTAAGGTATAGTAAAAGCATAAAAACTATGTATGTATAATACGCGTATAAATATATATAATATTAATTTAAATCGTTATATATATTTAATGAAATAAAATATAAATATCGTTATATTTATTATACTGGTAAGTAATGAGTTGTCAAAAGTGGTTCTAGATATTTATAAAAGTTATATACGTTTTAATAATAAAGTTCTTTTTAAACTGAAAACGTTTTTGTACGTTTGAAAATAGATTAATAGAATATTATGGAAACCAATTCTCCACTAGCTTTTGTCTAACTTTCGTAAATGACACTTTTTATTTTTATTTATAAATAGCTTTACAAATTATTCCGAATATCGTTAAGAGGAATAGATTTTCTCAAATCATAGTGGACCTCTCAACAGAGACTTGTAATCATAATTCAATGTTTCTGATAATTCAATCATTTAATATATATTTTTTTTAATTTTGTCAATAATCATATTGAAACAAATACGTTCATATAAAGCATTATACGTTTAAATACTTTGTTGACATTTTCAATTTATAACATATACACATATACATACATATTCATATATGTTCATTTAATGGTTCATGAATCATTGGAATTTGGTCGAGGTTTAAATGAATGTATAAACATAGTTTAAAATCCTTGAGATTTAACTTAACAAACATTTCTTATCGTGTCAGAATAATATAAAGATAAAGTTTAAATTTAGTCGAAAATTTTCGGGTCGTCACATTAATGAATACACCAGGTTATCGACTGCGTGTAAACCAAGGTTTTACTACTTTGTTAACAATTACACCAATTACCCTTGAATGTAATCCACCCCTGTTTCAACAAGTCTATTAACTATTAATCCAGTTCCGTGTCCGGTAAAATGAACAATTATTGGTATTTATAGATATCCCGCCCACCGTACCCAGTCAAGCGTATGTGGTTATATATAAATACGTCAAATTATAAGTCTATATATTAAATTAACGAGGTGTCGTTTAGTTAATATAAAGCCCATTAATAGCCCATAGTCTAATTTCTACAAGTGTCGTTCTTTTATCCAAACCCCAATTATGGTCCAAAGCCCAATTACCCAATTTTAATATTTAGCCCAACATCACGATTACTTCGGCATTAAATAAGCATAATAATAACTTAGCTACGAGACATTAATTTAAAAAGGTTGAACATAACTTACAATGATTTAAAAATAGTGTAGCGTTACACGGACAGAATTTCGACTTACACCCTTACAACATTCGCTAACATAACCTTATTATTATTAATCTTAAATTAAAATTATAAATTATAAATATATATATATATATATATCTTTTTTGTATATGAAATTGAAAGAAGGTGTAAAAATATCGATCGAATGCGTTGCCTTTTATAGGCCCCATTTCAGTTTTGGTGTGCTCCACAATCTCGAAGGGTTTCTCCTTCACAGCTCCGCGATCGCGGAGTGGTGGATTACAGCTCATCCAAGTTTGGCTCCTAGCTTGCCGACGGATTTTTTAATAAATAAATATAATATATATATAATTATTTTTATATTATATTATATTTATATGCATAGTTGATTTATAATTTTCGCTTCGTTGCGTCGTGCGTTGAAAGTTGACTTAGGTCCCGGTTCCGAATTTTTGAACGTCCTTGCGTACAATTTAATTTCTTGTATTTTGCGTTTTGTGTCTTGTACTCTTGTAATTTTGAGACGTTTCTCATCAATAATTGGAACCACTTTGATTGTACTTTGTACTTTTGAGCTTTTTGGTCGTTTGCGTCTTCAATTCATCGAATCTGTCTTTTGTCTTCACCTTTTATTATTTAAACGAATATTACTTGTAAATAGAACAATTGCAACTAAAAGCTTGTCTTCCTTGAGGAATAATGCTATGAATTATGTGTTCGTTTTTAGCATTATCAAATATTCCCACATTTGAGCGTTGCTTGTCCTCAAGCAATATAGTCTTGAAATAAAAACATACTTGAATCACTTCTTTATTCTTCACACTTTGTACATCAGTGATTTCAATACGGCGGTATGAACAATGATAGTAACGATGTGGTTTACAGTCTCACATGACTATAAAAATTTAGATCCGTTAGGAAATTGGATCTTTATGAAAACATTTGATCTTTTGAAAATTTATTCTAGCTTTTACCCTAGATAAGTTTTCCGGAATAACCCTTCACCGGTGTTTGCAAATTATTTTTGTGGGTTTTGTGGGTTTCAGATTTGAAAATTTTAGCTCAAAACTTATGGTTTTGTGTCACCCACTTGCTAACATTGTATTAGGAAAGCAACATGAAAGGATCCGAAACTAATCATCCGGACGATGTCCATATTGATTACAAACGAATTACAACAGTTGATAACATCGCGAGGTACTTGACCTCTATATGATACATTTTACAAACGTTGCATTTATTCTTAAAAGGCAATCTATCTTTACATAAAAAAATTAATAAACTCGTCAAACATTTCTCGATATCCAAATGACCTAAACTGTCATTTACTTAATAAATGTCTTTAATGATCTTCAATGACTCGAATGCAACGTTCTTGTATCATGGCTTAAATGGTCTCAACTAGTATCCTTAATATGAGCTAACGCACAGCGGAAGTCTTAATTCATACCTGAGAATAACATGCTTTAAAACGTCAACATAAAGTTGGTGAGATATATAGGTTTGATGCTAGCAGCGATATAACGATGGACCACAAGATTTCATATATAAACATTTTAATAAAAATATTCTAAGTGGTTGAGCACTTGGTAACCATACTTAACAATTAATCACGTCGCATATTCCCTTTAATATGAAATCTTACTACACTGTACCAAGTGTAGTCACGAAACAAAGTACTGTGCAACCGTTGAATACTGGTCGTCCAGTCCGGTTGGGGTTGTCAGGCCCGATAGATCTATCAACAGGATTCGCGTTTACAATACCGCTGTAAATATTAGTTACCAAGCTACAGGGAAGTATGCCAGTGGTACAACTCAACGTAGAATATATTTTTCAGTTACTTGTGTCCATAATGTAAAACATAAAATACATGTATTCTCATCCCGAAATATTTAGAGTTTAAAAGTGGGACTATATACTCACTTTCGTCTTGAAGATATATATATAATTTGACTTGGTCTCCGGTTGATATCACGAACCTATCCATATATAATATATCAATACCTTTTCTTTTTTAAACAAACGTCACATATATATACTTGTTATACTTTTAATACTTTGAATAATTCCTTAGTCCGTAGTTAGCAGTTCGTTGTTAGTAATTCAATTTTAATGGTTCATATTTAGATGTTTAATAAACCCCCAATGAAATAAATAAAACCCTCATCGTATATGTATTGGTCGAGATTAATCTTGACCCACGGTACCGGTGTTGTCAAATGACGTGTTGCGTACATAAAGTACCGGTGTTGTCAAATGACGTGTTGCGTACAATCATGGGATCTTATGATTAATCTTCTCGTATTGTTTACGGGTGATCCTGAACCATATAAAATTGAATTATGAGTACATATATATAGAATATCATGTTATTTTAGAAAGATGTGATTTTATTTAATTTTTCCCAATTAATCCCGAAGTTAAACAAGTCTTGGATAACCAATTTTGTTTCGGTCATAGTTTCTTCGTTACAAATCCGTTTTCGTTGATTCAACTTGCCATCTCCTTGGATCGAGTCCCTCTTTAAGACTATGAACTGAAAATACCTTGGTTTGTATTCAAAATCACACGGCATAGGTGAAACTTTAGTGAAACTTATGAAGTTAAACATTTTCCTTTATTTAAACAACCTTAAATGATTATTTTTCTAAAAATACTTATACTTTGAATTAAATCATGAAATTTTTATGTGTTATCATATTCATAGTAAAAATCATTTTTCCAGAACATAAACCTCCAACTCAAAGTTTAAGATAGTTTTTAATTATCCAACCCAAAACAGTCCCCGGTGGCACTCCGACGTCGTAAAAACAGTTTTTAAGATATTCTTTGAAAAACCAAATTATACCTTGTTAAATTAGCATATATTTAAGTTATATTACAGGTCTTGAAGTATTTTAAAAGTTAAGTTAGAAGGATCTATTTAGTTTGCAAACAAGTTTGAAAACATTCAAACTATGTTCTTGTTGTTAAACTTTTATACCACAAAATAAGATAGCTATATATATATGAATCGAATAAGGTTATGAACATAGATACTACCTCAAGTTCCTTGGACAAGGTTGCTGTAAAAGAGGAGTAAGAAGCTAGAATCAAAAGGGTGATGGAAGTGGATGAAAGATTGGAAGTAAGTTTGTGTTCTTGGAAGGATTTCTTGAAGTGTTTTTGTATGGTTTTCTTATGGTGTTTAAGTAAGGTTTTTGAAGCTAGATCTTCATGGAACTTTGCTGAATGTTTATGGAGTTTAATGTTCTTGAGAGTGTGGGTGTTTTTAGCTAGAGAATGGAAGTAAAAATGAAACAAAATGAGGATACATATATACTCCAAAAAAAATGTTTATGTAGTAGACATGGACAAATTTTTAGTTTGTATTTTTGTAATTAGTCTTACAATCATTCAAAAGTAATTACCTTATACATAAGGCATGAACAAGGGCTGGTTAGGTGGTGATTTGATGTGTATATACCAATAGTAAATACGTATAGAAGCTAGGTATGATACGAGTACAAATACTCTAGATATACGTATAGAAATTTTGTGAAAAATGGAATGAGGATTCAAATATAGCTATCTTTTGTGAATACACTTATATGATTTTATGTATTTAAGTCTTTAAAAGTGATTAAATACATTACTTATACGATATATGTATAAACATTATAAGTCTTAAGTATTTATGTCAAATAACGTTACGTATAGTTATCGTTTTGAAAACTTAAGTTAGTAGTTTCAAAATATACTTATAACTTATTGTTATTAATACAAAATGAGATATTAAAACATTCATTAATCATGTTAAATATGTATATATACATATACACAAACGTATAATTATCATATATTGTATAGTTCGTGATATCATCGGTCAAACTAGACGGTCAAACGTTGTGTAAAACTCTTTTCGGAAACATAAATCTCAACAATTTGGATTGCTTATCATGTTGGTAAGGTTTAATTTATGTAAATATTAATCTTATAAGTATAGAATGATCGAAAAAGTGCGGGTCAACTTTAGGGTTTTTGCTTATCGTGTCGGAACCATATAGAGATTAGAGTTTAAATTTGGTCGGAAATTTCCGGGTCGTTACAGTACCCATCCGTTAAAGAAATTTCGTCCTCGAAATTTGGTAGAGGTTGTCATAAACAACAATAGGAATGTTTTCATGACGAATATGAGGTAATAATGAAATTTTATCATTATTGAAAGATTTAGATAAAACGATTTGGTTATGTGAGACGCACGAGCGAAGCTATCACAAAAGAGTGAAATGAGTAAATATAGAATTGTTGTAACCGATGACGTGATTATGATCGATTTCCGGGATTTAAGGGTTTTAAAGAAAATCTTATGTAATAAGATTTAGTTTTGCGGCGATCAAGATCTTCTTTGATTTAACGCGGCAATCTGTTTTGATTTCTTTGTCGAATATTTCACTATAAATTTACCTCCTTCCCTTTCTTTCTTCCCACATCTTCTATTCTTTCTCTTTAGTTCCTACTTTAAGACATTCGCTAATATGCTCCATCCCATTCTAACCCTTGTTATATTTCTAACTTTCATATCTTTCATTCTTCTTTTTCATCTATCACCAGAAGAATCTATTCTCTTTTATCCTTTCCTTGGAATTATAATGTTTTTAATTCTCCCGTGCCTTTACGTTGCAATACGTATTGATATGCACGGTTTGTAGTTTCGGGGTTGTTGTTAGGTTTTATACCTTCCCTTATATTTCGATGTTCCTACTCCCGTCCCTTAAAATCATTGTCATCCACAGTTAATGCTCTCTCTTATTTGCTGTGGTTTATGTTCCTATTTCTATTCTGAAGTTTTGTCCCTTCATTTCTTCTTCCCGTCCTCGAGCCAAGCGAACAATGGTCCGAAATTCGTAGGTAGGAAATTTGGAATGAACCTTGCTATTGGTTTTAGAATGAAATTGTAATGGCACGATCTTGATTCGTTAAATTACTCGAATATTCCGGAAAAAAAAATAGAACTATCAAGGTGATACGTTCTAATATGTTTGAAGACTTGATAGAATGTAAGAGCCGTGTAACATGGCACATGATGACGGTACTGTGAATCATCACATTCCATTAGAAACTTAACATGACTTACTGTAATATAATGAAGTTGATCAAGTTTCATTATATTATACTAATTCATGTATCAGTTCCCAACACTACTTCAAAACATTCATATTTTTAAACTTAGAGATTTCAGAATTTAGAAACTAACACAGTTTCTTTTATATTGTAGCGCAGATGTTACGGAGAGTTAAATGATCGCAGATAGGAATAGTTGTAAAAATATCTCCAGAAATATGAAAAATATGTATAACGAATGAAGATATCTTATAATATCTAAGATAAAATGATGGTGAAGAATATCATCTTGAAAAGTTTAGAATAAGGAGCAGTGTTCTTACTAACGGTTTCAGCAGGCACTGGATCATTTGGATCCTTTGAAGGCAGGTTCTGTTTTCATGATTTGTTCACGGCCTCCTTCATACTTTGCTCAATCCGTTTTCCAGTTCCAAACCTTCTCTTTTTCTCAGCTTTACCACCATACCATTCTTTATCATCAATCTTTTGATTGTTAAAGTCGTTTACAGTTTTTGCTGCTTCATCAGCATTTCAAGAGCTACTTCATAGTTCAGGGTGTTTTCAGAAATCATGAAAGGATTTGAATGCGAATTGTAATCATCAAGTTACGAATGAGGTTTAAGATAAAATCAAGTGGCAAACTTGAAGAATTGTTTAGTTTCATATGTTACAATCAACATTTTAATTCATTTTAATTGTCCAATGTTTTCTTCTTTATGCCACTTGTTGGATTCTGGTAGGTCAAAATCCGAATATGAAATTTGATTGAAAATGGTTATTCTGGGGTGAGCGGATACGAATATCGGTGGTTGTAAGTAAGATAATAGATAACCGTTGAATCAGATTCAAGAATGTACAATATAACTTATTTATGTGAATTCTAAATATTCCTCGGGTACTACCCACCCGTTAAAATATTTTCATCATTAATAGTTTGTACGAAGGAATTTTTAATTACTATCTTTATGAAAATATACTTGCATATATATTTTCTTCAGAGATAATCATAGATTTAATGAGTCAATAAGATATTAAACTCATTTGATTTATCGTTAATTCTAGATTACATAATCTCTAAGACTTTAGAAATTACATAATCGTCATACGATACGTAAAGCGAAGATAATCGATGTAGAACGATATATAGAACGAAGATCATACTCGAAGTACAGATATTGAGTCGTGTGATGTTGATATTCGAGATACAGATTGTGATGTTGAGATTGTGATTGGGGTGATAAAGGTACTGTCGGCGTTGACGATGGTAGTACGGATTATGCTGCTGGTGCTGCTGTTGGTGTTTGTAACCTTCGCACCATATTCTCCAAAACCACTACCCGAGCACGGAGTTCGTTGACTTCTTCTATTATACCGGGATGATTGACGGTTGGAACGAGCGAATGAACAAGATTTGAAATATGGGATAGTATGTAATCATGACGAGATACTCTAGAAATGAGCGAGAAAATGGTGTTTCGAATGGGTTCGCCGGTAAGTGCTTCAGGTTCATCGTTAAGAGGGCAATTTGGTGGATGAAATGGATCACCTTCTTCTTGCCTCCAGAAATTTAGTATATTACGAACCCATCCCCAGTTCATCCAGAATAGATGATGGGAAATTGGTTGATCCATTCCGGTGACGCTGTTCTCGAAGCTCGAATGGAAATCCATGTCGGCGTAGCTATCGAAGTCGGAGGAATTCGAACTGGATGAAGAATTCATCTTGTATAGTTGGAGAAATGAATTTTTTTGGTTTGGAATAGATTATAGGAGTTGGGTTTGGTACTCTTCAATACATAATTTTCATATGTATATATAATACCGAAATCCCGTGAATTACGGAGAATCTTTGAAATTCGTCGGGCAATGTTTATAGTAATAGATACGCTAGGATATGAATTTTGTCTATACACTATCGATGCACTAGATGCAGTAAGACGTGTCTAGACTAAAGAATGATAAGCAGGCAACTCCCTAAGGATGATAAGCAGATGGTTTCCGACTAGAAATGATAAGCAAAACTTTTTAGCAGGTAGATACGGTCAAAGTCCAGACTCACTAATGTATCCTAACAACTACCAGTTAGACACACTAATGCAAGGCCTGGTTCGCTAAGACCAACGCTCTGATACCAACTGAAAGGATCCGAAACTAATCATCCGGACGATGTCCATATTGATTACAAACGAATTACAACAGTTGATAACATCGCGAGGTACTTGACCTCTATATGATACATTTTACAAACGTTGCATTTATTCTTAAAAGGCAATCTATCTTTACATAAAAAAATTAATAAACTCGTCAAACATTTCTCGATATCCAAATGACCTAAACTGTCATTTACTTAATAAATGTCTTTAATGATCTTCAATGACTCGAATGCAACGTTCTTGTATCATGGCTTAAATGGTCCCAACTAGTATCCTTAATATGAGCTAACGCACAGCGGAAGTCTTAATTCATACCTGAGAATAACATGCTTTAAAACGTCAACATAAAGTTGGTGAGATATATAGGTTTGATGCTAGCAGCGATATAACGATGGACCACAAGATTTCATATATAAACATTTTAATAAAAATATTCTAAGTGGTTGAGCACTTGGTAACCATACTTAACAATTAATCACGTCGCATATTCCCTTTAATATGAAATCTTACTACACTGTACCAAGTGTAGTCACGAAACAAAGTACTGTGCAACCGTTGAATACTGGTCGTCCAGTCCGGTTGGGGTTGTCAGGCCCGATAGATCTATCAACAGGATTCGCGTTTACAATACCGCTGTAAATATTAGTTACCAAGCTACAGGGAAGTATGCCAGTGGTACAACTCAACGTAGAATATATTTTTCAGTTACTTGTGTCCATAATGTAAAACATAAAATACATGTATTCTCATCCCGAAATATTTAGAGTTTAAAAGTGGGACTATATACTCACTTTCGTCTTGAAGATATATATATAATTTGACTTGGTCTCCGGTTGATATCACGAACCTATCCATATATAATATATCAATACCTTTTCTTTTTTAAACAAACGTCACATATATATACTTGTTATACTTTTAATACTTTGAATAATTCCTTAGTCCGTAGTTAGCAGTTCGTTGTTAGTAATTCAATTTTAATGGTTCATATTTAGATGTTTAATAAACCCCCAATGAAATAAATAAAACCCTCATCGTATATGTATTGGTCGAGATTAACCTTGACCCACGGTACCGGTGTTGTCAAATGACGTGTTGCGTACATAAAGTACCGGTGTTGTCAAATGACGTGTTGCGTACAATCATGGGATCTTATGATTAATCTTCTCGTATTGTTTACGGGTGATCCTGAACCATATAAAATTGAATTATGAGTACATATATATAGAATATCATGTTATTTTAGAAAGATGTGATTTTATTTAATTTTTCCCAATTAATCCCGAAGTTAAACAAGTCTTGGATAACCAATTTTGTTTCGGTCATAGTTTCTTCGTTACAAATCCGTTTTCGTTGATTCAACTTGCCATCTCCTTGGATCGAGTCCCTCTTTAAGACTATGAACTGAAAATACCTTGGTTTGTATTCAAAATCACACGGCATAGGTGAAACTTTAGTGAAACTTATGAAGTTAAACATTTTCCTTTATTTAAACAACCTTAAATGATTATTTTTCTAAAAATACTTATACTTTGAATTAAATCATGAAATTTTTATGTGTTATCATATTCATAGTAAAAATCATTTTTCCAGAACATAAACCTCCAACTCAAAGTTTAAGATAGTTTTTAATTATCCAACCCAAAACAGTCCCCGGTGGCACTCCGACGTCGTAAAAACAGTTTTTAAGATATTCTTTGAAAAACCAAATTATACCTTGTTAAATTAGCATATATTTAAGTTATATTACAGGTCTTGAAGTATTTTAAAAGTTAAGTTAGAAGGATCTATTTAGTTTGCAAACAAGTTTGAAAACATTCAAACTATGTTCTTGTTGTTAAACTTTTATACCACAAAATAAGATAGCTATATATATATGAATCGAATAAGGTTATGAACATAGATACTACCTCAAGTTCCTTGGACAAGGTTGCTGTAAAAGAGGAGTAAGAAGCTAGAATCAAAAGGGTGATGGAAGTGGATGAAAGATTGGAAGTAAGTTTGTGTTCTTGGAAGGATTTCTTGAAGTGTTTTTGTATGGTTTTCTTATGGTGTTTAAGTAAGGTTTTTGAAGCTAGATCTTCATGGAACTTTGCTGAATGTTTATGGAGTTTAATGTTCTTGAGAGTGTGGGTGTTTTTAGCTAGAGAATGGAAGTAAAAATGAAACAAAATGAGGATACATATATACTCCTAAAAAAATGTTTATGTAGTAGACATGGACAAATTTTTAGTTTGTATTTTTGTAATTAGTCTTACAATCATTCAAAAGTAATTACCTTATACATAAGGCATGAACAAGGGCTGGTTAGGTGGTGATTTGATGTGTATATACCAATAGTAAATACGTATAGAAGCTAGGTATGATACGAGTACAAATACTCTAGATATACGTATAGAAATTTTGTGAAAAATGGAATGAGGATTCAAATATAGCTATCTTTTGTGAATACACTTATATGATTTTATGTATTTAAGTCTTTAAAAGTGATTAAATACATTACTTATACGATATATGTATAAACATTATAAGTCTTAAGTATTTATGTCAAATAACGTTACGTATAGTTATCGTTTTGAAAACTTAAGTTAGTAGTTTCAAAATATACTTATAACTTATTGTTATTAATACAAAATGAGATATTAAAACATTCATTAATCATGTTAAATATGTATATATACATATACACAAACGTATAATTATCATATATTGTATAGTTCGTGATATCATCGGTCAAACTAGACGGTCAAACGTTGTGTAAAACTCTTTTCGGAAACATAAATCTCAACAATTTGGATTGCTTATCATGTTGGTAAGGTTTAATTTATGTAAATATTAATCTTATAAGTATAGAATGATCGAAAAAGTGCGGGTCAACTTTAGGGTTTTTGCTTATCGTGTCGGAACCATATAGAGATTAGAGTTTAAATTTGGTCGGAAATTTCCGGGTCGTTACACAACACGTCCAGTTTACTTGCTCCGTATATTACCTTTCGGTAAACTACCGTCCGGTTGTAAAGGAAAGTGTTGAACAAGCAACTGTTAAGGCAATGTCCCGTGACATGCTTTTAATTATGGTCTATAACGTGTCGGATGCAATTACTATCCTTTGTAGGAGCAATAGTAAAGCTCACCCTATAGTTTTTCGGTCTGGCACAAGGTCCTGTCTTTGACAATGCTATGCAACCACCGTTCTTACAGTTGACACCCGATTTGGTTCAGGTGACCTAATGAATTCCAGGTGAATTCTCAGGATTTTACGTTCAATGGTAACGAACGCATTGAAAATGGGTTTTCAGAAAACAAATCGGTTTTATTTTTGATCAAAATATTTTCTCGTTCAAGCTCGAGTTTAGATATCATCGAATTCCATGAGTTTGTAATTCTCAATCTTTAAGGTTAATCTCAAGGATTGAGTAATATCAGGCTTAAAAGCTGATTTTTAATCTTTAAGGAGATTATCCTTTCTGGGGGTCTGATTCATTAGTCTTATCAAGCTAATTTGCATGGCGTCCTCCCCATTTTACGAGACAGATCCTCTCATGGTTAGGATAAGTCTGACCACTTGGCGTCCCTGTTTGATGCTGAGGTCCGTGGATTTCCTGCTGATTTTAGTGATGACTTTTCTAGATTTTTCGTCAACCTACAGCTGGTTTGGACGACAACTTCATGACCTAAATCAAGAAGCGCGTGTCTTTTTCGGAAGACTTTACTTCCTTTAAATGATGGAATTAATTCATCGTGTAGATCCATCTTTTCTTTCAAAAGTATTACCATAAATCGGGTAAAAATGATTATTTTCGTTCAAAACAAAAGTATCTTCAATTATTTGTACAAAAATAGGTGATATATAATTTGAATAACTTGGTAAATATTTCCCACACTTGGCTTTTATTTTCCTTTCTTTGCCTTTTTGTTTTCCTCTATTCCATTTTTAAATGAATTCTAATATTTTGGGTTGTTTCTCAATCTATGTCCTTTCCAAGGTAACAATAATTTCGGTGTTAATACCTAGTTTTATCGTTCATAAATATGTATAAACATGATTTTGAATTCATTTAGTTGAAAATTTTGAAAAATTTTACTAGAATTGGGTAGTCAGTATATAAGACAATGGCTGTTCTTTATTATCAGAGAGCACTAGATTCTAATACAACTACTGCGTTACTAGTATTTTTAATGGTAACCAAGTGTTTAAATTAAATTTTTTTAAAATTCCGAAAGAATTTAACCTCTTCCCACACTTAAGATCTTGCAATGCCCTCATTTGCAAGAAATCAGTAACAATTTAAATTATTGAGGGTGATTAGCGTAGAAAAATGATTAAATTTTACCAAAGTTTCCAAACATATTGTTGTTTGTTTGTTGAATGATAAATGGTGCATATCATTTGTTCATTCCATTTGTTGTTTCATCACATTTATTTTGCATCTTGTCATCAAAATTAGTAGCTTTTGCTGAACTTAATGCCAGTCTTTGAAAATGCGTTGTTTTACCCTGTTGTGTACATAAGATAAACTGCAAACATATATACATATTTTTGAAGTTTGGTATATTACCCCACATTCAAAAATTATTAAAATATAATAATAAAAGTTAGAAAATTATAAAAACTAATACAATACCAACATAAGTGTTAAATATAGCAACATTACAAATAAATAAGATAAATAAGACTAAGTAAACTAGGGTTGATTCTGAAACCAGTAGGGGTTCCATGGTTCATTGTATCTCTTGATATGCTTGAAATGGGTCATAGGTAGGAAAAGGTGGTTGATGATGTAGCGTGAGGGTATGAAATAGTATTATTTTTACTAGGAAATACTACAAAATATGACACAAGTTTTATTAATTTACGGATGGGATATACCTAAACCTTGCTACAACACTATAGGCAGTGTACCTAATCGTAGAGTAGTGTAGTTTTTAGTAAGTCCGGTTCGTTCCACAGGGAGCTGGTGATACTTACTATATTTTTAAAAACTATATTTATACAAAATATATATAATTATATAAGTAGTAATATTATTATAAAAGGGGGGTTTTACCGTTTAATGACCGGTTTGTCGATTCTATATTTTAAGCGCAAAGATAAATGACGATAATTAAAGTGCGTAAAATAATGACAATAAATAAAATGACAGTAAATAAAATTGCGAGTAATAAAATGACAGTAAATAAAGATACGATGAGAAATACAATAAAAGAATTATGCTTATTTAAACTTCCGTAATCATGATGTTTGACGTGTTGATTTTAATTTATTACCATGGGTTAATTGTCCTTTGTCCTGGTTTATTTGATACGTCTATCTGGTTTTTGTCCATAATAGTCCATCGGTCATAAATATAAAGTGCGAGTATCCTCGTCAAATTACCCTTATACCCGAAGTCAAATATTCCAACTAATTAAGGATTTAAACTGTGACGCAGTTATCACTTCTGTCAACAATTACACCAGTTATCACTGTATGTAATCTACCCCTGTTTTGATTAGATATGAATATTAATTTACCCACTTGATCAGTTTGAATAATCAATTACCCAACCCGAATAATTAATTAAATGATTATAATAGATTCCATATGAACGTCACTAAATAGGACAACCATAATCATTATTAATTATTAGGATAATTAATTTGAAGATAGGTTCGACAGACTCCAATGAGTTGTCACTCAATTAGACAATACCCCCCATCTATTAATAGTCAATAGTCCAATTTCCACAAGTGTCGGTCTTTTGCCCAAACCCCAATTATGGTACAAAGTTCAATAACCCCGTCTTAATATTTTAGCCCAACATCACGATTACTTCGGCTCAAATAAGCATAATAATAACTTAGCTACGAGACATTAAATTAAAAAGGTTGAACATAACTTACAATGATTAAAAATAACGTAGCGTTACACGGACAGAATTTCGACTTACACACTCAAACGATCTCTATCATAAATCTTATTATTATCATAATTTAAAATTAAAATTAAGATTATTGTTATATCTTATTACATTAACATTATGATAGAGAATTATAAATATAGATATTGATATTTGATATAGAAAAGTAAGAAAAAGATAGAGAAAATTGATCGAAAAAAAAAGAAGTCTCCCTTCATCGTAATACATCGTTGCCTTTTTATAGGCAAATTAGAATTAAAATTTTCATTTACGACCCCTGAACTATGCTCAAATAACAACTTTTTATTATTTAATATTATTCTTATTATGAATTATTTAAATATTATATTTTATTCTTGTGCATAGTTGACTCGTAATTTTTACACCGTTGCGTCGAGCGCTGAAAGTTGGTTCATGCCTCGGTTCCGGATTTTCGAACGTCCTTTCGTATTATTTAATATCTTGTACTTTGCGTTTTGTAACTTGTACTCTTGTCATTTTTAGACGTTCTTCATTAATAATTTGAACCTTTTTGATTGTATCTTGTACTTTTGAGCTTTTTGGACGTTTTGGTCTTTCAAATCTTCGTTTTTGTCTTTAAATCTTCATTTTCGAGCGATTTGCGTCTTTCGTCTTCGCACTTATTTATTTAACTATTACAACTAAAAATAAGGAAATTACATTTAAAAACTTTACATATTGGAACGATATTGCTACTAAATATATGTTCATTTGGAACACTATCAAATATCCCCACACTTGAGCGTTGCTTGTCCTCAAGCAATACAGAACTTGAAATAAAAACATACATGAATCACTTTTTTATTCATCACATTTTGTACATCAGTGATTTTGATATAGCGGTATAAACAATGACAGTAATGATGGTTAAAGGTGGGTGTGTCATCCACAGTTGCCTTGGGTTTAGGTCAACGACACTTGCAATCAAATAGCCGATTTACTTTCGGTTTCCAAAGAAAAGTGCACATTTGAAAGGCGGTTTACAGTCCCACATGACTATAAAAATTTAGATCCTTTAAGGAAATTGGATCTTTATGAAAACATTTAATCTTTTGAAAATTCAAGCTAGATTTTACCCTAGACAAGTTTTCTGATTTGATCCATCATTGGTGTTGCAAAATATATTTGTGGATCATTATTTTGGCTAAAACTTTTAGGCTCGTGTAATCCACTGCTATCCCGGTATCGGAAAGCACACATCCAGTTTACTTGTTCCGTATATTACCTTTCGGTAAACTACCGTCCGGTTGTAAAGGAAAGCGATGAACAAGAAACTGTTAAGGCAATGTCCCGTGACATGCAGATGATTATGGTCTTTTAACGTGTCGGATGCTAGAACTATCCTTGGTAGGAGCGATAGTAAAGATCATCCTATGATTTTTCGGTCTGGCACAAGGTCCTGTCTCTGACCATGCTATGCAACCACCGTTCTTACGGTTGACACCCGATTTGGTTCAGGTGACCTAATGAATTCTGATGAATTCTCAGGATTTTACGTTCAATGGTAATGAACGCATTGAAAATGGGTTTTCAGAAAACAAATCGGTTTGTATTTTTGATCAAAATATTTTCTCGTTCAAGCTCGAGTTTAGATATCATTGAATTCCATGAGTTTGAATTCTCAATCTTTAAGGTCAATCTCTAGGATTGAGTAATATCAGTCTTAAAAGCTGATTTTTAATCTTTAAGGAGATTATCCTTTCTGGGGATCTGATTCATTAGTCTTATCAAGCTAATTTGCATGGTGCCCCCTCATTGTACGAGATAAATCCTTCTCATGGTTAGGATAAATCTGACCACTTGACGACCCTGTTTGATGCTGAGGTCCGTGGATTTCCTGCTGATTTTAGAGATGACTTTTCTAGATTTTTCGTCAACCTACAGCTGGTCTAGACGACAACTTCTTGACCTAAATCAAGAAGCGTGTGTCTTTTTCGGAAGACTTTACTTCCTTTTAATGATGGAATTGATTCATCGTGTAGATCCATCTTTCTTACAGTAAATCGGGTAAAACTGATTAGTATCATCCAAAACAAAAGTACCTGCAATAATCTTGTACAAAAATATGTGATAGATAGTTTTTAATTGAATAACTTGGTACATTCTCCCCACACTTAGTTTCTTTCTTTGCCTTTTTATTCTCCTTTATTCCATTTTAAATGAATTCAAGCATTTTAGGTTGTTTCTCAATTTTTGTCCTTTCCGATAATTTCGGTATTATCACCTAGTTTTCACCGTTCATAAATATGTATAAACATGATTTTGACTTCATTTAATTGAAAATTTTTCAAATTTTCACAAAATTTGGCAAATAAACCAAGTATAAACCTGAGAGAATTTATAACCCTTCCCCACACTTAAGATCATGCAATGCCCTCATTTGCATGAAATCAGACTATAATTTAAATTCATGAGGGTGATTAGCATAGAAAAGTGATTAAAAATACCGAGTTTGTAATTACAAAGCTCGTCGAATGATAGATGGCGCGCCTCATCGTTCATTCCTTCATTTATTATATCACATTTTTTATTTTGCATCTTGTCGTCAAAATCAGTACCTTTTGCTGAACTTTAATGACAGTCTTTGAAAGTGCGTTGTTTTACCCTGTTGTTTACATGATAAAATACAAACATATATATATATATATATATATATATATTTTTGAAGTTTGGTTTATAACCCCACTTTTCAAAAATTTATAAAGTATAATATTTTTGGCATACTTTAAATCAATAAAATTAAAAATAATGATAACAAAATTTGTCGCCCCGCCCTCGGGTAAAGTAATTTCGGCTTAATGACCTAGTCTTCAACTCACGACGAATTTTAGAAATCAATTTTTTTTTAAACTTAATGAAATAAAGTAATTTTTTTTTAAAATCACACAAAAACTTAAATTTGAAAAGCATATTAATTTCATATAAAACCTATAAAACAAAAAAAAAATCAGAATGGAGGGAGAAAACTAGTTCTTTAGTGTCTGCTAGCGGAAAAGACCAATCGGATTCCATTCTCGGAACTACACGAGAACAGAACAACTAACTCTAGACATCATTTTCTTTTTAGAACACTTGAATCTCCCCACACTTAGGTAGCTGTGGTGTCAAAATTGTGATTAACTTCATCGTCAATTTCTCTTGGTCCATAATCAACTTGCATATCCGTGACTTTTTCTTTAAGCCATTGGTCGGATTCCTGTGTAATATCCACAATTTCAACTAGTTTCTCCTTTTCTTTAGGTGACAGATTGGATACTAATCGGTTACATAACTTAAAGTTCCCCTTGGTTCTAGCATCGCGAATCCGTTTAATAAGTTTTTTCATTGAACTATTAATAACAGGATCATTTAATTTCGTATCAACAATGGGGTTCTTTGTTATCATGTCATCATTAGGTGTTACTTCATTTTCCCCACACTTAGGCGTTTTATTATTGTTAAGCACTGCCGTTGGAGTTGGTAAAACAACATGGTTATTACCAATCGTTTTTGTTGGTTCAACGGTTTTGGTTGGTGGAGATTTAGACTTTTGAATCATAAAGGTGATCGATTTGTCACCACTCTTAAGTGTCATTCTACCGTTTCCTACATCAAAGAACGCTCTGGTGGATGCTAAGAATGGTCGACCTAAAATTAGAGGAATGTTTGGGTCTTCTTCTATGTCTATGACAATGAATTCGACTAGAAACGTTAAATTGCCTACTTGAATGGGTAGGTTGTCAGCAATTCCAACTGGGTGCTTAATGGTTTGATCAAAGAGTCGAACACTCATATCCGTTGGAGTTAACTCACCTACACCTAATCTCTTATATAAGGAAAGAGGCATAACACTCACACTTGCACCTAAATCTGCTAGTGCATCATACATGACACAATCACTAAGTAGACAAGGAACAATAAATTCACCCGGATCACCTATCCTAGGAGGAGGTTTTGGTGGAACTGTCTTCACCGGGTTTACTTTTACGGCTTTTGTTTCTTGCACTTTCTTATTCTTTTTCTTCTTCTTCTTTCCAGAGGTATCACAATCTTTATTACCTATCACTTGCTCATACTCAACTCCTTTTCTTGGAAACGGGATGGGTGGTTTGTATGGTGCCACCACTGGCTTTACATACTCGGGTGGTGGTGGTGGTGTAACTTTTTCATTGTTACTCACATCTAAAACCTTCCCATCTTCTGGAGCTGGTTTTTCAGAATTCGTTGAAACCATGTTAACATTCTCATTCCGAGGATTTACTTCAGTATCACTCGGTAGCTTTCCTTGTTCTCTTTCACTTATTAATCTAACAACAGTACCTACTTGTTTTTCTAGATTCAAAATGGAAGCTTGTTGAGTTCTAAGTGACTGATCAAACCTCTCATTCGTTTGGGTTTGAGATGTAATAAATTGTGTTTGAGATTCAACTAGCTTTGCTATCATTTCTTCTAGATTTGACTTTTTCTCTTCGAGTTGTTGTGGTGGTTTATACAAGCTAGGTCTTTGTTGATTGAAAGTGTTGTTTTGAGTTGGTTGGTTATTCGGACCTTGTTGGTTGTACAAGTTATTTTCGGGTCCTTTTGGATTGTAAAGAATGTATTGATTTCGATTGAAGTTCGGCCTTGGCGGTTGATAATTATTTTGATAATCATTTCCCGGCCTTTGGTTCATATAAGAAACATTCTCTCGTTGTTCCATCGTTGGTTCAACATTACAATCTTTCAATAAGTGTGGTCCACCGCATTGCTCACAACTGATTCGTATTGCGTGAATATCTTTATTCATCTTTTCCATTCGTCTTTCGAAAGCATCTATTTTTGCGGAAACGGAATCAAAGTCATGGCTAGAATCGGCTCTAGCCGCTTTAGATGATCGAAAGATATCTTTTTCTTGGTGCCACTCATGCGAGTGGGAGGCTGTGTTATCAATAATTTTGTAAGCTTCAGTTGCGGTTTTCTTCATAATGGATCCACCAGCTGTTATGTCGATGTCTTTTCGTGTAGCAACGTTGACACCTTGATAGAATATTTGTACTATTTGATAAGTGTCTAAACCGTGTTGAGGACATCCTCTCAACAACTTTCCAAATCTTGTCCACGCCTCATATAGAGTTTCATTTGACTTTTGTGTGAACGTAACAATTTCTCCTTGAAGTCTCACGGCTTTAGATGCCGGAAAGAATCTTTTAAGAAATTTCTCAACTAAAACATCCCATGTGTCAATCGCCCCTTCAGGTAACGATTCTAACCAATCTTTGGCTTCTTCCTTTAAAGTCCAGGGAAATAACATGAGATAGATTTGTTCGTCTTCCACTTCTCGGATTTTGAATAGTGTACAAATTCTTTTAAACGTACGAAGGTGTTCGTTAGGATCTTCATTCGGTGCACCACTGAATTGGCATTGGTTAGTCACCATGTGTAGGATTTGTCCTTTGATTTCATAATCTGGCGCATTAACATTTGGCTTAATAATGGCGTGACCTTGGCCCGTGCGTGTAGCTCTCATTCGATCTTCCATACTTAGAGGTTCTAGATTTTCCATGATAGGAAGTGTTGTATCCGAATCACTAGAGGATTCTGATTTAATGGTTTGTGGCTCAGGAGGAATAATTAGTGGTTCAGGATCTTGGAATTGTCCTTGAATATGCTCCGGGTTCTTAATTGTGAAGTCGGGTTCAAAACATGGATTATCGGAAATTTGAACTAAAGTACTTGGTCTACTGGATGACGATTCTAAAGAGAAATCAACGGCGGTTATATTTGTTAAATGTCTTGATCGAGTTACAGGTGGTGAACGTATGAAAGGTGGTGAACGTTTTGCTCGGTGCATTCACAGAATATCCTATTAGTTATAAAAATAAGAAAAACTTATATAAGTTGTCCAATCAATAGACTTTTCTGATTTTGCCCACGTTTCGAATAGCCAAAAGATGCAGCAGAGGGGCAGGATTCGTTTGGTCTCAATATAATTGAGTACTGTTTGGCTCCAATAACCCGGTCCACGTACAAATCCAACTATTACTACGAACCAGAAAATTTTGATGTCTATCAATTTAACCACTTAAAATAAATTTTCGTAATTTTAAGAAATTTAGAGAAGAAGTAGAAAAAAATCTAAGTCCTAAAACTAGAATAGCGAGAAATAAGAAAGAAAAAGAGTTCGTCGAAAAAGATCGAAAAATAAAAGGTCGAAAAATAGGCGTCGAAAAATAAAAATAAGAAAGTAGTGCGAAATACGGCGTCGTAAAATTCTAAAGCACCTAAAACTTAGTCTAAGGAATAAGCACTTAAGGGATTTTACGGCAAAGCCTAAAAATTCTAGAAGTAAAAATAACTATAGCAAAACTAAACTTAATACTAAAAGTTGCGACTATAGTCTAAAAATCTAAAGGTAATAAAACTAAAAAAAACATTTTTTTTTTTTTTTTTTTTTTTTACGTTTTTTTTTTTTTAATTTTTTAAAAAAAACGATTTTTTTTTTTTTTTTTTTACAAAATTTTTTTTTTAAAACGAATTTTTTTTTCTTTTTTAAAAAAAACGATTTTTTTTTTTACACAAAATTTTTTTTTTTTTTTTTTTAAAAAAAAACGATTTTTTTTTTTTTTTTTTAAAAAAACGATTTTTTTTTAATTCATTTACTATTCATGAATAGTAAATGAAAATAAATTAATTAATTTACTATTCACATGAAAGCGACATGATAGCAATTATTAATTATAAGTTACATAATATACCCCTGAAGTATTTAATAAATACGACTTTTTTTAAAATTTACGTATATTTTTGATTCTTAAATATTATTATATTATTATATTCTATTTCAATATTATTATATTATTATATTCTATTTCAATATTATTATATTATTATATTTTATTTCAATATTATTATAATTAAAAATATAGCGTTTTAGCGCTCCCCGGCAGCGGCGCCAAAAACTTGATGATGTAGCGTGAGGGTACGAAATAGTATTATTTTTACTAGGAAATACTACAAAATATGACACAAGTTTTATTAATTTACGGATGGGATATACCTAAACCTTGCTACAACACTATAGGCAGTGTACCTAATCGTAGAGTAGTGTAGTTTTTAGTAAGTCCGGTTCGTTCCACAGGGAGCTGGTGATACTTACTATATTTTTAAAAACTATATTTATACAAAATATATATAATTATATAAGTAGTAATATTATTATAAAAGGGGGGTTTTACCGTTTAATGACCGGTTTGTCGATTCTATATTTTAAGCGCAAAGATAAATGACGATAATTAAAGTGCGTAAAATAATGACAATAAATAAAATGACAGTAAATAAAATTGCGAGTAATAAAATGACAGTAAATAAAGATACGATGAGAAATACAATAAAAGAATTATGCTTATTTAAACTTCCGTAATCATGATGTTTGACGTGTTGATTTTAATTTATTACCATGGGTTAATTGTCCTTTGTCCTGGTTTATTTGATACGTCTATCTGGTTTTTGTCCATAATAGTCCATCGGTCATAAATATAAAGTGCGAGTATCCTCGTCAAATTACCCTTATACCCGAAGTCAAATATTCCAACTAATTAAGGATTTAAACTGTGACGCAGTTATCACTTCTGTCAACAATTACACCAGTTATCACTGTATGTAATCTACCCCTGTTTTGATTAGATATGAATATTAATTTACCCACTTGATCAGTTTGAATAATCAATTACCCAACCCGAATAATTAATTAAATGATTATAATAGATTCCATATGAACGTCACTAAATAGGACAACTATAATCATTATTAATTATTAGGATAATTAATTTGAAGATAGGTTCGACAGACTCCAATGAGTTGTCACTCAATTAGACAATACCCCCCATCTATTAATAGTCAATAGTCCAATTTCCACAAGTGTCGGTCTTTTGCCCAAACCCCAATTATGGTACAAAGTTCAATAACCCCGTCTTAATATTTTAGCCCAACATCACGATTACTTCGGCTCAAATAAGCATAATAATAACTTAGCTACGAGACATTAAATTAAAAAGGTTGAACATAACTTACAATGATTAAAAATAACGTAGCGTTACACGGACAGAATTTCGACTTACACACTCAAACGATCTCTATCATAAATCTTATTATTATCATAATTTAAAATTAAAATTAAGATTATTGTTATATCTTATTACATTAACATTATGATAGAGAATTATAAATATAGATATTGATATTTGATATAGAAAAGTAAGAAAAAGATAGAGAAAATTGATCGAAAAAAAAAGAAGTCTCCCTTCATCGTAATACATCGTTGCCTTTTTATAGGCAAATTAGAATTAAAATTTTCATTTACGACCCCTGAACTATGCTCAAATAACAACTTTTTATTATTTAATATTATTCTTATTATGAATTATTTAAATATTATATTTTATTCTTGTGCATAGTTGACTCGTAATTTTTACACCGTTGCGTCGAGCGCTGAAAGTTGGTTCATGCCTCGGTTCCGGATTTTCGAACGTCCTTTCGTATAATTTAATATCTTGTACTTTGCGTTTTGTAACTTGTACTCTTGTCATTTTTAGACGTTCTTCATTAATAATTTGAACCTTTTTGATTGTATCTTGTACTTTTGAGCTTTTTGGACGTTTTGGTCTTTCAAATCTTCGTTTTTGTCTTTAAATCTTCATTTTCGAGCGATTTGCGTCTTTCGTCTTCGCACTTATTTATTTAACTATTACAACTAAAAATAAGGAAATTACATTTAAAAACTTTACATATTGGAACGATATTGCTACTAAATATATGTTCATTTGGAACACTATCAGTGGTCTCGTATCCTTGGTCCACGGAGGAAAATAGACTGGCTCAGTAGGAATGTAGTTCCTACCTTGGGAGGCTAAATAGGCTTTGATATATTCTTGATGATATTGCCAAGCCTGAAACTCTTGTTGCATAGCCCGTTGGTATTCAGTTTGGGACATTATTCTTTGTATATCGGTCATTTGGTTTCCTCCTCCCACATTACCTTGTTGTTGACCTCTTTCTACCTGTGGATGATTCCCTTGATATGGAAGTGCAACATTATTTCTTTTCAACAAAACCTTTGCACCATCATATACCCGCATATCAATCCGATCACGAGGAATGGGTACTTGTACTAACTCCCTTCCCCGAGTAATATCCACACCGAGGTACTCGGCAATTAAAGTCACAAAAATACCACCTCCTATAATACTATTATTTCGCATTCCCTTTATCATATCCGACAAATAATAGCCCACACAATAAGGAATATTTACAAAGCTCTGTGGGTCTCTAATACACATCAGATAAAATAAATCATCTTCAGTCACTTTATCTTTATTTCTACCCCTTTGTGTAATAGAGTTGGAAATGAATCTATGGATTACCCTAAGCTCAGCTCTATGTATATCAGTATAAGAATAATGACCTCCACGAAAACGATTATGGCTAGTCATTATACTCCACAACTCATTCTTATCAAAATCATAATCAACCCTTCTACCATTACTTATCAACTGTCTACAATCATCAGTTAATAATTCTTCAGCCGTATAAATACACAAAGCTTCAGCCATATCTAATAAAGACATACGGCGCATCACACCTCCTAATAGAAATCTAATAAAACTTCTATCCGTTAAACTAGTTATTTCATCATTTAGTTCAATAGTACTTACTAACTCAACGCACCATTCCTTATACACAGGTCTACGTATAGTGAATAGATTAATCCAATCATTGAAAGTAGAATTACCATACCTTTGTGTAAGTAATTCTCTTATTGGCTCGGCCAATCCCACTGTCTCTAATGGTGCCCAATCTATCACCCTGGACACTTCAACATCTTTGGGATAAAGAGTGCTCAAGTTCCTCTGATATTTTGGATAGTCTATCCAAAATCTGTCAAATCGTAAGTTAGGGTGTAGATTTGCTTCAACTGCTCGCGACAATGAAATAAAAGGGTGCGGTTGATTCTGTTTGTATTGTTCACTGAGATCTTGATCCTCGTCACTTTCATTATAAGTATTCAAATTTTGTGGCACGGATGAAGATTCACCTCGTTCATTCTGCTAAACACATTAAACAAAAAGGAATTGTGCATCCAAAAATGCATTGGTATTAGCAAAATAACAATTAAAAATAACTAACATGACATGTTTAATCCATATTAAACTCATGCTCATTTTCATATTTTTAACAATTCTACACTTTTTCAAATAAGCATATATGAAAATGTTTACCAAGTTTATAAGCATTCTACTCAAATAACATGTCAAAATAATCATTACTAGCAATTAAATAAGTTTCAAATGGCTTTTATATCAAATTAATCAAGTTCATGAATTTTAGACTTAAAAAGTCCACTTTAATTCTCAAAAATCATGTTTAGGATCAAAGTTTTGATCATTTAGCTACCTAAACATGTTACACTACTTAATTTAGTAATAATTCATGACAAAAATTGGCCATAACCTGTTTATATCAAAAAGCCTCAAATTGCTCAAGAATACAAACCCTAGATTCCTAAAAATTTTGAAGTTTTTGAATTCAAATCATGTTAAATAGCATCAATCTAGGCTATACATGCATAATATATCAACAATTTAACACTAATTACACTAAAAATTAACAAAAATCAAATTTAAAAAAATAGCTCAAGAACACAAAAAAATCGAATTTAAGAGTGTTAGGGGTGTAGAAATTACCATTCTTCTTGAAAGGCTTCTAGGTAGGAATCTCCACATCAATTTTTAGCAACAAATTTGATGAAAAATGGTTTAAAATGGCGATTTGTGTGTGTTTTTCGTGGGATTTTTGCAGAAATATGTGTGGTGTGTGTGTATGAAACTGGTCTGTCGACCAGTTTATGCTTTCTGGAAATTTGCTGCTCTGCGATCTCGAAGGAGGACAGCCTCCTGGCTCCGCGATCTCGAAGGGCTTTTTTTTTTTTTTTTTTTTTAAACCTTTATCTTTTAAAATAGAAATTACATAATTTAAAAATTTTGTTTTCCTTGTTATTTAGGACGAGGTCGTTTCGGATCGTTGTCCTAGTCCGTCCCTCGACAAAATTTTAAAATTTGTCTTTTTTAAGCGTCGTTTTAAAAGCAAAGATTTTTGAGTTTTTATTTTTTTTTTTTGAAATTTTTTGTTATACTTTAAGTTAATAAGATTAAAAATAATGATAATAAAATTTCTCGTCCCGCCCTCGGGTAAAGCAATTTCGGCTCAATGACCTAGTCTTCAACTTACGACGAATTTTAAAAATCATATTTTTAACTTAATGAGATAAAGTAAATTTTTGTTTTTAAATTCACACCAACTTAAATTTAAAATGCATAAAATTAAAAATTCATTTTATTAAAATTCACACCAAACTTTTATTATATTTTTGTTTTTAAAACATACAAACTTATATTAAAAATATTAATTTTTCAAATATTTACAAACTTAATTATATATTAATTTAAAAAGTTTACAATAATAATTTAATATTAATACATTAAAAAAAGTAAAAATTAAAAATTAAAAATCTTTTTGGTCTTTTATCCCACTTTAATCAATCAAATATTATCAAAAATATACGCCCCTCTTTTCGGTAAAGTAATTTCGGCTATATTACCTAGTTTTACTCCTGACGAATTTCTGAAATATTTTGGGTTGATTGATTAAAGATATTTATACCTTAAGAATAAACGGTAAATTTCACAGTGATGTAATAAATTTTTGTATGATATCAATAATTTCGGTTACGCATACCTAATTTTATTGAATACCAATTTAATACTTTATAGCGAACAATTTAGCGTTTATTATCAAAAGGTTAAAAGCAATAAAATAAATAAAAACTGTACATACTTACCTGTGAGGTAGAATTCTCAGTGACTTGCTTTAGCCCACTCATAAGATAGTCGGACTAATTGGTTTTCCATAGCTACATAGGCGTAACCTCGAGCATTTAACGATTTTTCTTCGAAACATATGAATGGTCCTTCTCTGCATAAAGTAACAAATTCGGTATTTGAATATGTTTGATTCGTCGAGCATTTTCCTTTGTGTGACCATTTTTCGCATTTGTGACATCTTTCAAGGTGTCGTGCTCTTCTTTTCACTGCGGATTTTGATTTTCCTTTACCAAAATGTAACTTATTATGTTCGTTCCTGAGTTCTTTTCTTACTTCGTCCAATTTGGCTCTTATTAATGATACCAGGTCACTCGGGAGTGTGTCATTATTACGTTTAGTGATCAAAGCGTGTAGCATTAGACCATGGTTTAGTTCACAGGAATTCTTCATCTCGTAAAACCTAAAAAAATAAAAATTCAGAATGGGGGAGAAGTCTAGTTCTTTAGGGTCTGCTAGGGAAAGACCATTCGGATTCCATTTTCGAGAACTGCACGAAAACAGAATATCTAACTCTAACAGAAATACATATTACCCTAAAAAGATTCGAACCTCCCCACACTTAGTTAGATGTGGTGTTGAAATTGTGATTAACTTCATTTTTGAATGGACTATCAACAACTTGTATATCTTTGACTTTTGCTTCAAGCCAATTGTTGATTTCCTCCGTAACTTTTACAAATTCAACTAACATTGCCTTTTCTTTTGGCGATAAATTGGATACTAATCTGTTACATAACTTAAAGTTTCCCTTAATCCTAGCATCGTGAATCCATTTATAAAGTTTCTTCGTTGAACTTTTAAAAACGGGTTCATCTAATTTCGTATCATCAACGGGGTTCTTTGTAATCGGATCATCATTAAGTGTTTCTTCATCTTCCCCACACTTATGTGTTTTTATTGGTCTAACAGTTTTGGTTGGTGGAGATCTAAACTTTCGGTTCATAAAGGTGATCGATTTATCACCATCCCTAAGTGTCATTCTACCTTCTCTTACATCAATGAATGCCTCGGTGGTTGCTAAAAATGGGCGACCTAAAATTAGAGGAATATCAAGATTTTCCTCCATATTAATAACTATGAAATTTGCAACAAAGGTCAAACTTCCCACGTTAACAAGTAAATTATTTGCTATTCCAACCGGGTGTTTAATGGTTAGTTCAAATGATTGAACACCTATTTTGGTTGGTTTTAATTTTCCCATACCTAATCTTTTGTATAAGGAAAGAGGCATAATATTTGCACTTGCTCCTAAATCTGCGAGTCCATTATATATAGCACCATCATTAAGCAAGCAAGAAATGATAAATTCACCCGGGTCTCCTGCTTTAGTAAGTCGAGTTGGTTTGTAAACCTTTTTCGGGTGTTCTTTTCTTGGTTCTTTCACTTCTATTTGAACTTCTTGTTCACATTTTTCTTCGTTTCTTGGAATGGGAGGTTTGTATAAGAATTCTTCTTCATCACTCCAATTTAAATCCTCCCTATTTTCCAATTTTGATTTTTCATATGTTGTTGATAACATATTTATGTTTTTATTTTGAAGGTTTTCTTGGGTGGTGAAATTATGATTGACTTCATTGTCAACTTCCATCGGACCTTGTATGTAATGTTTAACTCTGTGACCATTAACTTTAAATTCAATCCCATTTGAATTTATTAACTCTATTGTTCCGTATGGGAAAAATCTTTTGACTATAAATGGTCCAGACCATCTTGATTTCAATTTTTCAGGAAATAGCTTGAATGTTGAATTGAAAAGAAGAACTCTGTCTCCTTCTTTAAATTCTTTTGAACTTCTGATTCTTTTATCATGCCATTTCTTCGTTCTTGCTTTATAGATTAACGAATTTCGTATGATTCATGTCTTAATTCTTCTAATTCATTTAGTTGACTTAATCGTAGACGCCCAGCTTCATGTAAATCAAGATTACATGTCTTCAAAGCCCAAAATGCTTTGTGTTCAATTTCTACTGGAAGATGACATGCTTTTCCGTAAACGAGTTTAAAAGGTGTGGTTCCAATTGGAGATTTGTAGGCTGTTCTAAAAGCCCAGAGTGCATCCTCCAATTTCATAGACCATTCCTTCGGATTTGATCCTACAGTTTTCTCTAGAATACGTTTTAAAGCTCGGTTGGTATTTTCAACTTGTCCACTTGTTTGTGGATGATAAGCAGTGGAGATTTTATGAGTTACTCCATATCTTTTGAGAACTTTCTCAAGTTGATTGTTACAAAAATGAGTCCCAAATCACTTATTAAAGCTTTCGGTGCTCCGAACCTGGCAAAAAGACGTTTTAAAAAGTTGACTACAACTCGTGCATCGTTAGTCGGGAGAGCTTGTGCTTCCGCCCATTTAGATACATAATCAATGGCAACGAGAATGTATAGATTATTATGAGATTTTGGAAATGGACCCATAAATTCAATACCCCAAACGTCAAATACTTCACATACTTGAATGATATTTTGTGGCATTTCATCACGTTGACTTATTTTTCCGGCCCTTTGACAAGCATCACAGGATTTGCAAAGAAGGTGTGCGTCTTTGAAAATTGTAGGCCAATAGAATCCAGCATCGTAAACTTTTCTTGCTGTGAGCTGAGGCCCATAATGCCCTCCTGTTAGTCCTGTGTGACAATGGTTTAAGATTTGACTGGCTTCATCTCCGAATGCACATCGGCGTATTATTCCATCGGGACAACTTTTAAACAAATGTGGATCTTCCCAGAAATAGTGTTTTATATCACTAAAGAATTTCTTTCATTTTTGGTACGACAATCCTTTTTCAAGGAATCCACATACTAAGTAGTTTGCATAATCTGCAAACCATGGAATTTCATTATAATCTATCTTCAATAGATATTCATCAGGAAAGTTGTCTTGTATGGCCGATTCATTTAGAACTTCTAATTCGGGATTTTCAAGACGAGAAAGATGATCAGCGGCGAGATTTTCTGCTCCCTTTTTGTCTCAGATTTCAATATCGAACTCTTGTAAGAGTAAGATCCAACGGATTAATCTTGGTTTGGCATCTTGTTTCGAAAATAAGTATCTAGGAGCAGAATGGTCGGTATAAACCACCGTTTTAGCTAGAACGAGATATGAACGAAATTTGTGAAAAGCAAAGACAATAGCAAGGAGTTCTTTTTTAGTAGTTGTGTAATTCGTTTGTGCTCCTTGTAACGTCTTACTAGCATAATAAATAGGTTGAATTCGTTTTTCAATCCTTTATCCTAAAACGGCTCCCATTGCAAAATCACTTGCATCGCACATTAGTTCAAATGGTAGATTCCAATTTGGAGTTATCATGATCGGTTCATTAGTGAGTTTTTCTTTAAGAATATTAAAAGATTTGATGCATTCATCTGAAAATATGAATGGAGCATCCTTTTCTAGGAGTTTATTCATAGGAGTGGCAATTTTAGAAAAATCTTTTTTGAAACGTCGGTAAAAACCGGCATGCCCTAGAAAACTCCTAACTCCTCTAACATTGGTGGGATGTGGAAGTTTAGCAATTACATCTACTTTAGCTCTATCCACTTCAATTCCTTCCTTTGAAATTTTATGACCAAGAACGATGCCTTCTTTAACCATGAAATGGCATTTCTCCCAATTAAGTACTAGATTTGATTGTTCGCATCTAATAAGCATTCGTTCAAGATTAACTAGACATGATTCAAATGTATCACCGAAGACTGAAAAGTCATCCATGAAAACTTCCATGCATTCTTCTATCATGTCGTAAAAAATCGCCATCATGCACCTTTGAAAGGTTGCAGGGGCGTTGCAAAGTCCAAATGGCATGCATTTGTAAGCAAAAGTACCATAAGGGCACGTGATTGTGGTTTTCTCTTGGTCCTCGGGTGCTATTGGAATTTGAAAGTATCCGGAAAAACCATCAAGAAAACAATAGTAACTATTTCCGGCTAATCTTTCCAACATTTGATCAATGAAAGGTAAGGGAAAGTGATCTTTTCTGGTGGCGTCATTTAATTTTTTAAAATCAATACAAACACGCCATCCTGTTACAGTCCTAGTAGGAATAAGCTCATTTTTTTCATTTGTGATGACAATCATGCCACCCTTCTTAGGTACGCATTGAACTGGGCTTACCCATGGACTATCAGAGATTGGATAAATTAAACCTGCATCTAGCAGTTTAATAATTTCTTTCTTAACAACATCTTGCATATTAGGATTTAGTCTTTGTTGGCATTGCACATACGTTTTATGACCTTCTTCCATAAGGATTTTATGTGTGCAATACGAAGGACTTATACCTTTAATGTCATGAATCTTCCATGCAATAGCTGGTTTATGAGCTTTTAGCACAGAAATGAGTTGAGATTTTTCATTTTCCGTAAGAGAAGACGATATTATTACAGGTAATTCAGATTCACCATGTAAATAAGCATATTCCAAATGGTTTGGAAGTGGTTTTAACTCTAATGTCGGTGGTTCTTCTATCGATGATTTATATCGATATCTGTCTTCTTCTTTTAGCATTTGAATTTCTTCTATTGTTTGTTCATATCCATTAGCCATAAGTATAGCTAACATTTCAGTTTCATCAATTGGTTCAGTTCCTTCTCCTAAAGAACATTCTCCTGTTCCTTGTAATTCTGGAAATTCTTCTAACAATTCTGCATGTGAATCTATAGTTTGAATATAATAACATGTATCATCTGCAGATTGCGGTTGTTGCACGGCTCTATCAACTAAAAAGGTAACACTCTAATCCTCTATACTTAGGGTCAGTTTCTTACCGAACACGTCTATTATTGCTTTAGCCGTGTTTAAGAATGGTCTTCCTAATATGAGAGGAACTCGAGAATCTTCTTCCATGTCCAGAATAACAAAATCTACTGGAAATACTAAAGTACCAACTTTAACTAGCATGTTCTCCATTATCCCTCTAGGATATTTTACCGATCGATCGGCTAGTTGAATACTTATTCGTGTTGGTTTCAATTCTCCAAGGTCTAGTTTAGCGTATAGTGAATACGGCATTAAATTTATACTAGCACCTAAGTCTGCCAATGCTTCTATTGAACTAAGACTACCCAAAAAACATGGAATTGTGAAACTTCCTGGATCAGATAATTTTTCTGGTATCTTATTCAACAGCACTGCAGAACAATTAGCATTCATAGTAACAGCCGAGAGTTCTTTCATTTTCTTTCTATTTGTGATTAAATCTTTCAGAAATTTAGCATATCTAGGCATTCCTGAAATCACATCAATGAAAGGAAGATTGACATTTATCTGTTTAAACATATCCAAGAATTTGGATTGCTCGGCTTCAAGTCTCTCTTTTCTCATTTTACTCGGGTAAGGAAGTGATGGTTGGTATGGTTTAACATAAGGTTTAGCCTTAATTGTGTTATTTTCATTAACCTTTTCAACTACCGGTTCTGTTTCCTTATCTTGCTCAGGTTGTGGTTCTTGTGGAGTAGGAATAGAGTCATCAGAAATTACAGGTATTTCAGGTGGTTTAAGTGTAATACCACTTCTTGTGGTAATGGCTTTAGCCATTTCATTTCGGGGGTTAGCATTTGTATCGCTAGGTAGACTTCCCGGTTTTCTTTCACCTATCAACCTTGCTAGGTTACTCACTTCTTGTTCCAGATTTTGAATAGAAGCTTGTTGATTTCTAAATGCTTGAGCATTTTGTTCATTGGTTTTTTTCTGAGATGTGAAAAATTGAGTTTGAGATTCAACTAGCTTTGACATCATATCTTCTAAATTTGGCTTTTTATCATCAGTTTGTGGTGGTTTGTTTTGAAAAATAGGTCTTTGCTGATTGTAAGTATTATTGGATACTTGTTGATTGCTAGGACCTTGTTGGTTGTTGTATGGAACATTTCAGTTATAATTCTGGTTTTGATTATAAATTGGTCTTGGCGGTTGATAATTATTCTGATAATTATTTCCAGGCCTTTGGTTTATGTATGAAACATTCTCTCTTTGTTCCATTGTTAGTTCAATACTGAGACAATCTTTTGTTAAATGTGGTCCTCCACACTGCTCACAACTAATTCGTATTGAATGAATATCTGTAGTCATCTTTTCCATTCCTCTCTCGACAACATCTATCTTTGCGGAAATGGAATCAAAGTCATGGCTAGAATCGGCTCTAGCTGCTTTAGATGATCTAACGATATCTTTTTCTTGGTGCCACTCGTGTGAGTGGGAAGCAGTGTTATCAATAATTTTGTAAGCGTCAGTTGCTGTTTTCTTCATAATGGAACCACCAGCTGCTATATCGATGTCTTTTCTTGTAGTGATGTCGCATCCTTGGTAGAATATTTGTACTATTTGACAAGTGTCTAAACCATGTTGCGGACATCCTCTCAATAACTTTCCAAATCTTGTCCACGCCTCATATAAAGTTTCATTTGGCTTTTGTGTGAACGTAACAATTTCTCCTTGAAGTCTCACGGCTTTAGATGCCGGAAAGAATTGTTTAAGAAATTTTTCAACTAAAACGTCTCATGTATCAATCGCCCCTTCAGGTAATGATTCTAACTAATCTTTGGCTTCTCCCTTTAAAGTTCAGGGAAATAACATGAGATATATCTGTTCATCCACTTCTCGGATTTTAAATAGTGTACAGATCCTATTAAATGTACGAAGATGTTCGTTTGGATCTTCCTTCGGCGCACCACTATATTGGCATTGATTAGTCACCATGTGTAGGATTTGTCCCTTGATTTCATAATCTGGCGCATTAATGTCAGGTTGAGTAATTGCGTGACCTTGGCCAGTGCGTTTAGCTCGCGTTCGTTCTTCCATACTTAGAGGTTCCAGATTTTCCATGATTGAATTTGTTGAATCTGAATCACTAGAGGATTCTGATTTAATAGTTGGTTCCTCTACAATCTCCGTTTGAATGATTGGTGGTTCCGGAGGAAAAATTAATGGTTCAGGATCTCTGAATTGTCCCTGAATATCCTCCGGGTTCTCAATTGTGAGGTCGGGTTCAAAAATGGATTATCGGAAATTTGAATTGGAATACTTGGTCGACTGGATGACGATTCTAAAGAAAAATCAACTGCGACAATATTTGCTAGATGTCTTGATCGAGTTACGGGTGGTGAACGTACAAAAGGTGGTGAACGTTTTGCTCGGTGCATTCACTGAATATCCTATTAGTTATAAAAATAAAAATTATATAAGTTATCAAATTAATAAACTTTTCTGCTTTTGCCCACGTTTCGAATAGCCAATAGATGCAGCAGGGAGCCAGAACCCTTTAAATCGGAAGCTCACAACTCAGCCACTAACAAATTCAACTATTACTACGAAGCAGAAAATTTGGATGTCTATCAATTTAACCACTTAAAATAATTTTTCGTTGAAATTTAAAGAAATTTTAGAGAAGAAATAGAAAAAATCTAAGTCCTAAAAACTAGAGTGGCGAAAAATAAGAAAGAAAAAGAGCGCATCGGAATACGTCGAAAAAAATAAAAATCGAAAAATAATAAAAAGAACGTAGCGCGTCGAAACTTAAAAATCTAAAAACTAGGAATTAAAAGTTACGTCTAAAGGTATTAAAGCTTAAAAGGAATACTATATCTAAAACGGCAATAACTTAAAAAAAAAAAAAAAAAAACTTAAAACTTAAAACGGCGTCGTAAAATTCTAAAGCACCTAAATCTTAGTCTAAAGAAAAAGTACTTAAGCGATTTTACGGCAGAGCCTAAAAATCTAGAAATAAAAATAAACTACGGCAAAATACTAAATTTAAAACTAGTTACGAACAATAAAAATACAAATATTACGAATAAACGATTAAAAGGATACAAATATAAAAATAAGCTTAAAATTGATAAAATTATTTATTTTTATAAAAATATTATTTTTATATTTATTTTATAAAAGTATTAATTTTTATATATAATAAAACTAATTAATACTTAAAATACAAATTAATTAAAAACTATAACTAAATATTAATTTAATAAACCAAATTAGGGTTTAAAAATATAATAAATAAAAATACTCCGTAATTAATGCGATTTAGGGTTTGACCAGGCGTGTCAGGGTGTGCTACGCGATCGCTTAGCTTTTTTTGCCTCGCCAGCTCCGAGATCGCGGAGGACAATATTACCGGATTAAAACGTGGGCTAAAACAGTTCGGCCCAATTCAAAACTTTATTAAAAACAGTGTTGGGCTTCGACGGATTTCGGCCCAATTCGATTTTATATATATATATATATATATATATATATATATATATATATATATATATATATATATATATATATATATATATATATATATATATATTTTATTATTAAGTTTTATAAAATATTATATATATAATTTTTATAAAATAAAAATATATTTTAAAAACTTAAAATAAAAATACTTATTAATTTTATAAATAAAAATCTTAAAAATATATAACCACTGTTTTAAAAATCCCCGGCAGTGACGCAAAAAATACTTGATGTGTGCGAGGTGGTGTATAAAATAGTTATAATTTTTACAAGGAAATACTATTAAATACGATACGATTTTACACAAGATATTTATTTATTTATAGAATGGATATACCTAAACCTTGCTACAACAGTATAGGCAGTGTACCTAATCGTAGAGTAGTGTAGTTTTTAGAAAGTCCGGTTCGTTCCACATGGAGATTTTTAAACAAGCTTAACGCTATATTTTTAACTTATAATTGTAAAAATACAAAAATATATATAAATAGTATTATTATTATAAAAGGGAGTTTTTACCGTTTAATGACCGGTTTGTCGATTTTAAAAAACTTTAGTTGCAGTTAAAACCTAATGTAAAATATTAAAAATAAATATAACTTAATTTAAAGCGTAAATTGAATAACGATAATGAAATTGCGATAAATAAAAGTACGATAAAATAAAATTGCGATAATTAAAGAGTACGATAATTAAAAGTGCAATTAAATACAATGAAAATAAATAAAAGTGCGATAATTAAAAGTGCAATTAAATATGAAATAAAAGAATTATGCTTATTTAAACTTCCATAATCATGATGTTTGACGTGTTGATTTTTAGTTTATTCCCATAGGTTAATTGTTCTTTGTCCTGGATTATTCAATATGTCCATACGGATTTGTCCATAATAGTCCATCAGTCATAATCATAAAATGCGAAAGTCTTCGTCAAATTATTCTTATTCCCGAAGTCAAATATTCCAACTAATTGGGGATTCGAATTGTAACAAGGTCTTAATACTTTGTTTAATGAATACACCAGGTTATCGACTGCGTGTAAACCAAGGTTTTACTACTTTGCTAACAATTACACCAATTACCCTTGAATGTAATCCACCCATGTTTCAACAAGTCTATTAACTATTAATCCAGTTCCGTGTCCGGTAAAATGAACAATTATTGGTATTTATAGATATCCCGCCCACCGTACCCAGTCAAGCGTATGTGGTTATATATAAATACGTCAAATTATAAGTCTATATATTAAATTAACGAGGTGTCATTTAGTTAATATAAAGCCCATTAATAGCCCATAGTCTAATTTCTACAAGTGTCGTTCTTTTATCCAAACCCCAATTATGGTCCAAAGCCCAATTACCCAATTTTAATATTTAGCCCAACATCACGATTACTTCGACATTAAATAAGCATAATAATAACTTAGCTACGAGACATTAATTTAAAAAGGTTAAACATAACTTACAATGATTTAAAAATAGCGTAGCGTTACACGGACAGAATTTCGACTTACACCCTTACAACATTCGCTAACTTAACCTTATTATTATTAATCTTAAATTAAAATTATAAATTATAAATATATATATATATATATATATATATATATATATATATATATATATATATATATATATATATATATATATATCTTTTTCGTATATGAAATGGAAAGAAGGTGTAAAAATATCGTTCGAACGCGTTGCCTTTTATAGGCCCCATTTTAGTTTTGGTGTGCTCCGCGATCTCGAAGGGTTTCTCCTTCACAGCTCCACGATCGCGGAGTGGTGGATTACAGCTCATCCAAGTTTGGCTCCTAGCTTGCCGACGGATTTTTTAATAAATAAATATAATATATATATATATAATTATTTCTATATTATATTATATTTATATGCATAGTTGATTTGTAATTTTCGCTCCGTTGCATCGTGCGTTGAAAGTTGACTTAGGTCCCGGTTCCAGATTTTCGAACGTCCTTGCGTACAATTTAATATCTTGTATTTTGCGTTTTGTGTCTTGTACTCTTGTAATTTTGAGACGTTTCTCATCAATAATTGGAACCACTTTGATTGACCTTTGTACTTTTGAGCTTTTTGGTCGTTTGCGTCTTCAATTCATCGAATCTGTCTTTTATCTTCACCTTTTATTATTTAAACGAATATTACTTGTAAATAGAACAATTGCAACTAAAAGCTTGTCTTCCTTGAGTAATAATGCTATGAATTATGTGTTCGTTTTTAGCATTATCAATAGGTCAAACATTTACCACTCGTCACATGCCACACCTCCAATCGTGGTCGACAAAGAGTTATTCCTTCCGGATATCACTCACCACATATCGCAACCAAATATAGCCAACGAAGAGCTATCCATACGGATATCACTCACTATATTTTCCAACCCGATTATGGTCCCCGAAAAGTGAATCCTAACTTATGTCACTTACCACGCCTCACGCAAGCAACCAAATTATATACATAAATGTATAAATATTCCACTCACTTTGATTACTTGAAAAGCAATCCTGCTTGATCTCCTAATCGTCCAAAAGCAAATCACCTAAGTAATTCACAACAAGTAAGCCAAACACTCTAGCTTATAACCAAAATACCAATAAGTGCAATTTCGACCCATTAGCACTTACCTCCAATTTGACTAAGTCAAATATCACCCGAAACATCCATAATCACAATCGACTAGTGATTAGGTTCCAACAACTCATTTTACTCAAGGTTTCATCATCAAAACACTATACTTGCATCAATTTACACAAAACCCATTTTGACCTAATCTCAAGTCAAAACACCCATTTGCAAGCTTACACAATTAATCACTTATAACCTAAGTTAACTAGTGATATTAACACCCGAACATGAGTATCAACTAATCAATTTCATCATCCAACCCAAAACCCACTAACAATGGTTATCAACACCATTTACTAGCTCAATCACCCAATTATCAACTAGTGGGTTTACTCAAGAACACCCAAATCAAACCCCAATTATGAACACTAAATCAAACTATGAAAAACTCGGAGTTAGAACTTACCAATACTACCACAACATAGCCAAGAGCGAGATGAACAACCTTAACACTTGAGCTTCTGATCGATTCAAGCTCCTTCGTCTCCAAATCTCCAAATCTCTCTCTCTCTCTCTAAGAATGAAATGAGAGTGTTTGTGGATTTGAAATGTGGTCCAAAACTAGATCCAAAACTGATAATATGGCCACACATCCGCCCTCAAGTGAAAAGACCAAAATGCCCTTCATTTAATTCAAACTATCAAAAAGCAGGATTTTGTTGCAGACTAGGTGCACTGAGCGCACCACTATATGTCGCGGCGCGCACAAGCTCCATCTCAGCTGTCAGTTTCAGTTTGATTATTCGACATTCATGTACACCTGTACACTTGAGTTTAGGGTCTTACATAAACCCATTTATAGCTCAATCCGAAAAGACATACTACAAAGTTGCAAGGATAAAGAGACATATAAGCAGTCATGCAAGGATATTATTGGATTATTTACAATATGTGTTTGGTCCTTAAACATACCATAATAGTCTGTCACACTACTAAATTGCAATATTTTGACCATTTGATCTTTAGTCTTGTTTTCTCCAATGAAGTTATGATAGTGCTCTGCATAATCATCCCACAAAGTGCTATTCATCTTTAAGTCACTGCACCTTAGAAAGAAAATAAGTATTTTACATATACCAAAAGTGTGTGTACCATATTCAAATGATTAAAAAAAGTAGTTTAGATCCTCAAGATCCGCTGCTAGACGTTTTCCTACCATCTAATTATCTTTTACATACACCACTACTTCTCAAAATTCATCAACTCGTGCTATGATATCTGCAATACGCCGAAAGCCAACTATATATTGAACTTTGAACTATATTATTATAATATAATATCTAATATGGCTAATATTAAGGCATTGAATTACATACATATACAGTAATACTTAACAACTGATTACTTATCAACTCGAATGTCTGGTAAATTAGAATACCATTCACAGAAGATCAGCTTCTGATTAATAATGATGTCATGGTTAAAATAATCAAAGAAAGAAGAATGATAACACGGTTTAAAATTTCAGATCAATACCCACTTGCAACTAAATCGTTAATTTATAATCTGATAAACATTTCATTTATTCACATCAAGACCCTTAGATCAACTTTATTAACATATAAACATACTTTTTGATACATGTTTGCATAAGTTGAATCGAAGACATTGTAATATGATTTATCAATTGATATTGCCATTCTGATTTAATTTCTGGATGACGATTTTGTAATTTGACATTGCCGATGATAACGTTAGTTTTGACCATCTTGCAATATTGATATGACCTAAATTAATTTGAATCATTAGATTTAACACTCTTCCCGTTCGGATTTCATTTTTGATTGTTTAATTGTTAAAAGCATCAAGTGATGTAATCGAGTTGTAATCTTTGTGTTTATATCTGAGAGATGCATTCGTAATGAGAGATAAAGTGACATATGAATACGCGTAGTCAACGTCATGTTTGTTACTCATATTATTTATTATATTGATTTCATTAGATAATAATATCAAATTAATTATTGTTAATCAATATTTAAAATAACTATAGAAGTTACACCTGGAATGTACACATGGCTGGGTTTTCTGTAATTAAGCAGCTAATTACATGTAAGCTGATTAACACTCTCTTTTATATAAATATATAGATAGATAGATTATTTTATTGTTACTATATTTAGAAAAATTTTAATAAGAAAAAACTAAAAGAAACAAACGTATACCAAAAATAATTATAAAATGTAAAAATAAGTAGATAATCGAGGGGAGTTGTGTTCGAGCTTGACAATGATCTAGCCATGCTTGTATGCTTGTTTATAACGAGAGGATTATGCTCACGCGTTGCGGCAGAAAATCATTTTGAATAATAAAATTAAATATGATTGCAATAGTTTATAATTACATTAGGAAAATTGATTATCAATAAAATAAATGTTTTCTAATAATTTCACAATATTGGTACTAAACTAATATTATTTCTTTTGTGAGTTTATTAGATATTCTATTGAAAAAAGTTAATCAAAGAGCTCCTACCAAACTAATACACTTTTCGTCTCAAATTAATAGTCCTTTTTAACTTTTCGAAGTCTTTATTTCGTAACTTTGACTTTGAATAACTTTATTTGTTTTATATAATATTTGATGAAAGTTATATCAAATTAAAGTAGATATAAAATTTAATATATTCATATTAATATTTGAGTAATTATATAAATATAATTACTTCAATCTCATTCGAGATGTTAACCAAGATAATAAACGAGTTTAAATAAGATTTTTGTCATTTTAATATTTGATGATAACGGTTGAAATAGTTTGAGCAAAATTGGAGGATTCTGCTTTGGCTGAAGCACTTAAAACAACTCCTAATTCGACCCATATTGTGCTTCTTGATCGTGATATGTAATTGTGTTCATTCTCTAAAGCATAATATAAATATATTTAAACAAAAGACTCATGTATTACCTATTCTTATCATATTCACTTAAGTTACAATGTCTAACTGTAGACTATAATGAGAACAACAACATTTAAACCCCATAAAAAAGTAATGAATGAATTAATAACCAAATGTTGCACAGATAATAGATATTACTTTGATGTTGTTTGGGTCATTAACACCCGAACTGTAACTCCCTACAATCAAACCAACATACATTTACTAATAACAATCAGCAAATTCGTAACTTAGTTACAAAACCAACAATCACTTACAACAATGTAACCCAAACAATAAAATCAACTGTTGTGTTTTCTGTATTGTTTTTAATTGTTGTAGTACAAAAATTTGAAGTATCTTATTTTCTTAAAATACTAAGCATATTTATTTAAAACATGACGAAATATAAATGGACTGAAAATTACACATTTATCTGAAATCAGTAGCACATTATTTAATAGCACATTACAGCTGGTAAGAATTACACTTACAAAACACACCTTAATTTTATTTCATTCGAATGAAAACATTAGATTAAACTTAAAAAAGTCATAAATAGTAGTAACAACTTCTTAGTTGTGAAGGTTTAGGCACTTCCAGATCATTTTTTTTTTTTTTTTGTTATTTCTTTTACTCTATTTCCATAACCATTTTAATTTTAATTCTACTGACATTCAGATCTCTGTTTGAAACTTATACAAACTAAAATCTCATATACAGAGTCATACAGACCTGCATTTCAGTATATTTTTTGATGTACAAGTAAACCATTAGACATACGATCAATTTGTAAACCAAGGCAATACTTAATTTTTTCAAGATCTTTCATTTCAAATTCATTCTTTAGAAGTATGACTCCATTTATTTCTTTATTTGTCCCTATAATGTTAAGGTCATTGAAATACACAACTATGATCAAATATCTTGAAGTTGTTTTCTTAATGAAAACACATGGGCAAATAAGATTATTTGTATACCCTTTGCTTATCAAGTAATCACTTAATCGGTTATACCACATACATCCCGATTGTTTCAACCCATATAATGATCTTTGTAATTAATCGAGTACATTTCCTTTGGTTTTGTACTACATGCTTGATGTGCGTAGAGGTGTATACGAAATAGTTATATATTTATTATGAAATACTATTAAATACAATACAATTTTACACAAGTTATTTATTTATTTATAGAGTGGATATACCTAAATCTTTCTACAACACTTATAGGCAGTGTACCTAATCATACAGTGGTGTAGTTTTTAGTAAGTCCGGTTCGTTCCACAGGGAGCTAGCCAAGTTTAACGCTATATTTTTAAAACTATATTTGTGTGTGTATATATATATATATATATATATATATATATATATATATATATATATATATATATATATATATATATATATATATATATATATATATATATAAGTAGTATTATTATTATAAAAGGGGGTTTTTACCGTTTAATGACCGGTTTGTCGATTTTAAAACTTTAGTCGCAGTTAAAACCTAATGTAAAATATTAAAAATAAATATAACTTAATTTAAAGCGTAAAGTAAATGACAATAATTAAAGTGCGATAAAGAAAATTGTGATAATTAAAAAGTACGATAATTAAAAGTGCAATAAATAAAATGACAGTAAATAAAAGTGCGATAAAATATGAAATAAAGGAATTATGCTTATTTAAACTTCCATAATCATGATGTTCGGCGTGTTGATTTTAGTTTATTACCATGGGTTAATTGTCCTTTGTCCTGGATTATTCGATATGTCCATACGGTTTTGTCCATAATAGTCCATCAGTCATAAATATAAAGTGCGAGAGTCTTCGTCAAATTATCCTTATACCCGAAGTCAAATATTTCAACTAATTGGGGATTCGATTTGTAACAAGGTCTTAATACTTTGTTTAATGAATACAGATTATCGACTGCGTGTAGTCCAAGGTTTTACTACTTTGTTAACAATTACACCAATTACCCTTGAATGTAATCCACCCCTGTTTCAACAAGTCTATTGATTATTAATCCATCCCCGTGTCCGGTCAAATGAATAATTATTGGTATTTATAGATATCCCGCCCACCGTACCCAGTCAAGCGTATGTGGTTATATATAAATACGTCAAATTATAAGTCTATATATTAAATTAATGAGCTATCATTTAGTTAATATAAAGCCCATTAATAGCCCATAGTCTAATTTCCACAAGTGTCGTTCTTTTGTTCAAACCCCAATTATGGTCCAAAGCCCAATTACCCCGTCTTTAATATTTAGCCCAACATCACGATTACTTCGATTTAAATAAGCATAATAATAACTTAGCTACGAGACATTAATTTAAAAAGGTTGAACATAACTTACAATGATTAATAATAGCGTAGTGTTACACGGACAGAATTTCAACTCACACACTTACAACATTCGCTAACATACCTTTATTATTATTAATCTTAAATTAAAATTAAAATTATAATATAAATATAATTATATATCGTGAGAGAGAGAGGATAGAAAAAGATGTGTATGTAATTCGTCTGAAAAACGCTGAATTTATAGATGTGGCCTGTGATTCCTTCCCATGCGATCGCATGGAAATTGGTCTTCCTGGCCATGCGATCGCATGGCCTTCTTTTACAGCTCACGAAGCTTTGTTTTCTTGTTTGCCGACGGTTTTAATATATAATATAATATATATATATATTTTTAAGAATTAATTATATATTATATTATATTCATGTGCATAGTTGACTTGTAATTTTTAGTCCGTTGCGTCGCGCGTTGAGAGTTGACTCTGATCCCAGTTCCGGATTTTCGAACGTCCTTGCGTACAATTTAATATCTTGTACTTTGCGTTTTGCGGCTTGTACTCTTGTAATTTCTAGACGTTTCTCATCAATAATTTGAACCATTTTGATTGTACTTTGTACTTTTTAGCTTTTTGGTCGTTTGCGTCTTCAATTCATCGAATCTGTCTTTTGTCTTCACCTTTTATTATTTAAACGAATATCACTTGTAAATACAACAATTGTAACCAAAAGCTTGTCTTTCTTGAAGGATAATGCTATGAAATATATGTTTGTTTTTAGCATTATCAAATATTCCCACACTTGAGCGTTGCTTGTCCTCAAGCAATATAGTCTTGAAATAAAAATACTAGAATCACTTCTTTATTCTTCACACTTTGAGCATCAGTGATTTCGATTTGGCGGTATGAAAAATGATAGTAACGTTGTGGTTTACAGTCCCACATGACTATGAAAATTTAGATCCTTTAAGGAAATTGGATCGTTATGAAAACATTTAATCTTTTTGAAAATTCAATCTAGTTTTTACCCTAGATAAGTTTTCCGGTATAACCCTTCACCGGTGTTTGCAAAATGTTTTTGTGGGTTTTGTGGGTTTTAGATTTGAAAGTTCTAGCTCAAAACTTATGATTTTGTGTCACCCACTTGCTAACCTTGTATTGGGAAAGCAACACGTCCAGTTTACTTGCTCTGTATATTACCTTTCGGTAAACTACCATCCGGTTGTAAAGGAAAGCGTTGAACAAGCAACTGTTAAGGCAATGTCCCGTGACATGCTTTTGATTATGGTCTATATCGTGTCGAATGAAATTACTATCCTTTGTAGGAGCAATAGTAAAGATCACCCTATAATTTTTTGGTCTGGCACAAGGTCCTGTCTTTGACCATGCTATGCAACCACCGTTCTTACGGTTGACACCCGATTTGGTTCAGGTGACCTAATGAATTCCAGGTGAATTCTTAGGATTTTACGTTTGATGGTAATGAACGCATTGGAAATGGGTTTTCAGAAAACAAATCGGTTTGTAATTTGATCAAAATATTTTATCGTTCAAGCTCGAGTTTAGATATCATCGAATTCCATGAGTTTGAATTCTCAATCTTTAAGGTCAATCTCAAAGATTGAGTAATATCAGTCTTAAAAGCTGATTTTTGATCTTTAAGGAGATTATCCTTTCTGGGGATCTGATTCATTAGTCTTATAAGCTAATTTGCACGGTGCCCCCCATTGTACGAGATAGATCCTCTCATGGTTAGGATAAGTCTGACCACTTGGCGACCCTGTTTGATGTGGAGATCCGTGGATTTCCAGCTGATTTTTGAGAAAACTTTTCAAGGTTTTTCGTAGACTCTACAACTGGTCTGGACGACAACTTCCTGACCTAAATCAAGAAGCGCGTGTCTTTTTCTCGGAAGACTTTACTTCCTTATAAATTCTATTTATATTACAATAAACTGGGTAAAACTTATTAATGTCGTTCAAAACAAAAGTATCTTCAATTATTTGTACAAAAATATGTGATATATGTTCTAAATAACTTGGTAAATTTTTTCCAAACTTGGCTTTTATTTTCCTTTCTTTGCCTTTTTATTTTCCTCTATTCCATTTTAAATGAATTCAAGCATTTTGGGTTGTTTCTCAATTTATGTCCTTTCCGAGGTAACAATAATTTCGGTGTTAACACCTAGTTTTATCGTTCATAAATATGTATAAACATGATTTGAATTCATTTAGTTGAAAATTTTGAAAAATTTTACTAGAATTGGGTAGTCAGTATATAAGACTAGGGCTGTTCTTTATTATCAGAGAGCACTAGATTCTAATACAACTACTGTGTTACTAGTATTTTTAATGGTAACCAAGTGTATAAATTAAAATTTTAAAAATCTGAAAGAATTTAACCCCTTCCCACACTTAAGATCTTGCAATGCCCTCATTTGCAAGAAATCAGTAGCAATTTAAATTATTGAGGGTGAGTAGCGTAGAAAAATGATTAAATTTTACCAAAGTTTTCAAACATATTGGCGTTTGTTTGTTGAATGATAAATGGTGCACAGTATTTGTTCATTCCTGCAGTTGTTATTTCAAAAATATTATGCATCTTGTAGTCAAAATTAGTTGCTTTTGCTGAACTTATTGCCAGTTTTTGAAAATGCGCTATTTTACCCTGTTTTGTACATTAGATAAACTACAAACATACATAATATTTTTATTATATTTTTTTTATAAAACCTTTATTTATTAAAACAATTTAAATGAATAATTTTTTTTTAAAAAAAGTTTGTTTCCTTTTACTTTAGGTAGTTTCGGTATGTTTACCTAGTCCGTCCCTCGACAAAATTTAAAATTTGTCGTTTTTAAAGCGATTGTTTTAAAAGCAAAGATTTTTGGTTTTTTTTTTGGCATACTTTAAATCAATAAGATTAAAAATAATGATAACAAAATTTCTCGTCCCGCCCTCGGGTAAAGCAATTTCGGTTCAACGACCTAGTCTTCAACTTACGACGAATTTTTAGAAATCAATTTTTAATTTAGTGAAATAAAGTACATTTTTGTTTTTAAATTCACACCAAAATTAAATTTAAAATTCATAAAATTAAAAATTCATATTAATATTATCAATATTTTTATACATTAGTTTTACAAACTTATATTGAAAATATTAATTTTTAAAATATTTAAAAACTTAAATATATTGATTTAAAAAATTTGCATTAATAATTTAATATTTATATATTAATTTCAAAAACAAGGTAAAAATAAAATTAAAAATCTTTTTGGTCTTTTATCCCACTTTAATCAATCAAATATTATCAAAAATATACGCCCCTCTTTTGGGTAAAGTAATTTTGGCTATATTACCTAGTTTTACTCCTGACGAATTTCTAAAATACTTTGGATTGATTGATTAAAGATATTTATACCTTAAGAATAATTTCGCAGTGATGTAATAAATTTTTGTATGATATCAATAATTTCGATTTCGCATACCTAATTTTATTGAATATCAATTTAATACTTTATAGCAAACGATTCAGCGTTTATTATCAAAAGGTTAAAAGCAATAAAATTAAATAAAAACTGTACAAACTTACCTATGAGAAAGAATTCTCAGAGACCTGCTTTAGCCGACTCATAGGAGAGTCGTGTGATTTAGTTTTCCATAGCTACATAAGCGTAACCTTGATTCTTCAATATCTTTTCTTCTAAACATATAAACGGTCCTTCTCTACATAGAGTAACAAATTCGGTAGCGGTGGGTGGCCACCAGGACTTCCAATGAAGCAAGAGGTCACGGGTTCGATTCCCTTCAAGGCAAAATACCTTGGACGAGCTCCATTTAGTGATTGATTGACTAGAGGATGCTTTACCTGGTAGCGGTAGAGGCCTGGCTTGCCGTTTACCCGGGGTTTACCAACTAGAGGGGAGCCATTATGGCTCATCGCTAGGGGGGTTCCTCGTAAAAAAAAAACAAATTCGGTATTTGAATATGTTTGATTATTTGAACATTTACCTTCGTGTGACCATTTTCCGCATTTATGACATCTTTCAAGGTGTCGTGCTCTTCTTTTTGTTGCTGATTTTGATTTTTCTTTACCAAAATGTGTCTTATGATGATCTTTCCTGAGTTCTTTCCTTACTTCGTCACATCTGCTTCTTATTACTGACACCAGGTCACTTGGGAGTCTGTCATTATTACGTTTAGTAATCAAAGCGTGTAGCATTAGACCATGGTTCAGATCAAAGGAATTCTTCATCTCGTAAAACCTAAAAAAAATAAAAATTCAGAATGGAGGGAGAAGACTAGTTCTTTAGGGTCAGCTAGGGAAAGACCATTCGGATTCCATTCTCGGAAACTACACGAAAACAGAAGATCTAACTCTAACAGAAATATATATTATCCTTAAAAGACTTGATTCTCCCCACACTTAGTTAGGTGTGGTGTCAAAATTGTAATTAACTTCGTTTTTAATTGGACTACCAACAACTTGTATATCTCTGACTTTTGCTTCAAGCCAATTGTTGATTTCCACTGTAACTTTCACAAATTCAACTAACATTGCCTTTTCTTTAGGAGACAAATTGGATACTAATCGGTTACATAACTTAAAGTTCCCCTTAATCCTGGCATCTTGAATCCGTTTATAAAGTTTCTTCGTTGAACTGTTAAAAACGGGTTCATCTAATTTCGTATTAACAACGGGGTTCTTTGTTATCAGGTCATCATTGGTTGTTGCTTCATCTTCCCCACACTTAGGTGTTTTTATTGGTTCAACAGTTTTGGTTGGTGGAGATCTAAACTTTCGGTTCACAAAGGTAACCTATTTGTCACTATTCCTAAGTGTCATTCTACCTTCTCTTACATCAATGAATGCCTCGGTGGTTGCTATAAATGGGTGACCTAAAATTAGAGGAATATCAAGGTCTTCCTCCATATTAATCACTGAAATTTGCAACAAAGGTCAAACTTCCCCCTTTAACAAGTAAATTGTTTGCTATTTCAACCGGGTGTTTAATGGTTTGATCAAATAATTGAACACCTATTCTTGTTGGTCTTAATTTACCCACACCTAATCTTTTGTATAAGGAAAGAGGCATAACATTTGTACTTGCTCCTAAATCTGCGAGTTCATTATACATAGCACCATCGTTAAGCAAGCAAGAAATGATAAATTCACCTGGGTCTCCTACTTTAGTAAGTAGAGTTGGTTTGTTAACCTTTTCCAAGTGATCTTTTCTTGGTTCTTTCACTTATACTTGAACTTCTTGTTCATGTTTTTCTTCGTTTCTTGGAATGAGAGGTTTGTATAGGAATTCTTCTTCATCACTCCAATTTGAAGCTTCCCCGTCTTCCAATTTTGGTTTTTCATATGTTGTTGATAACATATTTATGTTTTCATTCTGAGGGTTTTCTTGGGTGGTGAAATTATGATTGACTTCATTGTCAACTTCCATTGGATCATGTATGTAATGTTTAACTCTGTGACCATTAACTTTAAATTCAATTCCATTTGAATTTATTAACTCTATTGTTCCGTATGGGAAAACTCTTTTGTCTATGAATGGTCCAGACCATCTAGATTTTAATTTTCCAGGAAATAGCTTGAATCGTGAATTGAAAAGAAGAACTCTGTCTCCTTCTTTAAATTCTTTCGAACTTCTGATTCTTTTATCATGCCATTTCTTCGTTCTTTCTTTATAGATTAACGAATTTTCGTATGCATCATGTCTTAATTCTTCTAATTCGTTTAATTGACTTAACCGTAGATGTCCGGCTTCATGTAAATCAAGATTACATGTCTTCAAAGCCCAAAATGCTTTATGTTCAATTTCTACTGGAAGGTGACATGCTTTTCCGTAAACGAGTTTAAAAGGTGTGGTTCTAATTGGAGTTTTGTAGGCTGTTCTAAAAGCCCAGAGTGCATCCTCCAATTTCATGGACCATTCTTCGGATTTGATCCTATGGTTTTCTCTAGAATACGTTTTAAAGCTCGGTTGGTATTTTCAACTTGTCCACTTGTTTGTGGATGATAAGCAGTAGAGATTTTATGAGTTACTCCATATCTTTTGAGAACTTTCTCAAGTTGATTGTTACAAAAATGAGTACCCCGATCACTTATTAAAGATTTCGGTGTTCCGAACCTTGCAAAAAGACGTTTTAAGAAGTTGACTACAACTCGTGCATCATTAGTTGGGAGAGCTTGTGCTTTCGCCCATTTAGATACGTAATCAATGGCAACGAGAATGTAGAGATTATTATGAGATTTTGGAAATGGACCCATAAAGTCAATACCCCAAACGTCAAATACTTCACATACTTGAATGACATTTTGTGGCATTTCATCGCGTTGACTTATTTTTCTGGCCCTTTGACAAGCATCGCAGGATTTACAAAGAAGGTGTGCGTCTTTGAAAATTGTAGGCCAATAGAATTCAACATCGTAAAATTTTCTTGCTGTGAGTTGAGGCCCATAATGCCCTCCTGTTGATCTTGTGTGACAATGGTTTAAGATTTGACTAGCTTCATCTTCGAATACACATCGGCGTATTATTCCATCGGGACAACTTTTAAACAAATGTGGATCTTCCCAGAAATAGTGTTTTATATCACTAAAGAATTTCTTTCGTTTTTGGTACGACAACCCTTTTTCAAGAAATCCACATACTAAGTAGTTTGCATAGTCTGCAAACCATGGAATTTCATTATAATCTATCTTCAATAGATATTCATCAGGAAAGTTATCTTGTATGGCCGATTCATTTAGAACTTCTAATTCAGGATTTTCAAGACGAGAAAGATGATCAGCGGCGAGATTTTCTGCTCCCTTTTTGTCTCGAATTTCAATATCGAACTCTTGTAAGAGTAAGATCCAACGGATTAATCATGGTTTAGCATCTTGTTTCAAAAATAGGTATCTAAGAGCAGAATGGTCTGTATAAACCACCGTTTTAGCTAGAACGAGATATGAACGAAATTTGTTAAAAGCAAAGACAATGGCAAGGAGTTCTTTTTCAGTAGTTGTGTAATTCGTTTGTGCTCCTTGTAACGTCTTACTAGTGTAATAAATAGGTTAAAATCATTTTCCAATCCTTTGTCCTAAAACGGCTCTCATTGCAAAATCACTTGCATCGCACATAAGTTCAAATGGTAGATTCCAATTTGGAGTTATCATGATCGGCGCATTAGTGAGTTTTTCTTTAAGAATATTAAAAGATTTGATGCATTCATCTGAAAAGATGAATGGAGCATCCTTTTCTAGGAGTTTATTCATAGGAGTGGCAATTTTAGAATAATCTTTTATGAAACGTAGGTAAAAACCGGCATGCCCTAGAAAACTCCTAACTCCTCTAACATTGGTGGGATGTAGAAGTTTAGCAATTACATCTACTTTAGCTCTATCCACTTCAATTCCTTCCTTTGAAATTTTATGATCAAGAACGATGCCTTCTCTAACCATGAAATGGCATTTCTCCCAATTAAGTACTAGATTTGATTGCTCGCATCTAATAAGCATTCGTTCAAGATTGACTAGACATGTTTTAAAAGTATCACCGAAGACTGAAAAGTCATCCATGAAAACTTCAATGCATTCTTCTATCATGTCGTGAAAAATCGCCATCATGAATCTTTGAAAGGTTGCAGGGGCGTTGCAAAGTCCAAATGGCATGCGTTTGTAAGCAAAAGTACTATAAGGGCACGTGAATGTGGTTTTCTCTTGGTCCTCGGGTGCGATTGGAATTTGAAAATATCCGGAAAAACCGTCAAGAAAATAATAGTAACTATTTCCGGCTAATCTTTCCAACATTTGATCAATGAAAGGTAAGGGAAAGTGATCTTTTCTGGTGGCGTCATTTAATTTTCTATAATCAATACAAACACGCCATCCTGTTATAGTCCTAGTAGGAATAAGCTCTTTTTTTCATTTGTGTTGACAGTCATGCCACCCTTCTTAGGCACGTATTGAACTGGGCTTACCCATGGACTATCAGAGATTGGATAAATTAAACCTGCATCTAGCAGTTTAATAATTTCTTTCTTAACAACATCTTGCATATTAGGATTTAGTCTTCGTTGGCGTTACACATAGGTTTTATGACCTTCTTCCATAAGGATTTTATGTGTACAATACGAAGGACTTATTCCTTTAATATCATGAATCTTCCATGCAATAGCTGGTTTATGAGCTTTTAGCACAGAAATGAGTTGAGATTTTTCATTTTCTGTAAGAGAAGACGATATTATTACAGGTAATTCAGATTCACCATGTAAATAAGCGTATTCTAAATAGTTTAGAAGTGGCTTTAACTCTAATGTCGGTGGTTCTTCTATCGATGATTTATATCGATATTTGTCTTCCTCTTTTAGCATTTGAATTTCTTCTGTTGTTGGTTCATATTCATTAACCATGAGTGTAGCTAACATTTCAGCTTCATCAATTGGTTCAGTTCCTTCTCCTAAAGAACATTCTCCTGTTCCTTGTAATTCTGGAAATTCTTCTAACAATTCTGCATGTGAATCTATAGTTTGAATATAATAACATGTATCATCTGTAGATTGCGGTTGTTGCATGGCTCTATCAACAGAAAAGGTAACACTCTCGTCCTCTATACTTACGGTCAATTTCTTACCGAACACGTCTATTATTTCTTTAGCCGTGTTTAAGAATGGTCTTCCTTATATGAGAGGAACTCGAGAATCTTCTTCCATGTCCAGAATAACAAAATCTACTGGAAATACTAAAGTACCAACTTTAACTAGCATGTTCTCCATTATCCCTCTAGGATATTTTACTGATCGATCGGCTAGTTGTATGCTTATTCGTGTTGGTTTCAATTCTCCGAGGTCTAGTTTAGTGTATAGTGAATACGACATTAAATTTATACTAGCACCTAAATCTGCCAATGCTTCTATTGAACTAAGACTACCCAGAAAACATGGAATGGTGAAACTTCCTGGATCTGATAATTTTTCTGGTATCTTATTCAACAGTACTGCAGAACAATTAGCATTCATTGTAACAGCCGAAAGTTCTTCCATTTTCTTTCTATTTGTGATTAGATCTTTCAGAAATTTAGCATATCTTGGCATTCCTGAAATTACATCAATGAAAGGAAGAATGACATTTATTTGTTTAAACATATCCAAGAATTTGGATTGCTCGGCTTCAAGTCTTTCTTTTCTCATTTACTTGGGTAAGGAAGTGGTGGTTGATATGGTTTAACATAAGGTTTAGCCTTAACTGTGTTATCTTCATTAACCTTTTCAACTACTGGTTCTATTTCCTTATCTTGCTCAGGTTGTTGTTCTTGTGGAGTAGGAATAGAGTCATCAGAAATTACAGGTATTTCAGGTGGTTTAAGTGTAATACCACTTCTCGTGGTAATAGCTTTAGCTGTTTCATTCCGGGGGTTAGCATTTGTATCGCTAGGTAGACTTCCCGGTTTTCTTTCACCTATCAACCTTGCTAGGTTGCTTACTTCTTGTTCCAGATTTTGGATTGAAGCTTGTTGATTTCTAAATGCTTGAGCATTTTGTTCATTGGTTTGTTTCTGAGATATGAAAAATTGAGTTTGAGATTCAACTAGCTTCGACATCATATCTTCTAAATTTGGCTTTTTATCATCGGTTTGTGGTGGTTTATTTTGAAAAATAGGTCTTTGCTGATTGTAAGTATTATTAGATACTTGTTTATTGCTAGGACCTTGTTGGTTGTTGTATGGAACATTTCGGTTATAATTCTGGTTTTGGTTGTAGATTGGTCTTGGCGGTTGATAATTATTCTGATAATTATTTCCAGGCTTTTGGTTCATGTATGAAACATTCTCTCTTTGTTCCATTGTTTGTTCAATACCGAGACAATCTTTTGTCAAATGTGGTCCTCCACACTGCTCACAACTAATTCGTATTGAGTGAAAATCTTTAGTCATCTTTTCCAGTCGTCTCTCGACAGCATCTATCTTTGCGGAAATGGAATCAAAGTCATGGCTAGAATCGGCTCTAGCTGCTTTAGATGATCTAATGATATCTTTTTCTTGATGCCACTCATGTGAGTGGGAAGCCGTGTTATCAATAATTTTGTAAGCTTCAGTTGCGGTTTTCTTCATAATGGAACCACCAGCTGCTATATCGATGTCTTTTCTTGTAGTGATGTCGCATCCTTGATAGAATATTTGTACTATTTGATAAGTGTCTAAACCATGTTGCGGACATCCTCTCAATAACTTTCCAAATCTTGTCCATGCCTCATATAGAGTTTCATTTGGCTTTTGCGTGAACGTAACAATTTCTCCTTGAAGTCTCACGGCTTTAGATGCCGGAAAGAATTGTTTAAGAAAATTTTCAACTAAAACATCCCATGTATCAATCGCCCCTTCAGGTAACGATTCTAACCAATCTTTGGCTTCTCCCTTTAAAGTCCAGGGAAATAACATGAGATATATCTGTTCATCCTCAACTTCTCGGATTTTGAATAAAGTAAAGATCCTATTAAAGGTACGAAGATGTTCGTTTGGATCTTCCTTCGGTGCACCACTAAATTGGCATTGATTAGTTACCATGTGTAGGATTTGTCCTTTAATTTCATAATCTGGCGCATTAATGTCTGGTTGAGTAATTGCGTGACCTTGGCCAGTGCGTTTAGCTCTCATTCGGTCTTCCATACTTAGAGGTTCCAGATTTTCCATGATTGAATTTGTTGAATCTGAATCACTAGAGGATTCTGACTTAATGGTTCCTTCCTCGACAATCTCTGGATGAGTGATTTGTGGTTCAGGAGGAATGATTAGTGGTTCAGGATCTCTGAATTGTCCCTGAATATCCTCCAGATTCTCAATTGTGAGGTCGGGTTCAAAAAATGGATTATCGGAAATTTGAATTGGAGTACTTGGTCAACTAGATGACGATTCTAAAGAAAAATCAACGGCGACAATATTGGCTAGATGTCTTGATCGAGTTACAAGTGGTGAACGTATAAAAGGTGGTGAACGTTTTGCTCGGTGCATTCACTGAATATCCTATTAGTTATAAAAGATAAAAATTATATAAGTTATCAAATTAATAGACTTTTCTGATTTTGCCCACGTTTCGAATAGCCAATAGATGCAGCAGGTAGCCAGGACCCTTTAAATCGGAAGCCCACAACTCGCCACTAACAAATCTAACTATTACTACGAATCAGAAAATTTTGGATGTCTATCAATTTAACCACTTAAAATAATTTTTCGTCGAAATTTAAAGAAAATTTAGAGAAGAAATAGAAAATTCTATGTCCTAAAAACTAGAGCGTCGAGAAATAAGAAAGAAAAAGAGCGGTCGAAAAACGTCGAAAAATAAAAGGTCAAAAAATAATAAAAAAAAGTAAAGCGTCGAAACTTAAAAGTCTAAAAACTAAGAATTAAAAGTTGCGTCTAAAAGTATTAAAGCTTAAAAGAAATACTATATTCAAAACGGCAATAACTTAAAAAGTACTAAAATTTAAAACGGCGTCGCAAAATTCTAAAGCACCTAAATCTTAGTCTAAAGAAAAAGTACTTAAGGGATTTTACGGCAAAGCCTAAAAATCTAGAAATAAAAATAACTATGGCAAAATACTATATTTAAAACTAAGTACGAACGATAAATATACAAATTACGATTAAACGATTAAAATATACAATTTATAAAAAGATATAAAAAGTGATAAAATTAAAATTTTATAAAAATATTATTTTTATATTACTATTTTATAAAAGTATTAATTTTTATATATTAATAAAACTTATAAATAAAAAAAATAATTTACTTATTAGTTTTTATAACTTTTAACAATAAAAATATTAATGTTGTGTTTTTTGTATTGTTTTAATTGTTGTAGTACAAAAATTTGAAGTATCTTATTTTCTTAAAATACTAAGCATATTTATTTAAAACATGACGAAATATAAATGGACTGAAAATTACACATTTATCTGAAATCAGTAGAACATTATTTAATAGCACATTACAGCTGGTAAGAATTACACTTACAAAACACACCTTAATTTTATTTCATTCGAATGAAAACATTAGATTAAACTTAAAAAAGTCATAAATAGTAGTAACAACTTCTTGGTTGTGAAGATTTAGGCACTTTCAGATCATCTTTTTTTTCTTTTTTTTTTCTTTTACTCTATTTCCATAACCATTTTAATTTTAATTCTACTGACATTCAGATCTCTGTTTGAAACTTATACAAACTAAAATCTCATATACAGAGTCATACAGACCTGCATTTCTGTATATTTTTTGATGTACAAGTAAACCATTAGACATATAATCAATTTGTAAACCAAGGCAATACTTAAATTTTTCAAGATCTTTCATTTCAAATTCATTCTTTAGAAGTATGACTCCATTTATTTCTTTATTTGTCCCTGTAATGTTAAGGTCATTGAAATACACAACTATGATCAAATATCTTGAAGTTGTTTTCTTAATGAAAACACATAGGCAAATAAGATTATTTGTATACCTTTTGCTTATCAAGTAATCACTTAATCGGTTATACCACATACATCCTGATTGTTTCAACCCATATAATGATCTTTGTAATTAATTGAGTACATTTCCTTTGGTTTTGTACTACATGCTTGATGTGCGTAGAGGTGTATACGAAATAGTTATATATTTATTATGAAATACTATTAAATACAATACAATTTTACACAAGTTATTTATTTATTTTTAGAGTGGATATACCTAAACCTTGCTACAACACTTATAGGCAGTGTACCTAATCGTACAGTAGTGTAGTTTTTAGTAAGTCCGGTTCGTTCCACAGGGAGCTAGCCAAGTTTAACGCTATATTTTTAAAACTATATATATATATATATATATATATATATATATATATATATATATATATATATATATATATATATATATATATATTATTATAAAAGGGGGTTTTTACCGTTTAATGACCGGTTTGTCGATTTTAAAACTTTAGTCGCAGTTAAAACCTAATGTAAAATATTAAAAATAAATATAACTTAATTTAAAGCGTAAAGTAAATGACAATAATTAAAGTGCGATAAATAAAATTGCGATAATTAAAAAGTACGATAATTAAAAGTGCAATAAATAAAATGACAGTAAATAAAAGTGCGATAAAATATGAAATAAAGGAATTATGCTTATTTAAACTTCCGTAATCATGATGTTCGACGTGTTAATTTTAGTTTATTACCTTGGGTTAATTGTCCTTTGTCCTGGATTATTCGATATATCCATACGGTTTTGTCCATAATAGTCCATCAGTCATAAATATAAAGTGCGAGAGTCTTCGTCAAATTATCCTTATACCCGAAGTCAAATATTTCAACTAATTGGGGATTCGAATTGTAACAAGGTCTTAATACTTTGTTTAATGAATACACCAGGTTATCGACTGCGTGTAGTCCAAGGTTTTACTACTTTGTTAACAATTACACCAATTACCCTTGAATGTAATCCACCCCTGTTTCAACAAGTCTATTGATTATTAATCCATCCCCGTGTCCGGTCAAATGAATAATTATTGGTATTTATAGATATCCCGCCCACCGTACCCAGTCAAGCGTATGTGGTTATATATAAATACGTCAAATTATAAGTCTATATATTAAATTAACGAGGTATCATTTAGTAAATATAAAGCCCATTAATAGCCCATAGTCTAATTTCCACAAGTGTCGTTCTTTTGTTCAAACCCCAATTATGGTCCAAAGCCCAATTACCCCATCTTTAATATTTAGCCCAACATCACGATTACTTCGATTTAAATAAGCATAATAATAACTTAGCTACGAGACATTAATTTAAAAAGGTTGAACATAACTTACAATGATTAATAATAGAGTAGCGTTACACGGACAGAATTTCGACTTACACACTTACAACATTCGCTAACATACCCTTATTATTATTAATCTTAAATTAAAATTAAAATTATAATATAAATATAATTATATATCGTGAGAGAGAGAGGATAGAAAAAGATGTGTATGTAATTCTTCCGAAATACGCTGAATTTATAGATGTGGCCTGTGATTCCTTCCCATGCGATCGCATGGAAATTGGTCTTCCTGGCCATGCGATCGCATGTCCTTCTTTTACAGCTCAGGAAGCTTTGTTTTCTTGTTTGCCGACGGTTTTAATATATAATATAATATATATATAATTTTAAGAATTAATTATATATTATATTATATTCATGTGCATAGTTGACTTGTAATTTTTAGTCCGTTGCGTCGCGCGTTGAGAGTTGACTCTGGTCCCGGTTCCGGATTTTCGAACGTCCTTGCGTACTATTTAATATCTTATGCTTTGCGTTTTGCGGCTTGTACTCTTGTAATTTCTAGACGTTTCTCATCAATAATTTGAACCATTTTGATTGTACTTTGTACTTTTTAGCTTTTTGGTCGTTTGCGTCTTCAATTCGTCGAATCTGTCTTTTGTCTTCACCTTTTATTATTTAAACGAATATCACTTGTAAATAGAACAATTGCAACCAAAAGCTTCTCTTTCTTGAAGGATAATGCTATGGAATATATGTTCGTTTTTAGCATTATCAATGCTTCAGACACCTTAAATCCTTCAGGTATATATATATCACTCTCATGTAATCCATATAGATAGCAGTAACAAAGTACATGAGATGCATTTCAAAATTTTTAGAAACTGTCAGGCTGATTAAATATCTAAAAGTAATTGCATTCATAAGATGAGAATAAGTTTCCTCTTAATCAATTCCCAGTGTTTGAGAAAAACCTTGATCTACAAGTCTAGCTTTATACCTTGTAACTTCATTTTTCTCATTTCTTTTTTCGCAAAAAAATCCATCCGTACCCCACAGGTTTCACATCTTTAGGTGTGAAAACGATATATCTGAAAACTTTTCTTTTATTGAGTAATTAAAATTCAGCTCGTATAACTCCTTTCCATTGAGCCCAGTCATGTCTATTTTGACATTTAATTTTGGTTCTGGATCATCATCATCATTCATGATGTCATATGCAATATTATATAAAAATTTCTGATCAAGATTTTTCATTTCATTTAGGTTCCATAACATTATTGAATGTTCATAATTGATTTTAATTTATGTATTGAGATTATCAATCTCTTCTACAATAGGAGTATTGATGTGTGGTTCTTTATGAACACTTTCTTTTACCTCATTATCAGCTGATTTTCTTTTCGATGATTTTTATCTTTGAAACAAATAGGCCTCCCATGTTTCTGACGTGCTAAAAACTCACGAGCGACATTATTTTTATCTTTTGGAATTTCAATTCGAGCTGGAGCATTTGTTGCTGATATATATAATTTAGTCACTCTTTTTGTATCTGTAAATGCATCAGGAAGTTTATTCGCGAGTTCTTGTATATTCATTATTTTTTGAACTTCTGTCTCGCATTCTTTTATACGAGGATCAAGATACATCAATTGAGGTTCAAACCATGAAACATCATTTTTTTTATTTTCCATTTCTCCCCGAATCTAGGGAATGATGTTTCATTAAAGAACCAATCAGCAAAACTTGCTGTAAAAACATCACTCGTCATGAGTTCAATATATCTTATGATTGAAGATGTTTCATATCCAACATAAATTCCCATCCTTCTTTGAGGTCCCATTTAATTGCGTCGTAGCGGTGCAATATGAGCATACACCGCACAACCAAAAGTTCTAAGGTGGAAAATATTTGGTTGATGGCCAAAAAGCAAGTTGCATGGGAGAGTATGTATGACTTGCACTTGGTCTAATGCGAATCAATGATGCAAAAAGTAGAATTGCTTGACCCCATAAAGATACAAGGAGTTTTGTTGTCATTATCAATGGTCTATCTATTAGCTGCAAGCGTTTAATTAACGATTCAACTAAACCATTTTGTGTATGTACGTGATCAATAGGATGTTCAACAACAATCCCAATAGAAATGCAAATATCATTAAAACTGTTTGAGATGTAAACTCACCAGTATTATCCAATCTCACCTTTTTAATAGTATAATCTGGAAAATATGCTCTTAATTTAATAATTCGAGTGAGAAACTTTGGAAAAGTCACATTTCGACTTGATAATAGACAAACGACCATCTACTATATGCGTATATTAGAACAATGAAATATCTAAATGATCCATATGGTGGATGACTTGGTCCACAAATATCACCTTGAATTCTTTCAAGAAATATTGGTAATTGTTTTTCAAACTGAAGAGGTGATGGTCTTATTATAAGTTTTCCAAGTGAGAATGATGTACATGGGATAAGTGCATAATGAGAGATCTTTTGATCCGTCGATGGATGTCCAATTGTATTTTGAATTATCTTATTCATCATTGTTGATCATGGGTGGCATAATCTCTCATGCCACAAACTGATCATTACATGATCACACGATTGTTCTTTAACCACCACATTACTTCAGGTACATTTATATGCGTATAATGTAAACCAAGATGAAGTCTTGGTAGTTTTTCAATTACACGATTCTTGTCAGTGATACTAAAATATATATCATTTTTCGTTGTCATTGATTAATAATCATACCCATTTTGGTATATGTCAGAGAAGCTTAACAAATTTCTTTTCTACATGGAAAAAAATAAGGCAATTTTTATCAGAAAAATTTGTACCATTTGGTAACATGAATTTTTCCATTCCCATTCTTTTTATTAAGTTCGCATGACCCGATATATTATGTACGGTTTGTGACGACCCGGAAATTTCCGACCAAATTTAAACTTAAACTTTATATGATTTCGACACGATATGCAAAGTCTGTAATGTTGAGTCTCAAAAATTTTGGAAACTGTGTTCATATATTCAAATTACCCTTTAACTATTTCCGATGATTCACGAACAACTATTTGTAAATAGATATGTATATATTTAAATAAATATATATATGATTTGAAATATAATTTATGATGTAATTGTTAGAAATTAATTATGTAAAAATAATAATTATTATTTAAAACATATCTATATACAAATAAAATATATTAAAAATAAATATTAAATAATTGTAATACTCATTGATGTTCCGATTGATATTAAGCAAGTTAAATTCAAACTGATATTATTTTAAAATAAACGGTGAGCCGAAAATAAGTTCTAAAATTTTAGGCTTATTAAAGATATATATTTAGAAACCATTTGTTGAATTTTCAAACTTTTGATATTTTACTTGGGGTTGAGAGTGAATAATTAGTGTAATTTTTATTTAATAGTCAATGACCGAATTTTATATCATAATGACTAAAATAAATAAATACATCTAATTTAAAATTTTGGGATTTTTATGAATACTTTTATCCGCCACTGATTATCAACGGAGCACGATATCATAACCAATTGATAGTGTCGGCAGGCAACCACTTAAATATCTTGTGAATTATTTGTGGATTACTGTTTCTTGTTTACGTTTCTTTTCACATGTCTAAAGTAATGTTAATATATTACAATTATATGTTAAATTATATGATTCTATCTAATATACATTCATACTGGCATATAGGAATTAGAACACACACAACTACCATTTCCAAATTCCATTGTTGCTTCTCCTTTCTTCCTTTTTGTTCGAGTCATAAACCTACTCAAGAAAACACCAATTCAAACACCAACAAATAACTAGCACCACTTATATCAAACCAACAACAACTCCACCTTGTTTCATCAACGTTTATTGCGTCTTATATTAGTCATGAGAAAACTAGAGTCCCACACCGACACAAACCCAAAACGTTATTGAGCTGCTGCCCGATGAACTGTTGCTACCATCTTCAGTCACCAATTTATCGTTGCAGTTGCACTTGCTTCCGTTACTACTTCTAGTCAGTTCTACATCACAAACCACTTCATCATCACCACAACTACACCATCGATGAACACCATCACCTTCGTGATCATTTTGTTCGCTGCTCCCATTGCTATTCCTTTCTATTACTACAACGAGACCACCATCGACAAACATCTCCACCATAACCATCTACGATCACCATCATCAACTGAACATTACTTTTATTTTTATGTTACTATCGAAATCAACCACCCTATCATCACTTTCATGGTCCATCAAACATTTTTTTTTTTTTTGTTTTGTTTTTGGATCGACTCATCACCACCATCCATTCACCACTTTCATCGACCCATTTAATCATCATGACCATCGTTATCTTTGTTGTTTTCTAAACCGAGGCTATCATCATTAATAATGGAACCGATACGTACTCTTGTCTCTTGTTTTTGCTTGACTCGAGATCATAACCATAATCTACCATCGATCATCACTTCAAACCCAAACAATCATCGGTCGCTGCTACTTGCTTCTGTTTATCTATCATTCGAAACCTACCCCAACAAAACCCATTACCTGCTACAGACTACTATTATTTCTGTTTTTTAATCGAACTTAACCGGAGGTCGAAGCCTCCTGTGAAACTTGTACCTCTGCTCGACCCATTATTTTAAACAGGAGGAGATTGATAATGTCGATGTTAATGATGATTCGTTGATGATGATGATATATACTATTATTGTTTCTGTTTCCCACAATCATGACAACAAAACCTTTATTCTTTTTTGCTGTTACCGAATCCTGTATGATGTTGGGCTGTGTTTGTTTTGTCTGGGCCAAGATTTATAATTGCTGTGGGCCAATTACATTGGGCAGTGAAAGGGTGGAAATTGCTGATGGCCAAAATAAATACGGGCTATATATTTTAAATATGGCATTAAATCAGAAAGTGTTTAGCAGTCGAGTGGTTTAGTGTGTTTGGGTTTAACCGAGAGGTCTCGGGTTCGAATCTAGGCAGAGGCGTTTTATTTTTTCTTAAAGCATGTTTCTTCAAAAAGTTGTACTCTTTTAATTATTATTATTATTATTATTATTATTATTATTATTATTATTATTATTATCATTATTATTATTATTATTATTATTATTATTATTATTATTACTATTATTATTATCATAACTAGTATTAGAATAAGTATTATTAGTGTTATGATTAAGATTAAGGATATTAGTAATATTATTAGTAGTATCATTATTTTAAAAATTAACACTTTTATTAAAACTACCATTTTATATAAAAATTATCATTTCTAGTATTATTATTATTATTATTATTATTATTATTATTATTATTATTATTATTATTATTATTAGTATTATTATTATTATTATTAATATTATTTTTTTACCATCATATTTATTTAAAGTATCATTATTATGAAAATTCTAATAATTATTAAAACTACGATTTTTATTAAAATTATCATTTTCATTATTATTATATAACAAATAAAGATTTTGTATATATAAAATATATTTATATTACCTATAATTATATATTAAACATATTAACATATTTTTATACAAAATTAACATATATATAGTATATAATTTAAGATATAATATATAGACAAAATGTAGTACAAATTCTATATAAACTACAACCCTAAATATATAAATATTATATAATTAATAGATGTAATTATTTGATTACCATTATATGTGTTAATATATATAAATGATATAGGTTGGTGAATCCGAGGCCAACCATGCACTTGTTCAATATCGTCATATGTATTTTTACTACAAAATACAGCATAGTGAGTTTCATTACTCCCTTTTTAAATGCTTTTGCAATATATATTTTTGGGACTGAGAATACATGCGCTTTTATAAATCTTTTACGAAATAGACACAAGTAATCGAAACTACATTATATGGTTGAATGATCGAATCCGAATATGCCCCTTTTGCTTGGTAGCCTAAGAATTAGTAAACCGAACTACTAATTGACGCGAATCCTAAAGATAGATCTATTGGGCCTAACAAACCCCATCAGTTGTAGCGGATGCTTTAGTACTTCGATGTTGTTTTATCATGTCCGATGGATGTCCCGGAATGATAGGGGATATTCTTATATGCATCTTGTTAATGTCGGTTAACAGGTGTTCAATCCATATGAATGATTTTTGTCTCTATGCATGGGACGTATATTTATGAGAAATGAAAAATGAAATTCTTGTGGTCTATTAAAATGATGAAAATTATAGATTACGATAAACTAATGAACTCACCAACCTTTTGGTTGACACTTGAAAGCATGTTTATTCTCAGGTATTAAAGAAATCTTCCGCTGTGCATTTGCTCATTATAAAGATATTACTTGGAGTCATTCATGGTATATTTCAAAAGACATTGCATTCGAGTCGTTGAGTTCATCAAGATTATTACTAAGTCAATTATAGTTGGACATATTATGAAATGGTATGCATGCCGTCAACTTTCGATGTAAAGAAAGTTTGTCTTTTAAAAACGAATGCAATGTTTGTAAAATGTATCATATAGAGCTTAAATACCTCGCGATGTAACCAAATGTAATGTGTTCGTCCAGATGGATTAGGATGGGTCCTTTCAGTTGGTATCAGAGTGGTGGTCTTAGCGAATCAGGTCTTGCATTAGTGTGTCTAACTGATAGTTGTTTAGATGCATTAGTGGGTCTGGACTTCGACCGTGTCTGCATGTTAAAAGTTTTGCTTATCACTTCGTTTCGAAAATTACTTGCTTATCATCCTTAAGTCTAGACATGTCTTACTGCCTCTATTGCATAGATAGTGTATAGATAAATTCGTATCTTAGCGTATCTGTTACTGTAAACTTTGCCTGACAGCTTTCGAAAATTCCTCCGATATCTACGGGATCTTCTGTACTATATTTAGGTATTCTATGTAATTAGAATATCATCCGATATACAAATAAAAAAAAATCATTTCATATCGAAAAATCCTTTGCTAAATCGTACGAAATAGAACTCGTCATTAGTTCAAGTTCTTTGGAACCCGACAGCTATTCCGACATGGATGTTCACCTAAGCTCCGGAAGTAGCGTCACCAGAATGAATCAACCAATCAACCATCCCCAATTCATTCGATGGGTTAGTAGTCGACTTAATCAATGGAAACGCGAAGAAGGCGATCCCTTTCATCAACCGAATTCACCTCTTGGCGAAGAACCTGAAGCACTTACCGGCGAACCTGTCTGAAACACCATTCTCTCTCATTTCCAGAGTATCTCGTCACGATTATTTACTATCTTGAATTTTAGATCTTATTCATCCGCTCGTTTCGACCGACAATCATCCCGGAATAATAGAATAAGTCAACGAACTTCGCGCTCGAGTAATCAATTTGGAGAATATGGTGCAAAATTTACCAGCTTCAGCAACATCACCGGCACCAACAGTACCATCAGTAATAGCACCAATACCATCAACAATCCATGCCTCAACATCTCATTCTGTACCTCGAGTATAATCATCATTCTACGTATCGTTCTATATCAATTATCTACGTTCTTCATGGCGATTATGTAATCTCTAATGTTTTAGAGATTATGTACTCTAATTCTAGCTGTAAATCAGATGAGTTTAATATCATATTAACTCATTAAATCCACGATTTACATCTGACGAAAGTATATATGTATATATATTTTCATAAAGATTGTAATTAAAAATTCTTTTGTACAAACTGTTAATGGTGAAAATATTTTAACGGGTAGGTAATACCCGAGAAATATTTAAATTTCACATTAATAAGTTACACTGTACATTCTTCTAATATGATTCAACAGTCAATTACTATCCTACTTACATCCACAGATATACGTATCCATTCACCGCAGAATAACCATTTCCATTCAATTTCATATTTGGATTTTGACCTATCAGAATCCAACAAATGGCATAATGAAGAAAACATTTGACAAAATAAAATTTGTTAGAAACAAACAAATTAACTATGAGAAATTTTATTAAGAATCCACGCTAACTATTCCTAGCTAACTGATTATATTTTATTTATCGCAATTTATATTCTCGTAATTTTATTTATCGTCATTTAATTTCTTTTATTTATTTTACGCACTTTAAATATTGGGACACGTATACAAGGTTTTGACATATCATATCGACGCATCTATATATATTATTTGGAATAACCATAGACACTCTATATGCAGTAATGCTTGAGTTAGCTATACAGGATTGAGGCTGATTCTATAATAATATATATACTTTGAGTTGTGATCGAGTCGGAGACATGTATACAATGGGTCACGAATACATATTAATTAATTCGAATATTATATATTAAACTATATATGAATTGTTGAATTACTAACTGTGGACTACCAACTGTGGACTACCAACATTGGATAATTAAAATGAATTAAAATATTGATTATAACATATGAAACTAAACATCTCTTCAAGTTTGCCACTTGATCTCATCTTAAACCTCCTTTGTATCTTGACGATTACAATCTGCGTTCAAACCTTTCATGATTCTTGAAAACACCTCAATCGAGAGGATGAACCAACCGCACTTCATCTACGGAAGAAAAGATCGATGCATATAGTTATGCACCTGAAAACACTCGGAATCTGAGTAAACGTTTAACACGTATCTTTGCTAGCTCCTTTGGCGTTGTTATTACTGAAAAAAATAACTTTGCAATCCCTTTTCAAGGTAACGAATTTTGTCACAGCTCCAGCAAGTCAACTTTGACTTTTCAATCGTACTAGTCTTATTATAACCTTGATGTATACGATTGCCCTTTCGTCATCGTTACCGGGGAACCGTTTATATCTCACTACTCTAGCAGTAAATTTACCAACAACTTCGTTGATCTTTGACTTTCCGAAATATAATTATATTATCGAAACCCTATCATATACTCACCCGTATCTTGTAACAAAAACTGATATACCAATTACCGGAAATCAGCAATCGGTACTTTGAAAACTCACAGCATATCTACGTCAACAGTTATATGTATAACATTTATCTCTTAGAATTATGATCTTTCATTCAGAAATTCTGAAAAGCACTCAGTCTACAAATCAATACTCTAAATGTTGAAAAAGTTGAATGAAGCAGCAAAAACTGTAAACGACCTTAACAGTCAAAAGTATGATGATAAAGAATGGAGTGTTGAAAACGCTCACTAGAAAGAAAAAAAAATTAGTACCGAAAAGCGAAATTATTCGAAACTATGAAGGAGGCTATGGACAAATCACAAAGACTAAACCAGTCTTCAAAGAATCCAAATGATTCAGTATCTGCTGAAGTCATTAACGAATACCTTTCTCCTAACTCTAAACCCATGCGGACAATATTCTTCATCATCCTCTGATATTATAAATTCTAAGATATCATCGTATCTTTCATTATAAATATCCTCCATATTTCTGAAGATATTTTCATAATTATTCTTATCTGAAATCAATTATATCTTCGCGATATCTGTGTTACATCATAAAAGAAACTATTTTAGTTTCTAAATTCTGAAACCTTCGAGTTTAAATATGAATGTCTTTGAAGTAGTGTTGGGAACTGAAGCACGAGTTAGTATAATATAATGACACTTGATCAACGTGATTATATTACAGTAAGTCATGCTGAGTTTCTAAAAGGAACGTGATGATTCACAAATCATAACATCATCATGTGCCCTGTTACATAATTCTTACATTCTATTTAACCTCTAAAATATCAAGAAAATATTTCTTGATGATTCGGTCTTTTCCGAGGTAATCTGGTAATTTGACAAATCAAGATCGTGCCATTACGATTTCCTTCTTAGAACATTAGCTATGTTCATTCTGAAATTCATATCTACAAATTCTGGACCATTACATACGGTGCTTAATCGCAAGAAGAGGAAATGAAAGAATGAATCTCCGAAATAGAAATGGAGGTATAAATCGCAGCAAATAGGAGAGAGCATTAACTGTGGATGACAATGACTATAGAAGACAGAAGCAGAGACTTTGAAATATAAGGGAAGATATAAAGCCCGACAGCAACACATAACTTACATACCGTGTATATCAATATGTATTGCAACGTAAAGACACGGGAGAATTAAAACAATATAACCTCAAGGTAATAGTAAAAGTTAACAAAATCCTCCGGTGGTAGATTAAAAAGAAGAATGACAGATATGAAAGTTAGGAGTATATCAAGGATCAGAACGGGATGAAGTATATTGATGAATGTTTTAAAATATGAGTTGAGGGAGAAAGAATAGAAGGTGTGAGTTGTAAGGAAACAAAGGGGTGGATTTATAGTAAAATATCCGACAGAGCAATCAAAACAGATGATCGCATTTAAAGCGGATCCTAATTTCCTTAATTACCGAAGCATCAAATCTTATTATGAAGATTTTCTCTAAATCCCTTGAATTCCGAAAATTTACCATGACTACGTCAAAAATTAAATCTCTATCCCAATCTTTTGTGATAGCTTCACTCGTACGCTTCAAATAATCGAATTGTTTTATCCATGTTACTCAATGATGATGAAACTCTATTTATCAACTCATTTTTGTCATGAAAACATTTTTTATTGTTAGCCATGACGACCTCCATCAAATTTCGGGACGAAATTTCCTTAACGGGTAGGTACTGTGACGACCCGAAAATTTTCGACCAAATTTAAACTTAAACTTTATATGATTTCGACACGATATGCAAAGTCTGTAATGTTGAGTCTCGAAAATTTTGGAAACTATGTTCATATATTCAAATTACCCTTTGACTATTTCCTACGATTCACGAACAACTATTTGTAAATAGATATGTATATATTTAAATAAATATATATATGATTTGAAATATAATTTATGATGTAATTGTTAGAAATTAATTATGTAAAAATAATAATTATTATTTAAAACATATCTATATACAAATAAAATATATTAAAAATAAATATTAAATAATTAAAATACTCATTGATGTTCCGATTGATATTAAGCAAGTTAAATTCAAACTGATATTATTTTAAAATAAACGGTGATCCGAAAATAAGTTCTATAAATTTTAGGCTTATTAAAGATATATTTAGAAACCATTTGTTGAATTTTAAAACTTTTGATATTTTACTTGGGGTTGGGAGTGAATAATTAGTGTAATTTTTATTTAATAGTCAATGACCGAATTTTATATCATAATGACCAAAATAAATTAATACATCTAATTTAAAAATTTAGGATTTTTCTGAATACTTTTATCCGCCACTGATTATCAACGGAGCACGATATTATAACCAATTGATAGTGTCGGCAGGCAACCACTTAAATATCTTGTGAATTATTTGTGGATTATTGTTTCTTGTTTACGTTTCTTTTCACATGTCTAAAGTAATGTTAATATATTACAATTATATGTTAAATTATATGATTCTATATTTGTATATCTAATATACATTCATATTGGCATATAGGAATTAGAACACACACAACTACCACTTCCAAATTCCATTGTTGCTTCTCCTTTCTTCCTTTTTGTTCGAGTCATAAACCTACTCAAGAAAACACGAATTCAAACACCAACAAACAACTAGCACCACTTATATCAAACCAACAACACCTCCACCTTGTTTCATCAACGTTTATGGCGTCTTATATTAGTCATGAGAAAACTAGAGTCCCACACCGACACAAACCCAAAACGTTATTGAGCTGCTGCCCGATGAACTGTTGCTACCATCTTCGGTCACCAATTTATCGTTGCAGTTGCACTTGCTTCCGTTACTACTTCTAGTCAATTCTATATCACAAACCACTTCATCATCACCACAACTACACCATCGATGAACACCATCACCTTCGTGATCATTTTGTTCGCTGCTCCCATTGCTATTCCTTTCTATTACTACAACGAGACCACCATCGACAAACATCTCCACCATAACCATCTACGATCACCATCATCAACTGAACATTACTTTTATTTTTCTGTTACTATCGAAATCAACCACCCTATCATCACTTTCGTGGTCCATCACACATGTTTTTTTTTGTTTTTGTTTTTGGATCGACTCATCACCACCATCCATTCACCACTTTCATCAACCCATTTAGTCATCATGACCATCGTTATCTTTGTTGTTTTCTAAACTGAGGCTATCATCATTAATAATGGAACCGGTACGTACTCTTGTCTCTTGTTTTTGCTTGACTCAAGATCATATCCATAATCCACCATCGATCATCACTTCAAACCCAAACAATCATTGGTCGCTGCTACTTGCTTCTGTTTCTCTATCATTCGAAACCTACCCCAACAAAACCCATTACCTGCTGCAGACTACTATTATTTTTGTTTTTCTATCGAACTTAACCGAAGGTCGAAGCCTTCTGTGAAACTGTTACCTCTGCTCGACCTATTTTGTTTCTAGTCGTATTATTTTAAACAGGAGGAGATTGATAATGTTGATGTTAATGATGATTCGTTGATGATGATGATATATACTATTATTGTTTCTGTTTCCCACAATCACGACAACAAAACCTTTATTCTTTTTTGCTGTTACCGAATCCTGTATGATGTTGGGTTGTGTTTGTTTTGTCTGGGCCGAGATTTATAATTGCTGTGGGCCAATTACATTGGGCCGTAAAAGGGTGGAAATTGCTGATGGCCAAAATAAATACGGGCTATATTTTTTAAATATGGCATTAAATCAGAAAGTGTGTAGCAGTCGAGTGGTTTAGTGTGTTTGGGTTTAACCGAGAGGTCTCGGGTTCGAATCTAGGCAGAGGCGTTTTATTTTTTCTTAAAGCATGTTTCTTCAAAAGGTTGTACTCTTTTAATTATTATTATTATTATTATTATTATTATTATTATTATTATTATTATTATTATTATTATTATTATTATTATTATTATTATTATTATTATTATTATCATTATTTTCATCCTAATTATTATTAATATCATAACTAGTATTAGAATAAATATTATTAGTATTATGATTAAGATTAAGGATATTAGTAATATTATTAGTAGTATCATTATTTTAAAAATTAACACTTTTATTAAAACTATCATTTTATATAAAAATTATCGTTTCTAGTATTATTATTATTATTATTACTATTATTATTATTATTATTATTATTTTTTTTTTTACCATCATATTTATTTAAAGTATCATTATTATGAAAATTCTAATAATGATTAAAACTACCATTTTTATTAAAATTATCATTTTTATTATTATTATATAACAAATAAAGATTTTGTATATATAAAATATATTTATATTACCTATAATTATATATTAAACATATTAACATATTTTTATACAAAATTAACATATATATAGTATATAATTTAAGATATAATATATAGACAAAATGTAGTACAAATTCTATATAAACTACAACCCTAAATATATAAATATTATATAATTAATAGATGTAATTATTTGATTACCATTTTATGTGTTAATATATATATAAATGATATAGGTTGGTGAATCCGAGGCCAACCATGCACTTGTTCAATATCGTCATATGTATTTTTACTACAAAATACAGCATAGTGAGTTTCATTACTCCCTTTTTAAATGCTTTTGCAATATATATTTTTGGGACTGAGAATACATGCGCTTTTATAAATATTTTACGAAATAGACACAAGTAATTGAAACTACATTATATGGTTGAATGATCGAAATCGAATATGCCCCTTTTGCTTGGTAGCCTAAGAATTAGTAAACCGAACTACTAATTGACGCGAATCCTAAAGATAGATCTATTGGGCCTAACAAACCCCATCCGTTGTAGCGGATGCTTTAGTACTTCGATGTTGTTTTATCATGTCCGATGGATGTCCCGGAATGATAGGGGATATTCTTATATGCATCTTGTTAATGTCGGTTACCAGGTGTTCAATCCATACGAATGATTTTTGTCTCTATGCATGGGACGTATATTTATGAGAAATGAAAAATAAAATTCTTGTGGTCTATTAAAATGATGAAAATGATCGATTATGATAAACTAATGAACTCACCAACCTTTTGGTTGACACTTGAAAGCATGTTTATTCTCAGGTATTAAAGAAATCTTTCGCTGTGCATTTGCTCATTTTAAAGATATTACTTGGAGTCATTCATGGCATATTTCAAAAGACGTTGCATTCGAGTCGTTGAGTTCATCAAGATTATTACTTAGTCAATTATAGTTGGACATATTATGAAATGATATGCATGCCGTCAACTTTCAATGTAAAGAAAGTTTGTCTTTTAAAAACGAATGCAATGTTTGTAAAATGTATCATATAGAGGTCAAATACCTCGCAATGTAACCAAATGTAATGTATTCGTCCAGATGGATTAGGACGGGTCCTTTCACGGTTCAATCTGTTGCTTTCAAATATGTGAAATGTTTCTTAGATTTGAATATAGTGTGTGTATTTCAGCAATACATGATGAACATCAAAATATGAGAAACAAATAATGAGTACATAAACATTACATCAATATATTACATTCAAAATATGTTATAAATGACTGTACATAATAAAGGAACATATAGTAAACGAGATATGCTATAGATTGAAACCTACAACCATTTATTATTATTATTATTATTATTATTATTATTATTATTATTATTATATATATATATATATATATATATATATATATATATACATACATACATACACATACACACACACACACACTCTAGAAATTTATTTATTAAAGTAGTCACACGTTAGCTCGGTGATTTTTATATCAAGATCATCTACATTAATTACCTTTCCCTTTGGGATTCTTGATATCGATTGACAGAATATTGATTTGTTCGACAATTTTTAGAGGAGTGGCAATTTTTACCACATCGATAACAAGAATCTTCAATATTCTTTAATAAACTTTCTTTAGCATTTTGTTTTGTGGGATTGTATGGTGGCTGGAACTTATAATTTTGTTGATTATTGTATTTCTTTGTACATGACCACGACCACCATAACCACCACGACCTCGACCACCACCGCGACTATTACCAAATGGGTTTCGAACATAGTTATGATTTTTATGATTGTTATGGTAATTGCCATGATGGTGGTTTTGGCCAATATGACCACAACCTTGTCCACGTCCACGTCCTCGTCCATATGCATTTCTTCTTTTATTATTATTGTTTATATCATATCATTAGCTTCAGGAAATGTTATTGCCCTAGTAGGACGAGATTATTTATTTTTCATCAGTAATTCTTTATTCACTTCTACAGCTAAGAGATAAGTTTGAAGTTTGAAATATATTTTGAAATTTGGCAATCTCAAAGTTATATTTGCACAATGCATTGTGGAGAAAGTTTTCTCCAACATATCAGCATCACTTATTTCTTCACCACAGAATAGAAGATGTGAACAGATCCTGAACATGACCTAGTTGTATTCGTTTACCTTTTTATAATCTTGAAACCTTGGATTTCTCCATTCTTTCCTCGTAGCCGAGAGTAATATTTATTTTTGATTATCGAATCTGTTCTTGATGCTAAGGTGATATTCTCGAACCTTGGATTTCTCCATTCTTTTTTATTATTGAATCCATTCTTTCCTCACGTTTTAAGGTGATATTAATATGTTTGCGAATAAAATCAATTGATTTTAATTTTTCTTGATCAAAACAAGTATTATTTTCTTTTACAGTTTCTAGAATACCCAATGATCTAAAAGTTATTTCTACGTTCATGACCCATGATATGTAGTTTATCCCTAATATGTCTAGAGAATCAAACTCAAGCTTTGATAAGTTTGATATTTTCTAAAAAATTAACAACAACATAAATCATAATTACAATCAAAATCTAATCATAGACAAATAACAACATGAAATTAGAATAAATTTATATCAATAAGTAGAAAAAAAACAGAGGCATGACAAGATTACAAATAATAAAACCTCAAGGGAATGGTAGAATATATAAATTTCATCTGGTGGTATACTAAAAACAAGGATGATATATAGCTTTACCAATGCAATAGGAAAATTCAAAATGGGGTGAATCATCTTCAAAAAACTTTTGAAAGTAGTAATTTGAGAAAGAGAAGATTAATTTTTGACAAATGAGGAAACGGGGATGTTTAATTTATATTTGAATAATATAGTCGTTGTAAGGCCGTCAGTTGACGTTAACTACCGTTATGTTTATATGACCGTTGTAACGTCGTTAGTTAACGTTAACGACTGTCATGTTGTTGTCGTATTAAAAATGATTTTATATAAAGAAATTATGATTTATATAAATACATTTACTATTACTATATATACGTTAGTATAAATATAAATATATTTAGTATAAATATATTTAGTATATCAAATACGGAGATTAACAAAAGAATAATGATAAACATAGTGATAAATGTTAGTATGCATAGATATTGAATTTAAGAATAAATATTAGTATGCAATAAATAATGATAAATTAAAATAAGTAATCATAAATAAACGTTAGATAACATAATATAAATGTTAGTGAAGTTAATAAAAGTTAGATGGCATAAATATACTATTATTATACATAAATAAATGTTAGAACATTATAAAAGTTAGATAACATAAATGTAGATGTTGTTAGTATACGTAAATAAATGTTAGTAAACATAAATAATAAAAGATATTAGTTCAAAATGTTAAGAGTCCAATTATATGAGATGTTAATATTAATATTAATAGTCCAAGATATATATTATTAGTAGTTAAGTCCATTATTATTAATAGTTTGATAGTTTTAGTAGTCACTTATTTCTTTTATGTGTGTATGATCATATTTTTTAATGTTGTCTTATGATCATAATAATATATAATCTATAGCTTACTAATAACTAATACAATATATCGTTAAAGAATTTCTTACCTTGATTAGTGACTTGTGATCGCTTGCGTTAACCTTGATTACGATATCGTGATGATAATGCATTAAGATTTTAGTAGTTTATAACTATCTTTAGTGACATAATTTTTAATTAATGACTTATAGTATTATGAAAAGAAAGGAAAGATGATACTTGAAAAGTATATTGAAGAATGGTACATCTTTGCAAGCTTACATTGTGTACATATTTATTTAAAAAAAAAAAAAAAAACTTGTAAATGCTATTAACTTTAATGATCAAATATGGTGAAATAGTAAGTAGATATTTTGCAAGAGAATTGATCATCCATATCTTAACTTTTGGAGATTCTTGTTTGTATATAATTAGTGAAGGAGCTCTCACTTCACCTCCTACAAAAATATGTACGGTTATGTCCGTTAAATCTAACACGAATCCTATAAAAATATAAAACCCGTTAAAAATTTATATGGTTTTAGTTGAGGGTTTTATGGCTAATAAAAAGGTTATTGTTTGAGTTCCTGAAGTTTAACTCTACACCCTTATAAAGTTTTCATTTTCCCCTAAAAAATTTACGTTTGGCCCCTGATGTTTGCAATGGTTGTTAACTTCTAGTGTGGTGACATTGTGGGTACAACCATTTTAACGCGAGATACAAACGATGTAAGCACGCAAAAATTACTATTTAGGAGCTTTTGTGTTTTAGATAAAGGTTTAATAATTTAATTTAGTTAATTATTTTTATTAATCATTTTAAATATACACGTCTATTAGTTGAGATATTTTTTATGATAGTTTCTTAAAGGGGGTGATATTTTCAGTCTCTCAATTATTATTTCACCATAATTTGTTGCTATTCTTCTCAATATATTCTTTAATAAATTATAATAAAAAGACTGTGTTAGCATTTCATTAAAGGTATATTAGAGAATTTAGGTGGAAAAAGTAATTATGATCAGTGGCAATTCTTGGATTAAAATTCAATGGGGTCCCAAAAATTTATTTGATAACTTTCTTGCACAAAATACTGAATGTGTCGGGTCAAATCAGGTCGGGTCGGCTCGGGTCGCGCCCAAAACACAAACATAAAATTGAATAATACTCACAAAATATAAGGTTGTTCATATGCAGTAGCAATTAATGGCACATACAGTAGCAATTTTAAATTAGCAATGACCTCTACAGTAGCAATTTTACTAGTAGAAATTTTAATATGCAAATTTATAACCTATTATCAATATGAATCGCATAACATTAACATTAGCCGTAAAATTGCAGTTTTCATGACTTTTTAAAAAGAATAAGTTAGGTAGTTATGAGTGATAAGATTAGGGATTCATATACAATAACTCTATTATAAAAATATCTACCACTGCACATATATCTTACTTGCAACCATATAATGCATTCACCATGAGTATTCACAGTAAAACATGTATATCTCAAAATAAAAATTACACGTAATTTGTCATAATATATGTTTGATGGTAAATTTAACAAATTATATTCATTCTTAGACAAATATTATACATTCTGGTGAAAAAATTGTAAATTATGCCATGTTATATTACGCTTTTATTTTCATTTATATATTTGAAAATATTGTAAGATTTCTTAAATATCCAATGGATATCTATTAATCCGCTTAATCTACTGAAATAAATTGATGAACTAAATTTAAATGGATATAGATATGAATATAGATGAACAAAAACTAAATGGATATGGATATTGCTTCACGCCCACACCTGATCCATATCCGATCCATTGACATCCCTAGGATGAAGGATTGAAAATAGAACCGTAAAAAATTGTGATGTAGAAGGAAGTTAAAAAGAATTAGAATTGAAATTAGACAAGTGTTTGTTTATTTTTATATCTAATATATTCAATGGTTCATACTATAAAAATCATATCATAAATGGGTTAATTTCAAACACTTTAGTAGTCCAAACTATTAAACTATAATATCTAAAAATTTATGGGGTCCCATTATTATATTTAGTGGTGTCTTATACATAAAAAATAAAAATTTTGTGATAGATTTCAAAAAACTAGTGGTGTTACGGGACCCCGAAGGTCTACCCCTAAAGTCGCCACTGATTATCATGGTGAATATATTATTTCCCTTTCTTAAACTTCAACTCAAAAAATATATGCGTGCCTAGGATATATATTTGTTAAACAAGTGTTAACTAGGTTATGTAATAACTAATTTAACATAATTTCACTCACTTTATTTATAAACTTTTTTTTTACGTCAGCCGATCAAGGATTGCCAAGAATAAGTTTATATGAAACATCAATTCAAGATTGAGGTGTGCACGTTCATAACTACCTTTCTTTTGATGTAGGCCCGCCACTTTTAGTGGTGGGGTTACTATAATTTGTAAATGAGTTACTTGTGCATTATGCAACAGTTAAGTTACATGCACATTTACTCGCTTTGTTTCTCAACTCACAAAAACATCGATCATATGCAAGAAATCACATTATCAACCAAAGGTAAAGTGTAAAGTGGAAATGCATCAATACATTATAATTAAACCTCTATAAATTAGAATGGTCCAACCTGTTATAATATATAAATATATATATATAAATGGATAGTCAATTATTGATACACAAAAGTAATATTATTGTATTACCTAAACTTGTGATATTTTTGCTATAAATAGCCATGAATACAAGCATTAAACTTGCACCATTTCTCACACTTACAAAGTGTTTCTTTCTTTCTCTCCATTATCATCTTTGTTCTTACACTTCATTATTAGTATTCTAAATCAAGAATCAAATCACTAAAGGTAGTTATAAGCCTACTGAATTATAACACGTTATCAGCACGATAATCTTAATACTAATTATGGTTGGCTCTGCCACCTAAATGATATATGGTCGGTTATACCACCTGAATAATATATGGTCGACACTGTCGTCTAATTATCATTTATGTTACTAACATTTATATTTCAATTATCTAACATTTATATGGCCGACACTGTCGCCTAATTATCATTTATGTTACTAACATTTATATTTCTATTATCTAACATTTATATGGCCGACACTGTCGCCTAATTATCATTTATGTTTACTAATATTTATATTTATGTTATATAACATTTATTAATGATTGCTTACATATGGTCGACACTGTCACCTACTTATCATTTATGTTATATTAAATTTATGTTTAATTTTTATATACTTATGAATATAAAGTGACTATAATTTATCATGTTGTTTGTTTTAATAGAAAATGTCGAATCTGGAAAAGCTTAAATTTACTCCTTTAGAATCAACTGGAAACAACTACATGCCATGGGTTATAAAAGTAAAAATGCATCTTAAATCAATGGGTATTCTTGAAGCCATAAATGAAAACAACACTTGTTCTGAAAAAGAACAAGCAACGGCATGTTGCTTTATTCATCAACATATTGATGAATGCTTACAAAATAATTATGTGACTGTAGAAGATCCCCATGTTTTATGGGAAGGTCTCAAAAACAGATTCAATAATCAAAGAGAAATTTTACTTCCAGCTGCTATGGAACAATGGAGAACATTAAGGTTCCAAGACTTTAAGAAAGTAAATGAATATAGCTCAGCTCTGTATAATACATGTTCACAACTTAAATTCTGTGGACATGAAATAAGTGATGCAGACATGATGGAGAAAACTTTCTCCACAATGAATGCTGCAAACATCACAGTGCAAAGAAATTTGAGAATGCTAAAGTTCAAAACATATCCTGAACTTAATTCATATCTCTTAGTTGCAGAGCAAAATGATGAGCTATTAATGAAAAATCAGCAATCCCGTCCTACTGGTACACTTGCAATCCCTGAAGCAAATACTGCAAATAATTATAAACAGGGACAAGGACGCGGGCAAGGTCGTGGTTATAATAACCATCACCATCATCATGCCAAAAGCCATAACTATGGTAGAAACCATCCTTATGGTAATGGTAATGGGCGAGGACGTGGTCGTGGTCGTTGCCGTGGTGGTCAAAGAAATAATAATTCACGAAAATATAAATATCAACCACAAAACAAGCCCACTAAACAAGATGTTGAAGAAAATTCTTCTAAAAATTCTGAAGAATCTTGCTACAGATGTGGTAGAATGGGCCACTGGGCTAATACTTGCCGAACATCTAAACATCTTGTTAAGATGTATCAGGATTCGCTGAAAGATAAAGAAAAGGAAGTAAACTTTTTGGATAACGTCGATCCAACAGTCACTGAGAAACCATCTGATTTATATGAAGATTTCTTGAATGTTTAAGTTGTGTGTCTTTTCGAAAAATAAACGATTTAATATCTTCTGTCTTTGTCATTATGTTTGCTAAATGTTTCAGTACTATCTATTTGCGTTTAAAATATTGTGTAATATTAATGTACTCACTATTTATTTCTTATATATGAAGTTCAATATGAATTTTGCTGGAATACAACATCAATCAAGTGGTGGAGATCTCTGTATAGCAGACAGTGGAACTACACACACTATACTTAAATCCGAGAAATATTTTATTGATCTAAAACCAACGGAAGGAACTATACATACAATATCAGGACCTGCTAACTTGATAAAAGGGATAGGAAAGGCAAATTTCATACTACCAAATGGTACAAAATTTTTAATAAATGATGCCTTATTTTCTCCCAAGTCAAGCAGAAATTTATTGAGTTTCTCCGACATATACCTTAACGGGTATGATTATCAGTCAGTGACAACAGAAAATGAGAAATATTTAAGTATCACTGACAAGAGTCATGTGGTTGAAAAACTGCCAAGACTTAGTTCTGGATTACATTATACACATATAAATGTACCAGAAATACATATGGTAGTTAACGAAAAATATATTGATCCTGGTGTATTCAGTTTATGGCATAACAGATTAGGCCATCCAGGATCAACAATGATGAAAAGGATTATTGAATGTACTCATGGACATCCACTAAAGGATAGAAAAATCCATCATGATACAATGGTTCCATGTACATCTTGCTCTCTTGGAAAATTGATAACTAGACCCTCACCACTTAAGGTTGAGAAAGAATCACCAATGTTTCTTGAAAGAATTCAAGGTGATATATGTGGACCAATTCATCCACCATGTGGACCATTTAGATATTTCATGGTTCTAATAGACGCATCTAGCAGATGGTCTCATGTTTGTCTGTTATCAAGCCGTAATGTGGCATTTGCAAAATTTCTTGCCCAAATTATTAAATTGAGAGCTCATTTTCCTGATTACACCATTAAAAGGGTGAGACTTGATAATGCTGGTGAATTTACATCTCAAGCATTTAATGACTATTGCATGTCTATAGGAATTGTTGTTGAACATTCTGTTGCTCATGTGCATACACAAAATGGTTTAGCTGAGTCATTGATTAAACGTTTACAGTTAATCGCTAGACCATTGATAATGAGAACAAAACTCCCTGTATCTATATGGGGTCATGCAATTTTACATGCTGCTGCATTGATTCGCATCAGACCAAGTGCAAGTCATAAATATTCCCCCCTACAACTTGCTTTTGGTCAAGAGCCAAATATTTCCCATCTTAGAACATTTGGTTGTGCAGTGTATGTTCCAATTGCGACACCACAACGTACAAAAATGGGTCCTCAAAGGAGGTTGGGAATATATGTTGGATATGAAACATCTTCAATATTAAGGTATATTGAACCTATGACAGGTGACATTTTTACAGCACGTTTTGCTGATTGTCATTTTAATGAAACATTGTTCCCTAGATTAGGGGGAGAAATGAAAAATAAAGAAAATGATGTTTCATGGTGTGAACCTCAATTAAAGTATCTTGATCCTCGCACAAAAGAATGCGAGACAGAAGTTCAAAAGATAATGCATATACAAGAACTTGCAAATCAATTGCCTGATGCATTTACAGATACAAAAACGGTGACAAAATCATATATACCAGCAGTAAATACTCCAGCTCGAATTGAAATTCCAAAAGCTGGCAATAACGTCACTCATGAATCTTTGCCACGCCAGAAACGTGGAAGACCAATTGGTTCAAAGGATAAATATCCTCGAAAAAGAAAATCAGCTGATAATGAAGTAAAAGAAAGTGTTCAAGAAGAACCACAAATCAGTACTCCTACTGCAGAGGAGATTGATGATGTCAATACAGAAATTGCAATCAATTATGCATATTCAAAAATATTATGGAACCGAAATGAAATGAAAAATCTTGATGAGAAATTTTCATTTAATGTTGCATATGACATCATGAATAATGATGATGATCCAGAACCAACATCTATGGTTGAATGTCAAAATAGACATGATTGGGCTCAATGGAAAGAAGCAATACGAGCTGAATTAGAATCACTCAATAAAAGAAAAGTTTTCGGATCCATCATTCTCACTCCTAAAGATGTGAAACCTGTAGGATACAGATGGATTTTTGTCCGAAAAAGAAATGAGAAAAATGAAGTTACAAGGTATAAAGCTAGACTTGTAGCTCAAGGTTTTTCTCAAAGACCGGGAATTGATTATGAAGAAACTTATTCCCCTGTTATGGATGCAATTACTTTTAGGTACTTAATCAGTCTGGCAGTTTCTAAAAATTTAGAAATGCATCTCATGGATGTTGTGACTGCTTACCTATATGGATCACTTGATAGTGATATATATATGAAGATACCTGAAGGATTTAAGGTACCAGAAGCATCAAATGCAAAACCCAAAGAAATGTATTCGATTAAATTACAAAGATCTTTATATGGGTTAAAACAATCGGGACGTATGTGGTATAACCGATTAAGTGATTACTTGATAAGCAAAGGGTATACAAATAACCTTACTTGCCCTTGTGTTTTCATTAAGAAAACAACATCCGGATATGTGATCATAGCTGTTTATGTTGATGATCTTAACATCATAGGTACAAATAAAGAGATCCATGAAGCCATTCAACTTCTAAAGAAAGAATTTGAAATGAAAGATCTCGGAAAAACCAAGTATTGCCTTGGTTTACAAATTGAGCATATGCCTAATGGTTTACTTGTACATCAAACAACATATACTGAAAAGATTTTGAAACGTTTCAATATGGACAAGGCAAAACCATTAAGTACTCCTATGGTTGTTAGATCACTCAATGTTGAAACTGATCCATTTCGTCCATGTGAAGATCATGAAGATATTCTTGGACCAGAAGTACCATATCTTAGTGCAATTGGAGCTCTTATGTATCTTACAAATTGTACAAGACCTGACATTTCTTTTGCAGTTAATTTGTTGGCAAGGTTCAGCTCTGCTCCTACCAAAAGACACTGGAATGGGATCAAACACATATTTCGATACCTTCGAGGAACTACTGATTTAGGATTATTTTATTCTAACGAATCAAAACAAGATTTGGTTGGTTATGCTGATGCAGGTTATTTATCTGATCCACATAAAGCTAAATCTCAAACTGGATATGTATTCCTAAATGGAGGTACTGCAATATCATGGCATTCTCAAAAACAAACACTTGTTGCTACATCATCAAATCATGCCGAAGTGATTGCATTACATGAAGCTACTCGGGAATGTTTTTGGTTGAGATCAATGACACAAATCATTACTGATTCTTGTGGACTAGAACGCGATAAAAGTCCAACAATTATCTATGAAGATAATGCAGCTTGCATAGCACAGATGAAAGAAGGGTATATCAAAAGTGACCGAACCAAACACATACCTCCTAGATTCTTCTCATACACTCAAAATCTCATTAAGGACAACGAGATTGAAATGAGATATGTTCAATCCAGCAAAAACTCTGCTGATCTTTTCACGAAAGCACTTCCAACTGCTATTTTCAGAACACACGTTCATAACATTGGCATGAGACATGTTCAAAAGATGTAACAACCGAAGCGATGTCTACTTGAGGGGGAGTCAACTCCATGCTGCACTCTTTTTCCCTTAGCTAAAGTTTTTCCCACTGGGTTTTCTTTAGCAAGGTTTTTAACGAGGCAGTAACTTACAGTTGATCTTCAACAAACAAAATTGCTATCCAAGGGGGAGTGTTATAATATATAAATATATATATATAAATGGATAGTCAATTATTGATACACAAAAGTAATATTATTGTATTACCTAAACTTGTGATATTTTTGCTATAAATAGCCATGAATGCAAGCATTAAACTTGCACCATTTCTCACACTTACAAAGTGTTTCTTTCTTTCTCTCCATTATCATCTTTGTTCTTACACTTCATTATTAGTATTCTAAATCAAGAATCAAATCACTAAAGGTAGTTATAAGCCTACTGAATTATAACATCAAGAATCAAACCACTAAAGGTAGTTATAAGCCTACTGAATTATAACATCAAGAATCAAACCACTAAAGGTAGTTATAAGCCTACTGAATTATAACACAACCACTAATTATTATATTATTAGTTATTATTGATATTATTAGATTAGATGTACTCTATATTCCAATCCAATCTTTTCTCTCTTCCTTTCACTCCTTTTACTGCGTTTGTGTTGCATCTATAGTTCACCAACAAAACGTATTTTACCCCTTAAGAATTTTGATATAATACACTTTAAACTGAAGAAACATTACCAACAACAAAACATATTTTAGCCCTTAAGAATTTTGATATAATACATTTTAGATTAAAGAAACGTCGTGGTTTACATTATGATATTTTACTAGAGGTCTTTAGGTTATAACTTCAATATACTAACACATCTTGGAAAGGTCATACAATAATTTACATTTGATTAAAAATACTCTCATTCTTTAGTAACTCGAACAACAAAAAACATATCGTTTTACACTTGAATTTGTTGGGATAGATGATCTCACTTTTCCCAACACACAAGAATTAACGTGAAAACTTCAAAATACATAAATTTTACGTTCAAACTTCAAAATTGGAGAAAAAACACGGACTCTCAAAGAATTTTTTTTTACTATATCACAAATTATTACGATCACATAGACCACTTTTTTCAAACCGACTACGCACTTTAATGATTTGATTGATATCTTTTACACAACTTAAAAAAGAAATAATCAAGTACTTAAAATGTACTCATTGGTGCAAATTGAAAATAATCGCATTAGTTTCCTTTATAACCAAAAAATTTACATCCACCTCTTCCATCTACCAATTTGGGACAACTTTCTTTTAAAGTCAAAATCTCACTCATATTTTTCCCAACCATCAATGTTGTACAAGCAATCATGTTTTCTAGTAACAAAAAATAAAATCGATAAATGATAGGTCAAATCATGGTGAGATTAGAAGATGTGATGAGTTAGAGTGAGACTCGGTAAGTGAAGAACATATTTGGTACTAGAGAGAATCGGTAAAATTTACATTCCACAGCTTCTAGAACTCAGTTACAATACACTGGCTATCTAATTAGGACTACATAGGTTCCTTATATAGCCTCTAAGAAACCTTTATTTAAGCATGTTTCACATTAACACTATACAATTTCGGGGTCCTAACAATCTCTCCCTTAGTGTTAAATGTGAAATTTACAATATAATCCTATTTAAAACATCTAAAGGAACTTTGTTCCTCTGAAATGAATTTTTGATTTGAATCCTTTGAGTCCCTCAAATCTTCTTATGTTTACTCTTGTTTTGAGACGACTCTTCAATCTTGTGAGAATGTATTTGACTATCTCATTATCTTCTGTTGAGTAGCATTTGTTAATCAGTCTCCATCTAAGATATTTGAAACCATACTTCAATGTTCCATCTGAATATCTTCTGAAATCTGAAACTCTGATGAAGACCTTTGTGTAATGAGAGTTGACAAACACAAACCCATATGGACAGTCACTTACTTCAAGTAAGGACATATATCTTAGCTCTTCAATCACTTGATTTGGCGATTTGATTCCGAGCTTTTTGTGTCCAGATTCCAACCCCAACTGAAAGTCGTGAACCGACATCCATCTCATTAAGTCAACAATAAATCTGTAGATTGCCTTCATTGCAGTAGCATGATAAATTGTTGCAGATTCATTCAAGTCTATCAAGTAATTGTAGATGGAGATAATGTCGTCCATCTTTAAACTATCAAAATCTGCTTCCGAGAACTGATAGTTCTCGTCATCCATTCTTGTCACATGAAACAATGACATTTTCACTTCATGCTTGTTAATCATTAAAATCTTATTTATGCTTTTGATTTCTGAAATCCGCAGTTCTTGAAGTTTTTCTTCATTCTTCAATTTAAATTTGTTGCGAACACTCAGATAAGCTTTGAGATATTCTGGTTTCTTATGATATTTCCATGCACCCAGAACACTCATTGATTTAGAAAGGATAAGATCAGAATCACCATAAATCTTGTAAGCTTGTTGTTCTATGAATAGTGAACAAAGAATCAGCTTCTCTTCATCCTCATCAAGTTTATAATCAGCATCACGCTCAAGAACAATCTCCGCAGTTTGAAATGGAACATTAAGATCCGGAGGAGTCGTAGTATCTTCTTTGCCATTTGAGAAAATCTCCTTCTCAAAGTGTATCCCAAATTCATCGGTTGGTAATATCTTGTTGACAAATTGATGTTCATTAAATTCATTGGCGATACTAGACCCCCTAAAAATATTTTTAATATTATCAAAATTTCGATTGTCCTCTGGAGCTGACTTGTTCTCTGTTTGTTCAGCTGAATCCATAATCATTAACGTCCCTGAGTCACCCTCTCTCTGAACTTTCGATTCATCTAGAAAACTTTCACATTGAATTTCCTCAATTTCATCACTCTCGGAATCAGATATTTCAACGACATCGTGATCCCAATGTTGACTAGACGAACCAGCTTCATAAGTTGATCTTTGAAAACCACTGGACCTATAACCACCATGTCTATTCTCCCCCTCATGAAGATTATCGAGATCGAAATCGTCATGGTCAGGCATGTGAATTGGTCCAGGTGACTTACACGGAGATAAAGGATATACTACTCTAGCTTGCTCAAGATAAATCATCATAGTCTCGCGAACTTCATCAAGATCAGTTCGTTTAGCAAACGCAACAAGATATAGCTCCTCCACCTCATTGTCAGAGATATTTGAATCCATATCTGTTGAAATACGAGAAGGTGACCCAGTTGGTGAAACAACAGTGTAACCATGAACAGCATCAGCATCAACATCAACTGTTGAAGGCGATGTTGGGGTGGAAGTGTTTGATTTACCGTGAGGGCAGGTAAGGATAAATGTGCGGTATTATTCTTATATGTAGGGCTGTACGTACTACTAGTCAGATTCGTGATATCCCCTTCTGATGGAGGTTGGGCAACAACCGGAGTTGTCTCCGGCGAAGATTTCTTCTAATCACCCGCCTCCATGACTTTAGTCTCATGGGACCCTGACAAAGTAGCAGAACTACCCGTCGATTTATTTCTCGCAGAGATATTGCTATCTTCGACTCTTGAAATCATTGACATACCATGAGGTGGCACATCTCTTTCAGTTAAAGACTCATTCCCCAAACCCTGAGATTCAGAATCCAGAGAAGAAGTGGTTTGAACCAATGGATCAATTTCTTGAACCAAAGGAACAGTCTGCTAGAAGTATGATAAATATCCCGAATTGTTTGTCATGTTGACTCGTTTCCATGGGACGCGGCAGATCTCCCTCATCAAGATAAGCCGGACCTCCAGACCCCGTTGTACGTTGAGGCACGAGAGGATTTCCAGCCGATACACAGGGTGCCTTTTCAAGATTTTTCGGCTCCCCTTCGACCGTTCTGGACCTCAATGATTGAGTTTCCTCAATTGATTGAGTCAACGCAGACTTTACTGCAGAGGAAGACTTTACTTCCTTAGATGCCAAAGCACCTTGCTTAGTAGGATTTATTATTAAGTCCTGTTTAGATTGGATGGGCTGATTGGTCTTTTTACCATCTGTGCGTTTAGCACCCTTGCCTACCGAAGCTTGCGCTTCATTTAGTGTAGGGCTTACTGTTATTGTTGGATGTGATACGGAGATGGGTGAAGGTGACCTAATAGGCTCTAGGTCTTGGTCCGTATCACCAATGGTTGGAGTAAATGTTTGGCATACGATAGGAGTCGTAGTCCTAGATCTAGTTACTCGTAGGGTTGGCGAAGTTTGAATCATCTCATCGGGCATATATCGTGTTCTCTTAGGAGAATGTTCAGGAGATGATTCAGTTGCTGATGAATCGGTGCCACTGGTCTCAGGTGTAGTTGATAGGGTAGGTTCAATCCTAAGAGGACTAAGTTCCCTGATCTTCATGGGTTGAGCTTGTTGTGCTACCCTAGGGCGTTTGAGTTTTATCCTAAGTGGAGGATTAACTGGCCCGGGTGGTTGTACTACAGGTTCTTCTACAACCTCTGGGGCTGGAACCGCAGCTGGTTCAACTTGTTCTTATTGTACCGGGTTCGAAAGAGGTATTCCTACAGCCTCAAAGTAAGAATGCATTCGAGCGTCTTGGGGTTCAGCTAGCCTCACTAACCAATCTGGAATTGGTTCAGTGAACCTATTGTCATAAATCACCGGGGTATTCATCTTTAACTCCCCAAATCTCTTCATCTGTAATCCATGTGTACCTGGTACACAAATATTTATATTTCTGCAAGCAGTTATAGCATCATGGATAAAGATACAGAAAAACCTTTCACAAGGGATGTAGGAACCCCTTGGTTTGTCTACTTGTGCTTGAACCAAATCCCATAAGAGTTCTGCATAATCCGGAGTTTCCACTCTTGTGATCGAGTAGAACAGCTTGAGCATTGGCACATTTAAGCTGTCGGATCCACTCCTTGTCATCAGCAAGCATCTGTTGATGATCGAGAAGATCACATACCACCGAGAGTGCAAGTACTTATTTTGGAACTTAGCTGGTGGAACATTGGTAGCTCCACTATAACCAAGCTGGAAGATTGAGCTCATCATCTGCTGAGTAGCAGGAAAAGCAGGAGCATTCTGTACAAGAGGAAGCTGAAAGATCCTCCTGAAGTCAGCTTTAGTGATACTCCTGAATCCTTGTACCCCTCTCAGCTCAAATTCAAATTTAGCTGGTTCTCCCTGTGAATTGGTAGTTGTAGGTTGTGTAGCCTCCACAAACCTTATTGTTCTATTAAGAAGCTCTAAATCTGTGATTGGCACACTAACTGTTGAGCTTAGAGTAGGCCATAAAGTATGCCTCTCTAGAATAGCAGTCCAGTAATTGCAACGGATGTTGGTTTCAGAATTGATGAAGTGATTGTTCGCCATTTAGCTATATAAATAAGAAATAGAAGACTACAAGATGTTATCATAAAGCACATATCTCTATTCTTATTTCCTTTGAAAACCTTTGTATTTTTCATATTTTATAATTTTTATGGTTTTTCTAAGTTACAAAAAAATCATTTATTTCAAATATGTACCAACATTTGACAAACATGATATTCATACGATATTCATCACATTACACCCTATCATGTAATATCAAATATATACCATAAGGAATCAGAACAACACTTAGTCAATTATTCAACACAGTCCAAGCAGATTAGGTATTCATGAAAACTTTAGATTCAGTAACCAAATAAGCTTGAGTTTTCAATTCAAAGACTTAGAATAAAACATGTTAAGTGTTTCAAGACAAGAATCAAATTATTTTAAAGTACCAAATAGCAGACTCGGTATCAAGCCAAGAACAGATTTGGTATCTTCAAAATTCACAGATAATCACTCAAACAAGCATATTCAGTCTCATATCATGCAAAATCATAACCATAATCAATTAACATCTCAATTAACACAGGAAAACATGTCAATCAATTGAACAGTCTCGGTACTGTAACAAGAACACATTCGGTATGTAAAGAATCCATCAAACAATCAATTAAACATGTAATCAGACTCGGTTAATTGATAGATCAATCAACTTAACACAGATTAGACCAGATGTCATGTCAATCAACCTAATCATTTGAGTTTAATCAAAGATTTAAGAACTCAGACTTCAAATTCGGTATAATCAACAATTTCAAAATTAAATGTCATAATCTTGTTTTTATTAATCTTTTCTAGTTAATAATCATGTATTTATCTCAGATCTACAACATGTGAAACTTAAATTTGATTAAAACAAAGAAATACCAAAGATTTCAAGATAGAGAAGGACGGACTCGGTAGATTAGGCAGATTCGGTATGTTTAATCATACTCGATATGTAATTAAGAACAGTGAGAGAGAAAGTTTGACTTTGACCCTCCTTTTATAGATACCGAAGATTTTCAATTAATGGGCTTTACCGAATGGGCTTATTATACCGAAAGCAGTCCATTTTCAAATTTTAATCCATTTGACTTCAAATTTTGATAAATCTTTAACAAGATTTTTCAAGTTTATCACATTTTCAATGAAGAACATTTCTGAGACAGTTTTTGAAAACTTTGAACTTACCGAATCTGCACTGTTGGTTGTCAGATTCGGTGCTAAAAATAGCATTTATTCAGTAAAAAACAATTCTTTTTGGATTTTAACTTTTCCAATTTTTAAGAATTTTCTAAAAAACAAGATTTGTACTTAGAAAAACTTTGAATTATGTATAAAGTAAAAATCTTCAGTGATACCAAATGTTGAAACGGGTTGCATACTGAGATGTATACAAGCCTTAGTGAATTATTTCAGATATAAAACAAAGAGTTTATGAATTCATTTTTGAAAAATCAATTTTCTTTTCATTTTCTCCCTTTCTCCCCCTCAAAATGTGATATACAGTAAAGTTAATCACCATTTTGACCTTTCGTAAGAAAAGTTAATAACTCCCCCTTGAAATACGACATCAATCAGTTACCTTCTCCTTTGGTAACCATTGAAAAATAAACCCAGGAAGTTAACAGAAATCTAAAGGCTACCCCTTGAAAGATAATATCGAAAGCATAAGGTATCCGTTGCTCCCCCTAGAAAAGTATTACTTCCCCTAAACACATGATCCCAGGTTTAAGTCCCAATATAGTTAAAGAAAGTTAAGCACCATACTCTATCATGCCAATTTCTTTTATCAAGAACTTTAGCCTAAGTTCATCTAAGGGTTTAGTGAACATGTCAGATAATTGCACTTTGGTAGGCACAAAGTATAACTCTACATCTCCTTTTTCAACATGGTCCTTAATGAAATGATAACGAATATCTATATGTTTAGTCTTAGAATGCTGAACTGGGTTGCTAGTTATGGCAATTGCACTCTGTGAATCACAGTATATCGGGGTCTTAGTTATCTTAAAGCCATAATCTAGTAGTTGAGTTTGCATCCACAAAACTTGTGAACAACAATGAGTTGCAGCAATATATTCAGACTCAACAGTTGATAGAGAAACACAGTTTTGTTTGTTAGATGACCAACCAACTAACCTATTCCCCAACATCTGAATTGATACAGATGTGCTTTTTCTATCAACATGGCAACCGCCATGATCCGCATCAGTATAAGCAGTGAGATTGAAATCAGATCCATGTGGATACCAGATTCTAAGATTAGGAGTACCTTTCAGGTATTGAAAAATCCTAACCACCAGTTTGGAGTGGGATTTCTTAGGACTCGACTGAAAGCGGGCACAAATAGTTACAGCAATTGTAACGTCTGATCTACTTGCAGTCAGATACATTAAAGAGCCAACCATGCTTCGATAAAGCGTAACATCAAAGGGTTCCCCATTAGCATCAGCATCCAGTAATGTCCTCATTGGGGTTGTCATTGGTTTTAAAGCAGTCATTTTAAAATGTTTTAGCATATCATTGATATACTTTGTTTGACTGATAAAAATTCCGTTTGGTAATTGTTTTACTTGTAACCCCAAGAAGAAATTAAGCTGGTCAAGCATACTCATTTCGAATTTATTGGCCATAAGGTCACCAAATTCTTTGCAAAGGGCTGGGGAAGTGGAACCAAAAATAATATCATCAACGTAAATTTGAACCAAGAGAATGTAACCGTGGTTTTTATGGATGAATAACGTGTGACGACCCGGAAATTTTTGACCAAATTTAAACTTAACTCTTATTTGATTTCGACACGATAAGAAAAGTCTGTTAATTTGAGTCTCAGAGATTTTGAACTGTTTTCATATATGTAATTACCCTTCGACTGTCTCGACGATTCACGAACAACTATTTGTAAATAGATATATACATATATAAATTTATATATATATATATATATATATATATATATATATATATATATATATATATATATATATATATATATATATATATATAATTTGAAATATTATTGGAAATAATATATGATTTAATTGTTAGAGATAAAAATGTATAGTGATATGCGATGTAATAAAAACTATATTTATAAATATATAGAGATATATATATATATATATATATATATATATATATATATATATATATATATATATATATATATTATGTATATAAATATTACTAATAAATATATAAAGTCATATTAAATTTATTTGCTTAAAAATATATAATATATTGGTTTTAGTAATTAAACTTGCTATTTTAAAACTGATTATATATAGAGAGAGAGTAAATGGAAAATGAATGATTTTGAGTTTAATTAGTAAACGTCTGTAACACTCGGTTGGTATTTTGTTAGCGTTCATATAGGTTTAACATGAGTTTATGAAAGACTAAAATAAAAGTTGGAGTGTAAAGTGATTACGAAGATTCTAGATTTGTTAAAAATATTTTTACCTTTTTAAGTTTAAATATTAGTACTCCGTACATATAAATTGGAACAGAAAATAAATAATTATCGAACCTTTTTGATCAGGTTTCAAACAGTTAATGAGTGAAATAATTAAATATATTTAATCTAAAAATTTGGATTTTTTAGGAACACCTTTATACGTTAACTGTTTAGCAATGAACACGATATAGCCATTCGGGATCAACTGTCGGTAGATAAATTTAAAAATTATGGCTGTTAAATCTTATTTACACGTTTTAGTGCAATTGAATAATTAATTATTATTATTGTACTGTTTTTAGTCTTGACAACTATGTAATCTATATTTATTTATATATGCAAAGACAACACATATATGCACTGCACTCTTCCACTTTCCTGTTTCTTGATTTGTTTTAGATCTATTCCAATATTGCACCAACACTATATTTGAACCCGAATTCTGTTTCTAGTTGTAACGACTCGGATTTTTCCGATCGTTTTACACTTATAAGATTAATATTTACATAAATTAAAACTTACCAACATGATAAGCAATCTAAATTGTTGAGATTTATGATTTTGAAAAGAGTTTTACATAACGTTTAACCGTCTAGTTTGACCGATGATATCACGAACTATACAATATATGTTAATTATACGTTTGTGTATATATATGTATATATACATATTTAACATGATTTAAGGATGTTTAAATATCTCATTTTGTATTAATAACAATAAGTTATAAGTATATTTTGAAACTACTAACTTAAGCTTTCAAAACGATAACTATACGTAACGTTATTTGACATAAATACTTACGACCTATAATGTTTATACATATATCGTATATATAATGTATTTAATCACTTTTAAAGACTTAAATACATAAAACAATATAAGTATATTCACAAAAGATAGCTATATTTGAATCCTCATTCCATTTTTCACAAGATTTCTATACGTATATCTAGAGTATATGTACTCGTATCATACCTAGCTTCTATACGTATTTACTATTGGTATATACACATCAAATCACCACCAACCAGCCCTTGTTCATGCCTTATGTATAAGGTAACTACTTTTGTTATTTAGTATGACAATTTCACATGATTAAAAGATCTTTTCACAAAATTACAAATTTATACACCTTTTACACCACCATAAATACATGCATCCATTTTCAATTTTTGGAACATCATTTCTCTAGCTAAACACACACACTTACTAGCCTCATGTCTCTCTAAGAACTCCAGCAAAAATCCTCTCAAGAATCACCTTAAACACCACCATAAAAAGATCAACAAAAACACTACAAAAATACAACTTTCAATTCAAGTTTATGTCTTAAGTTGCTTCCAATCTTTCATCCAATTTCATCACTCTTTTGGTTCTAGGTTTTTACTCCTCTTTTACAGCAATCTTGTCCAAGTAACTTGAGGTAGTAACTTTGTTCATAACCTTATTCGATTCATATATATATAGCTATCTTATTGTATGGTATACAATTTTAACAACAAAAACATAGTTTGAATGATTTCAAACTTATTCGCAAACTAAATAGATCCTTCTAACTTAACTTTTAAAACACTTCAAGACCTGTAATATATCATAATGATATGCTAACTTAACAAGATACAACTTGTTTTTACAAAGAACACCTTAAAACTGAATCTACGGCGTCGGAGTGTAACCGGGGGCTGTTTTGGGTTGGATAATTAAAAACCATCTTGAACTTTGAATTGGAGGTTTATATTCTGGAAAAATGATATTTCTTATGAATATGTTAACACATAAAAATTTCATGATTTAATTCATAGTATAAGTATTTTTAGAAAAATGGTCATTAAATGATGTTTTTGTAACAAAAATGATTAACTTCATAAGTTTCACCAACATTTGACCTATGACCTATGATTTCGAATACAAACTAAGGTATTTACAGTTCATATTCTTAAAGAGGGACTCGATCCAAGGAAGTGGAAAGTTGAATCAATGAAAACGGAGTTGTAACGAAGAAATTATGACCAAAACAAAATCGGATATCCAAGACTAGTTTAGCCACGAAAATAATTGGAGAAAATTAAATAAATCACATCTTCCTAAAGTAACATGATATTTTATACATATGTACTCATAATTTAATTTTATATGGTTCAGGATCACCCGTAAACAATACGAGAAGATTAATCATAAGATCCCATGATTGTACGCAACACGTTATTTGACAACACCGGTACCATGGGTCAAGATTAATCTCGACCAATACATATACGATGGGGGTTTTATTTATTTCATTGGGGGTTTATTAAACAACTAAATATGAACCATTAAAATTGAATTACTAACATCGGACTGCTAACTACGGACTAAGGAATTATTAAAAGTATTAAAAGTATTATAAGTATATATATGTGACGATTGTTTAAAAAGAAAAGGTATTGATATATTATATATGGATAGGTTCGTGATATCAATCGGAGACCAAGTCGAAATTACATATCTTCAAGACAAAAGTGAGTATATAGTCCCACTTTTAAACTCTAAATATTTCGGGATGAGAATACATGTATTTTATGATTTACGCTATGGACACAAGTAACTGAAAAATATATTCTACGTTGAGTTGTACCACTGGCATACTTCCCTGTAGCTTGGTAACTAATATTTACAGCGGTATTGTAAACGCGAATCCTGTTGATAGATCTATCGGGCCTGACAACCCCAACCGGACTGGACGACCAGTATTCAACGGTTGCACAGTACTTCGTTTCATGACTACACCTTGGTACGGTGTAGTAAGATTTCATAATAAAGGGAATATGCGACGTGATTAAATGTTAAGTATGGTTACCAAGTGCTCAACCACTTAGAATATTTTTATTAAAATGTTTATATATGAAATCTTGTGTTCCAATGTTATAACGCTGCTAGCATCAAACCTATATATCTCACCAACTTTATGTTGACGTTTTAAAGCATGTTATTCTCAGGTATGAATTAAGTCTTCCGCTGTGCATTAGCTCATGTTAAGGATACTACTTGGGACCTTTTAAGCCATGATACAAAGACGTTGCATTCGAGTCATTGGAGTTCAATAGAGAATATAAATAAGTAAATGACAGATTAGGTCATTTGGATATTATGAAATGTTAGACGAAAATGTCAAATATTGATGTAATGATAGTTTGCCTTTTAAGAATAAATGCAACGTTTGTAAAATGTATCATATAGAGGTCAAGTACCTCGCAATGTTATCATATGTTATTGTATTCGTCCCTATGGATTGGGTCGGGTCATCTCATGTGGTATCAGAGCGTTGGTCTTAGCGAACCAGGCTTTGCATTAGTGTGTCTAACTGGTAGTTGTTAGGATGCATTAGTGAGTCTGGACTTTGACCGTGTCTACATGTCAAAAGTTTTGCTTATCATATCTAGTCGAAAATCATCTGCTTATCATCCTTAAGAATTGCCTGCTTAGTATTCTTAAGTCTAGACACGTCTTACTGCATTTGGTGCATCGATAGTGTATAGACAAAATTCGTATCCTAGCGTATCTGTTGCTATAGACATTGCCTGACGAATTTCAAAGATTCTCCGTAATTCACGGGATTTTTAGTATTATAAATACATATGTAAATTATGTATTGAAGAATACCAAACCCAACTCCTATAATCTATTCCAAACCAAGAATTCATTTCCCCGACTGTACAAGATGAACTCCGCGTCCAGTTCGAATTCCTCCAACTCCGACAGCTACGCTGATATGGATTTCCATTCGGGCTCCGAAGGCAGCGTCACTGGAATGGATCAACCAATTTCTCATCATCTATTCTGGATGAATTGGGGATGGGTTCGTAGTATACTAAATTATTGGAGACAAGAAGAAGGTGATCCCTTTCACCCACCGAATTGCCCCATTGGCGACGAACCTGAAGCACTTACCGGCGAACCTGTTCGAGAAACCATTTTCTCTCTCATTTCTCGAGTATCTCGTCACGATTATATCCTATCCCATATTTCGGATCTTGTTCATTCGCTCACTCCAACCGCCAATCATCCTGGTGTACTAGCAGAAATTAACGAACTTCGCGCTCGTGTGACGGCTTTGGAGAACACGGTGCGAAGGTTACAAACACCAGCAGCAGCACCAGCAGCATAACCAGTACCGTTAACAACATCAACCTCGCAATCTTCAGTACCAGTAGCATCATCGACGTCAACGACATCATCAGCATCAACACCAACCGTATCATTACCACCACCAACAATCACATCCGCACCACGTACCTCAACATCATCATCTGAACTTCGAATATGATCTTTGTTTTACATATCATTCTACACTGATTACCTCTTCTTTACGTATCGTTCTTCGTTCGACATGACGATTATGTAATCTCTAATGTTTTGGAGATTATGTAATCTAGTAATAACGATAAATCAAATGAGTTGAATATTTTATTGACTCATTAAATTCATAGTTACCTCCGAAGAAAATATATATGCAAATATATTTTCATAAAGATTGTAATTAAAAATTTCATTCGTACAAACTGTTAATGATGAAAATATTTTAACGGGTGGGTAGTACCCAAGGAATATTTAGAATTCACATTAACAAGTTACACTGTACATTCTTCGAATCTGATTCAACGATCATTTATTATCCTACTTACAATTACCGATATACGTATCCGTTCACCCCAGATTAACCATTTCCATTTAAATTTCATATTTGGATTTTTACCTATTCGAATCCAACAAGTGGCATAATGAAGAAACATTGGCAAAATAAAAATTGTTAGAAACAGATGAATTAATTAATTGAAATTGTGATAGGATTACACGCTAACTGTTCCGGCTAACTGTTCCCAGCTAACTGATTAATATTTAATTTATCGCAATTTACATTCTTGCAATTTTAATTTCTGTACTTTACATACCGTCGGGACACGTGTACAACAACACGTCGGATTAATTCTGAGACAACACGTTGTATAATGGGTCATGATATATATTTATTTATTTTACGCATTTTAAATAACGGGACACGTATACAAGGTTTCGACTTATCATATTGATCCATCTATATATATATTTCGGAACAACCATAGACACTCTATATGTGAAGGTGGGAGTTGGCTATACAGGGTCGGAGTTGATTCCAAAATATATATATACTTTGAGTTGTGATCGACACCGAGACCAGTACACGGGTCACGATACGTATTAAGTAATTCGAATATTATATATTTAGTTCATATATGAATTTATTGAACCATTGGACAATCGGACTATTGGACTGCTAACTTTGGACAATTAAAAATGAGTTAAAATGATGATTATTACATATGAAACTAAACAATCCTTCAAGTTTGCCACTTGATTCTATTTTAAACCTCATTTGTATCTTGACGATTACAATTCGCATTCACAACTTTTCATGATTCTTGAAAACATCTCGATCGAGAAGTTCAACCAGCCGCACCTCGTCTACGGAATAAAGATTTATACATACAGTTATGCACCTAAAAATTTTTGAACTCGAAGTTATAGTTAAAACGTATCCGCATCGAATTCCTTATCATCCATTAGCAAAAACAATCACGCGATTCCTTTTCAATTAACTAATTTTGTCACAGCTCCACTTCGATATCTCAGTAAGACTACTCTTATTACAATCTCGATATATATATATACGTTGTTCTTTCGCCATCGTTACCGGAGAACCTTTTATATTCCATCATATTACCATCAGCGTTTAATCATCTAAAAATACAATTCTCCTTAAACCATCTTGGTTTGATAACCAATGACCCAGATCCGATAACTTTGAAAATACTGACGAAGCAGCATGTTGTAGAAGGTCTTAATGACCAAATGTTGATGATAAAACAAGGAAGTGTTAGGAACGCTCGATAGAAAATTGGTACTGAAAACCGGATTGAACAAACCATGAAGGAGACTCTGAACAAGTTACAAGGACTAAACTTGTACATAAAGAATTATGACGATTCTGTAGCAAACACCTTGCTTCTGAATCTAAACCCTTACGGGTCAATCTTCATCATCATCCTTCGACATTAGAAATTCCAAGATATTATCATATCTTTCATTATAAATATCCTCAATATTTCTGAAGATATTTTCACCACTATCCTTATCTGAAATCATTTATCTCTCTGTAATATCTGCGTTACAATATAAAGGAAACTGTGTTAGTTTCTAAATCCTTCAAGTTTAAAATAGGAATGTTCTGAAGCAGTGTTGGGAACTGATGCATGAACTAGTATAATATAATGAAACTTGATCAACTTCATTATATTACAGTAAGTCATGTTAAGTTTCTAATGGAATATGATGATTCACAGTACCGTCATCATGTGCCATGTTACACGACTTTTACATTCTATCCAATTCCGAAACATATTAAGAACAAATCATCTTGATAGTTCTATTTTCCTGGATATTCTGGTAATTTGACAAATCAAAATCGTGCCATTACCATTCCTTTCTTAGAGCATTAGCTATGTTCATTCCGAATTTTATACCTACGAATTTCGAACTATTGATCGCTTGACTCAAGGACGGGAAGAAGAAACGAAGGGACAAAGTCCCAAAATAGAAATTGGGGTATAGATTACAGCAAATAGGAGAGAGTATTAACTATGGATGACAATGATTATGGAAAACAGAAGCAGGAGCATCGAAATATAAGGAAAGATATCAAACCCAATAACCACCCAGAAACTACAAACCATGTGTATCAATACGTATGGCAACGTAAAGACACGGGAGAATTAGAAACATTATAATTCCAAGAAAATCATAAAAGTGAATAGATTCTTCTAGCGGTAGATGAAAGAGAAGAATGAAAGATATGAAAGTTAGAAGTATAACAAAAATCAGAACGGGATGAAGCATTTTAAAGGATACCTTAAGGTATGAATTAGAGGAGGAAGAGTAAGAGATGTGAGGTATGGAAGTAAGAAAGGGAAGGAGGTGGATTTATAGTGAAATATCCGACAAAGAAATCGAAACAGATTATCGCATTAAATCAAAGGAGATCCTGTTTTCTAAATCATCGAAGAACCAAATCTTATTACATAAGATTTTCTTTAAATCCCTTAAATTCTGGAAATCAATCCTAATCTCGACATCGGTTAAAACAATTCTATATTCACTCATTTCATTCTTTTGTGATAGCTTCACTCGTGCGCTTCACATGACCGAATCGTTTTATCCATATCTTCCAATAATGATAAAACTCTATTAATACCTCATATTCGTCATGAAAACATTCCTATTGTTATTTATGACAACCTCTACCAAATTTCGGGACGAAATTTCTTTAACGGGTGGGTACTGTAACGACTCGGATTTTTCCGATCGTTTTACACTTATAAGATTAATATTTACATAAATTAAAACTTACCAACATGATAAGCAATCTAAATTGTTGAGATTTATGATTTTGAAAAGAGTTTTACATAACGTTTAACCGTCTAGTTTGACCGATGATATCACGAACTATACAATATATGTTAATTATACGTTTGTGTATATATATGTATATATACATATTTAACATGATTTAAGGATGTTTAAATATCTCATTTTGTATTAATAACAATAAGTTATAAGTATATTTTGAAACTACTAACTTAAGCTTTCAAAACGATAACTATACGTAACGTTATTTGACATAAATACTTACGACCTATAATGTTTATACATATATCGTATATATAATGTATTTAATCACTTTTAAAGACTTAAATACATAAAACAATATAAGTATATTCACAAAAGATAGCTATATTTGAATCCTCATTCCATTTTTCACAAGATTTCTATACGTATATCTAGAGTATATGTACTCGTATCATACCTAGCTTCTATACGTATTTACTATTGGTATATACACATCAAATCACCACCAACCAGCCCTTGTTCATGCCTTATGTATAAGGTAACTACTTTTGTTATTTAGTATGACAATTTCACATGATTAAAAGATCTTTTCACAAAATTACAAATTTATACACCTTTTACACCACCATAAATACATGCATCCATTTTCAATTTTTGGAACATCATTTCTCTAGCTAAACACACACACTTACTAGCCTCATGTCTCTCTAAGAACTCCAGCAAAAATCCTCTCAAGAATCACCTTAAACACCACCATAAAAAGATCAACAAAAACACTACAAAAATACAACTTTCAATTCAAGTTTATGTCTTAAGTTGCTTCCAATCTTTCATCCAATTTCATCACTCTTTTGGTTCTAGGTTTTTACTCCTCTTTTACAGCAATCTTGTCCAAGTAACTTGAGGTAGTAACTTTGTTCATAACCTTATTCGATTCATATATATATAGCTATCTTATTGTATGGTATACAATTTTAACAACAAAAACATAGTTTGAATGATTTCAAACTTATTCGCAAACTAAATAGATCCTTCTAACTTAACTTTTAAAACACTTCAAGACCTGTAATATATCATAATGATATGCTAACTTAACAAGATACAACTTGTTTTTACAAAGAACACCTTAAAACTGAATCTACGGCGTCGGAGTGTAACCGGGGGCTGTTTTGGGTTGGATAATTAAAAACCATCTTGAACTTTGAATTGGAGGTTTATATTCTGGAAAAATGATATTTCTTATGAATATGTTAACACATAAAAATTTCATGATTTAATTCATAGTATAAGTATTTTTAGAAAAATGGTCATTAAATGATGTTTTTGTAACAAAAATGATTAACTTCATAAGTTTCACCAAAATTTGACCTATGACCTATGATTTCGAATACAAACTAAGGTATTTACAGTTCATATTCTTAAAGAGGGACTCGATCCAAGGAAGTGGAAAGTTGAATCAACGAAAACGGAGTTGTAACGAAGAAATTATGACCAAAACAAAATCGGATATCCAAGACTAGTTTAGCCACGAAAATAATTGGAGAAAATTAAATAAATCACATCTTCCTAAAGTAACATGATATTTTATACATATGTACTCATAATTTAATTTTATATGGTTCAGGATCACCCGTAAACAATACGAGAAGATTAATCATAAGATCCCATGATTGTACGCAACACGTTATTTGACAACACCGGTACCATGGGTCAAGATTAATCTCGACCAATACATATACGATGGGGGTTTTATTTATTTCATTGGGGGTTTATTAAACAACTAAATATGAACCATTAAAATTGAATTACTAACATCGGACTGCTAACTACGGACTAAGGAATTATTAAAAGTATTAAAAGTATTATAAGTATATATATGTGACGATTGTTTAAAAAGAAAAGGTATTGATATATTATATATGGATAGGTTCGTGATATCAATCGGAGACCAAGTCGAAATTACATATCTTCAAGACAAAAGTGAGTATATAGTCCCACTTTTAAACTCTAAATATTTCGGGATGAGAATACATGTATTTTATGATTTACGCTATGGACACAAGTAACTGAAAAATATATTCTACGTTGAGTTGTACCACTGGCATACTTCCCTGTAGCTTGGTAACTAATATTTACAGCGGTATTGTAAACGCGAATCCTGTTGATAGATCTATCGGGCCTGACAACCCCAACCGGACTGGACGACCAGTATTCAACGGTTGCACAGTACTTCGTTTCATGACTACACCTTGGTACGGTGTAGTAAGATTTCATAATAAAGGGAATATGCGACGTGATTAAATGTTAAGTATGGTTACCAAGTGCTCAACCACTTAGAATATTTTTATTAAAATGTTTATATATGAAATCTTGTGTTCCATTGTTATAACGCTGCTAGCATCAAACCTATATATCTCACCAACTTTATGTTGACGTTTTAAAGCATGTTATTCTCAGGTATGAATTAAGTCTTCCGCTGTGCATTAGCTCATGTTAAGGATACTACTTGGGACCTTTTAAGCCATGATACAAAGACGTTGCATTCGAGTCATTGGAGTTCAATAGAGAATATAAATAAGTAAATGACAGATTAGGTCATTTGGATATTATGAAATGTTAGACGAAAATGTCAAATATTGATGTAATGATAGTTTGCCTTTTAAGAATAAATGCAACGTTTGTAAAATGTATCATATAGAGGTCAAGTACCTCGCAATGTTATCATATGTTATTGTATTCGTCCCTATGGATTGGGTCGGGTCATCTCACTAGTTACGTTCAATAACCTAACACCACGACCATCTTCCACTACCACAGCAACTAATATCAACTTATAGCACCACCTCATCACATTTCCTTATTTCACCTTGGCCAAAGGCCATTACCCACTTTGAACACCATCACTTATAAATGCCTACAACCACTTTCCTCCATCACGTTTCTCCCTCTCTCCACTTCCTTTCGTCTTTCTGTTAGCTTGGCCGAGAGTTACCAATCCTCACCACAACCGGCCAACACCTCCACCCTCTCCATCATCATGAACCGTGAGCTTCCACCATAAAACAACCATCATACAACCTTTCACCACCACCCTCCTCCACCCTCACCAAATCATGACCACCACCATACGCCATCTCTCTCTCTCCCTCATTCACTCTCTCTCTTATTTTTTTTCTGTTTTTCTTTCGATTACCGGCCACCAATAATCCCGTTCCTGATTCAACAATCACCATAAAAGCTAACTCTCTACCACCTTTATTTTATTTTTATTTTTTTTATTTTTTTTCTTTTTTTCTGTTGCAATATCGATATAACCGTAAACCACGTACGCCTATCTCCTTTATGTTTCTGTTCCGTAGAAAGTCACCACCTTCACTATCACCCAACTCAATTTTTTTTCTTTCGGTTGAGGACTGCTGCCATGCTCGCTGATGGCCGGAGAAGATGATGAAAACAGTGACTTGTCATTTTACTGTTTCTATTATAATAGTGATAATGAGAACGATGGGGATGAATGTTAATGATAGATAATGATATTGATAATATAACGATTATGATGATGGTGGTGTATAATTATCGATTATGATCATGAGGATAAATTTAGGCTTGATTTAACATTTTTTTTATTCTTCCCTTCGCTGCTACTTTTCACGAAACCCTTTTATTTTTTTTTATTTTTTTTTTGGGTTTCTGCTATTTGAAATTCGCTTTTATCAGATGTATAAAAGCCACGAATTTCTTTGGGCCAAGATCTTTTTTGTGAAGACCCGTCCTAATCCATCCGGACGAAGTCCATATCGATTATAAACGATTCACCACAGTTGATTACATCGCGAGGTACTTGACCTCTATATGATACATTTTACAAACATTGCATTCATTTTTGAAAAGACAATCTTTCATTACATCGAAAGTTGACAGACATGCATACCATTTCATAATATATCCAACTATATTTGACTTGATAATAATCTTGATAATCTCGACGACTCGAATGCAACGTCTTTTGAAATATGCCATGAATGACTCCAGGTAATATCTATAAAATGAACAAATGCACAACGGAAGATTTCTTTCGTACCTGAGAATAAACATGCTTTAAAGTGTCAACTAAAAGGTTGGTGAGTTCATTAGTTTAACTTAAACAATCGTTTCCATTATTTTAATAGACCACAAGATTTCATATTTCCATTTCTCAAAAACATACATCCCATACATAGAGACAAAATATCATTCATATGGACTGAACACCTGGTAACCAACATTCACAATAAGCATATAAGAATATCCCCATCATTCCGGGATCCTCCTTCAGACATGATATAAATTTCGAAGTACTAAAGCATCCGGTACTTTGGATGGGGCTTGTTGGGCCCGATAGATCTATCTTTAGAGTTCGCGTCAATTAGGGTGTCTGTTCCCTAATTCTTAGATTACCAGACTTAATAAAAAGGGGCATATTCGATTTCGATCATTCAACCATAGAATGTAATTTCAATTACTTGTGTCTATTTCGTAAAACAGTTATAAAAACAGCGCATGTATTCTCAGTCCCAAAAATATATATTGCGAAAGCATTTAAAAAGGGAATAATGAAACTCACCTAATGTATTTTGTAGTAAAAATACATATAATGACATTGAACAACTGAACAATGCAGGGTTGGCCTCGGATTCACGAACCTATAGCATTTATGTATATATTAACACACATAATTGTAGTCGAACAAATTTATATATTATATCTTACATTATATATCTTATATTTTTAGTTTGTATATTCATTTAAAATAATTAATATTTAGATAGTTTTATATATATGTGATTAGTATTATGTTAAAAATTAATAATTTGTTATATGTAAATATTTATATAATTAGTGTTAATACGTTTATTTTATAATTTTATGTAATACTAATATATTATGTATCAATTATATTTTTATGTATCTAATATTTCTTAGATAATAGTAATAGTAATAATAATAGTAATAATAATAATAATAATAATAAAGATAATAAGAATAATAAAATTTATAATGATAATATTAGCAATAATAATAATAATAAAATTAATAATGATAATTATACCTTATAACACAAGTTCTAAAAAAAATGCTTGTACCAGGACTCGAACCCGCGACCCTTAGCTTAACAAGCCAACACCTAACCAATCGAGCTGTATCTCTTCATCTGATTTATGCGCCATCCCCTAATATATAAACCATAATGGAAGACAAGCCCAAGATAACAAGCCCAACTAGAAACCCATTTACCAAAACCCTTTTAATAAAACCCAATCCATTATCTTATCATCGTTTCCATTGCTAGGTTAAGAAAAAAAAAATACTCCGTAACAGAAACAGGTAACAACGAATAATCACAACATTTTAATCTTCGCCATCCATTAATCTCATTACGAAAACATCTTTCTTCATTATTTCAAGAATTATGATTTTATGTATCACCTACATTTTCATTTCCTTTCGGTTGAAACATAAACATAAAGCTGCCGTAGGAGACGATTTGTTGTTTGGTTTATGGATTTTGATTATTTGAAATCGAGAACAGAAAAAAAATTCGAATGGAGATTATGGTAATGATATGGATTAGTAGTGAGTGGGGCTCGAGGGTGACTATAAAGGTGGTAGTTCTTACACGTTACAGCAGCATGTACACCGTCCCATCCTCTCTCAAACATTTATCATTACATCATCAAATCTTACATCACCATCTTCGCCTATATTCCAAGTTTTATCAACATCTCTATCGCCAATAATCATAAATCATAATCACCATCGTTCATATTAAACCTCATCATCTTAATGACCGTGAACGTCACAGCTGCAAATGATTGATCGATGGTTTGGGTTGAAACACGATGGAAATAGGAAAGAGAATAAAACCGACAGTGATAAGTAGGAAACAAATGGGTTTGAAATGGCCCAATCGAAACACTTGGATTATCTTGGTCCATTATAAGATATATATTGAAGCCCGGTTATCAATTTAATAAGCTCAAACAATATTTTGTAATCTGTTTGTTAATGCCCCAAGTTTGGCCGACAAAAGAAGGAAAAGAAAAAAAAAACGTAGCACGTATCATTTAACTTTAGTTCTTATTCTTTAAATCTCCACTAGCTAATAAAGTAGCAAGTGGGGTATTTCATGGTTGTAAATGTCGGACACAAGAAGGAATCCCATATTGTGGTTTGGTTAGAAAGAAAGTTACAGGAGCCCACTTAGAAAAGGAAAATACTGCACAAAAGCAATATCAACAACGCAACCTTCTTTCATCATTTATCACTTCTGCTTATTTCGTTGTTCCAAGAAGAAGAAAGAAAAGAAAAAAAAATAATGTAGCGAGTGGTTCACTTCAGAAACAGGAGACAGGTAGCAGCCAACACTAGATCATGGTGACGGTTGAGGTGGTTTTAGGGTGCTTTTTGGACGGGAAAATGACTCCTCGAGCTGCTATAATTTCGATGGTGTGTTGTGGTTGTATGAATAAAATAAGGAAGTGAAGGTGTCGACTTACCAGAACTAGTAACAGTCGAGTAGGAGTGTAGTTTTTGTTGTTGATGATAGTTTGGGTATGGTTATCAAGGACAGAAGCATCACAAAGATGGTTCATGGTGGCGGTCTAGTGGTGAGGTTGTGTTTATTGTTTTGCAGCAACTAAAAATAAAAAAATGGTGATTGTTCGGAGTTGCAAGGTAACTCAATCGGAGTAGAAAAAAGAAGTAGGAACACAATATTGAATGTTGAGAGTTGATGGTAGTGTCGGTTGATTGAAGCATATATGTAAATGTATATATTTACCTTATATGAATATGTATAGATATAGATATATATCGATAATTTAAGATAGATAGGACATTGATTGATATTACTCAATCAACAATAGTAAAGAACAAATAATTCTCTGTATGTGATATGTTAATTGAAAGGTACAAGAAACAACTCAAGAGTTTGTGGTGTCAATTCACTTCTCATATTTAATTTAAAAAATGAATACCACATATAAAATCATTCAATATCAATTGTCGACAGCATATCACAAGTGAATCATGAATGAAAAAATTGATAGCAACATTTAAAAGATTAAAAGTAAAAATATCTAAGTGTATATGTTATATTTAATATTAGTAATTAGTAATAATATTGCTATTAATATTAATGATAACTATCATGATAATAATATTATTAATAACAACGATAGTAATAAAAAAAATGACAATAGTAATAATAATAATATTAGTGTAATAGTTTGATATTAATACAGAATTATTTACATAAGATGAAATATTTATAATATTTATAAGTTAAATAGTTGTGTATAGAAATTTTATATATATATATATATATATATATATATATATATATATATATATATATATATATATATATATATATATATATTAGTCTACAATTATAAATATTCGCTATTAACTTTGTAAGACGAGTATTTCTTAATAATGTAATTAAAGTTTTCAACTATATCAATTTATTCAATATACTTTAGTTACATATATAGATATGTTTTAAATAATAATAATTATTATATATTGTTTTATTTTACATAGTTATTTCTAATATAATATATTTCAAATTATTATTGATATCTATATGCACACACATTTATTTACAATTAATTGTTCGTGAATCGTCGAAAGCAGACGAAGGTCAAATTGAATATATAAATGTAGTTCAAAGTTTTTGAGACTCAACGTTACAGACTTTGCTTATTGTGTCGAAACCACATAAAGATTAAGTTTAAATTTTGTCGGAAATTCCCGGGTCATCACAGTACCTACCCGTTAAAGAAATTTCGTCCCGAAATTTGAGTGAGGTGGTCATGACTAACAATAAAGATGTTTTTATGAAGAATATAAGTTGATAAATAGAATTTTATGATCATTGAGTAATATGGATAAAACGGTTCGATTTCTCGAAGCGTACGAGTGAAGTTATCACTATATAGTGAAATGAGAAAGACATGTATCATCATAACTTTTGACTAGTCATGGTTGAATTTAGAAGATATGGTGCGTCATAGCTTTTGACGTAGAGGGTTGAATTCCGGAATTCAAGGGATTTAAAGAAGATCTTCAAAATCTAAAAGATTTGGTTCTTCAACGAATAAGGAGATTAAGATCTTTATAATTAAATACGGTGATCTGCCTCGATTACTCTGTCCGATATTTCCATTATAAATTTAAACTTTTTCCGTTCCATTATTTTCATCATTCCTATGTTTTCTTTCTTAATCCATACATCCAAAAGATTGTGAAATGCTTAATCCCGTTCTAATCCTTGATGTTTTCTTAATTATTATTTCTGTTATCCTTCTTTTTAATCTTCCACCAGATGAATCTGTTTACTCCTACTATTACCTTGGGGTAATACTATTCTTAATTATACCATGTCTTTATATTGTTATTCGTATTAATATCCACAGTTTGTAACCTCAGTGTTGTTATTGGGCTTTATATTTTCTCTTATATTTTTGGAGCTTTGTCCCTTCGTTTCTTCTTCTTGCAATCAAACACCGCTTGTAATGGTTCAGAATTCGCAGATATAAACTTCGAAATGAACATTTTTAATGTTCTAAGAAGGAAATCGTAATGGCACGATTTGATTTGTCAAATTACCAGAATTACTGAGAATAGAACTATCAAGAATATGTTTTTCTTGATATGTTCGGAGGAGAAAAAGGATGAACGAGTCGTGTAACATGGCACATGATGACGTTATGATCTGTGAATCATCACGTTCCATTAGGAACTCAGCATGACTTACTATAATATAATCACGTTGATCAAGTGTCATTATATTATACTAACTCATGCATCAGTTCCCAACATTACTGCAATAACATTCATATTTTAAGCTTGAAAGTTTACAGAATATAGAAACTAACAGTTTCTATATGATGTAATACTGATAGCACGAAGAGATTAATGATTTCAGATAAGAATAGTTATAAAAATATCTTCAGAAGTATGGAGGATATTTATAATGAAAGATATGATAATATCTTGGAATTTCTAATATCGATGGATGATGAAGAAGATTTATCCGTAAAGGTTTAGATTCGGAAGCAAGGTATTCGCTAAAGATTTCATCAGAAACAGAATCTTTCGGATTCTTTGAAGTCAAACTTATTCTTTGCAATTTGTCCACGGCGTTCTTCATAGTTTCGCATAATCTGCTTTTTGGTACTAAATTTTCTATTGAATGTTTCCAATATAATGATACACAGGAAGCACGAAGAGGTATATAATTTTGGACGATAATATTTATGAAAATATCCTCAGAAATATCGAAGATATTGATGGTGATATTTTGGAATTTCTAAGTTCGATGGTTGATGGAGAAAGATTTTCCGCAAGATTTTAACATGACTTCGGGGTAAGATATTCTCTAAAGATTTCAACGGATCTAGATTTATCTGGGTTCTATGAATTTAGGGTATGTTACTTGTATTTCTCCTTGGTTTCCTTTATGGTTAGCTCAATCCGTTTTTCAGTTTCAAACTTTTTTTGAGCTTTGCCAACATACAATTCTTTATTATCAACTTTCGATGATTAAGGTCGGTTACAGTTGTCTACGATTTCTACTGCTTCATTCATCTTTTTCAACATTCAGAGTATTGATTTGTGACTGAGTGTTTTTCAGAATTTCAGAATGAAAGATCATAATTCTAAGAGATAAATATCATACATATAACTGTTGATGTAGATATGCTGTGAGTTTTCAAAGTACTGATTGCTGAATCCCGGTAATTGGTATGGCAGTTCTCGTTACAAGATGCGGATGAGTATATGATAGGGTTTCAATGAATAAATATAATGATTTATCAGAGAGATTTAAGCCAAGAAGCAACGAGATTGCTGGTACGTCTGCTGGTAATATAGTGGAATATAAAAGAATTCTCTGGTATCAAAAGAGTAATCGTATATATCAGGATTATAGTAAGGCTACTTCGAATGAAAAGTCGAAGTTGACTTGCTGGAGCTGTGACAAAATTTGCTACTTTGAAAATGGATTGCAAAGCTATTTTCGGTAATAACAACGCCAAAGGAGCTAGCACAGATATGTGTTAAACATTTACTCAGGTTCTGAGTGTTTTCAGGTGCATAACTATATGCATCAATCTTTTCTTCCGTAGAGGAAGTGCGGTTGGTTCAACCTCTCGATTGAGGTGTTTTCAAGAATCATGAAAGGTTTGAACGCAGATTGTAATCGTCAAGATACAAATGAGGTTTAAGATGAAAATCAAGTGGCAAACTTGAAGTATTGTTTAGTTTCATATGTTATAATCAATATTTTAATTTATTTTAATTGTTTACTGTTGGTAGTCCTCAGTTGATTAGTCCACAGTTAGCTAGGAACAGTTAACTAGGATTTTATTAGCGTGGATTCTTAACAAAATTTACTCATAGTTAATTTGTTTGTTTCTAACAAATTTTATTTTGTCCAATGTTTTCTTCACTATGCCACTTGCTGGATTCTGATAGATCAAAATCCAAATATGAAATTGAATGAAAAGGGTTATTCTGCGGTGAACGAATACGTATATCGGTGGATGTAAATAGGATAGTAAATGACTGTTGAATCAGATTTGAAAGAATGTACAGTGTAACTTATTAATGTGAAATCTAAATATTCTTCGGGTATTACCTACCCGTTAAAATATTTTCACAATTAACACTTTGTACGAAAGAATTTTTAATTACAATCTTTATGAAAACATATATACATATATATTGTCTTCAGATGTAATTATAGATTTCATGAGTTAATATAGTATTAATCTCATTTGATTTACCGTTATAACTAAGATACATAATCTATAAAACATTAGAGATTACATAATCGCCATGTCGAACGAAGATAAAATAGATAGAACGATACGTAGAACGATGATTATGCTCGTGATACAGAATGTGATATTGAGGCAAGGATTGTTGATGATACAGGTAATGTTACTTATGGTACTGTTGGTGTAGATAATGTTGCTGAAGCTGGTAAGTTTTGCACCATGTTCTCCAAATTTGATTATTCGAGCGCGAAGCTCGTTGACTTCTTGGATTACTCCAGGATGATTGTCGGTCAGAACGAGCGGATGAATAAGGTTTAGAATTTGGGATAGTATTTAATCGTGATGAGATACTCTGGAAATGAGAGAGAGAATGGTGTTTCGAATAGGTTCGTCGGTAAGTGCTTCATGTTCTTTGCCAAAAGGTGAATTCGGTTAGTGGAAGGGATCGCCTTCTACGCGTATCCATTGATTAAGTTGACTACGAAACCATCAGATGCATTGGGGATGGCTGATTTGTTGATTCATTCCGGTGACTCTGCTTTCGAAACTCGAGTGAAACTCTATGTCGGAATAGCTATCGGAATAGCTATCGGAATCTAACGGACTCGAACTGGTTGAGAGATTCATCTCGTACGATTAGATGGAGGATTTTTGATAAGGAATAGATTATAGGATGTAGATTAGTACCCTGCAATACATAATTTACATATGCATATATAATACTAAAATCCCATAAGTTACGGAGGAATCTACGGAATCTGTCAGGCAAAGGTAACAATAACAGATACGCTAAGATATGAATTAGCAGATACGCTAAGATATGAATTAGCAGATACGCTAAGATATGAATTTTTGTCTATACACTATTCATGCAATCAATGCAGCAATACGTGTCTAGACTAAGAATGATAAGCAGATGATTTCCGACTATAAATAATAAGCAAAACTTTTGACATGCAGATACGGTCGAAGTCCAGACTCACTAATGCCTCCTAACGACTTATCAGTTAGACACACTAATGCAGACCTGGTTCACTAAGACCTCCGCTCTGATTCCAACTGTGAAGACCCATCCTAATCCATCCGGACGAAGTCCATATCGATTATAAACGATTCACAACAGTTGATTACATCACGAGGTACTTGACCTCTATATAATACATTTTACAAACATTGCATTCGTTTTTGAAAAGACAATCTTTCATTACATCGAAAGTTGACAGACATGTATACCATTTCATAATATATCCAACTATATTTGACTTGATAATAATCTTGATAATCTCGACGACTCGAATGCAACGTCTTTTGAAATATGCCATGAATGACTCCAGGTAATATCTATTAAATGAACAAATGCACATCGGAAGATTTCTTTCGTACCTGAGAATAAACATGCTTTAAAGTGTCAACTAAAAGGTTGGTGAATTCATTAGTTTAACTTAAACAATCGTTTCCATCATTTTAATAGACTACAAGATTTCATATTTCCATTTCTCAAAAACATACATCCCATACATAGAGACAAAATATCATTCATATGGATTGAACACCTGGTAACCGACATTCACAATATGCATATAAGAATATCCCCTTCATTCCGGGATCCTCCTTCGGACATGATATAAATTTCGAAGTACTAAAGCATCCGGTACTTTGGATGGGGCTTGTTGGGCCCGATAGATCTATCTTTAGAGTTCGCATCAATTAGGGTGTCTGTTCCCTAATTCTTAGATTACCAGACTTAATAAAAAGGGGCATATTCGATTTTGATCATTCAACCATATAATGTAATTTCAATTACTTGTGTCTATTTCGTAAAACAGTTATAAAAACAGCGCATGTATTCTCAGTCCCAAAAATATATATTGCGAAAGCATTTAAAAAGGGAATAATGAAACTCACCTAATGTATTTAATAGTAAAAATACATATAATGACATTGAACAACTAAACAATGCAGGGTTAGCCTCGGATTCACGAACCTATAGCATTTATGTATATATTAACACACATAATTGTAGTCGAACAAATTTATATATTATATCTTAAATTATATATCTTATATTTTTAGTTTGTATATTCATTTAAAATAATTAATATTTAGATAGTTTTATATATATGTGATTAGTATTATGTTAAAAATTAATAATTTGTTATATGTAAATATTTATATAATTAGTGTTAATACGTTTATTTTATAATTTTATGTAATACTAATATATTATGTATCAATTATATTTTTATGTATCTAATATTTCTTAGATAATAGTAATAGTAATAATAATAGTAATAATAATAATAATAATAATAATAATAATAATAATAATAATAATAAAGATAATAAGAATAATAAAATTTATAATGATAATATTAGTAATAATAATAACAATAAAATTAATAATGATAATTATACCTTATAACACAAGTTCTAAAAAAAATGCTTGTACCAGGACTCGAACCCGCAACCCTTAGCTTAACAAGCCAACACCTAACCAATCGAGCTGTATCTCTTTATATGATTTATGCGCCATCCCCTAATATATAAACCATAATGGAAGACAAGCCCAAGATAACAAGCCCAACTAGAAACCCATTTACCAAAACCCTTTTAATAAAACCCAATCCATTATCTTATCATCGTTTCCATTGCTAGGTTAAGAAAAAAAAAATATACTCCGTAACAGAAACAGGTAACAACGAATAATCACAACATTTTAATCTTCGCCATCCATTAATCTCATTACGAAAACATCTTTCTTCATTATTTTGAGAATTATGATTTTATGTATCACCTACATTTTCATTTCCTTTCGGTTGAAACATAAACATAAAGCTGCCGTAGGAGACGATTTGTTGTTTGGTTTATGGATTTTGATTATTTGAAATCGAGAACAGAAAAACAATTCGAATGGAGATGATGGTAATGATATGGATTAGTAGTGAGTGGGGCTCGAGGGTGACTATAAAGGTGGTAGTTCTTACATGTTACAGCAGCATGTACACCGTCCCATCCTCTCTCAAACATTTATCATTACATCTTCAAATCTTACATCACCATCTTCGCCTATATTCCAAGTTTTATCAACATCTCTATCACCAATAATCATAAATCATAATCACCATCGTTCATATTAAACCTCATTATCTTAATGACCGTGAACGTCATAGCTGCAAATGATTGATCGATGGTTTGGGTTGAAACACGATGGAAATAGGAAAGAGAATAAAACCGACAGTGATAAGTAGGAAACAAATGGGTTTGAAATGGCCCAATCGAAACACTTGGATTATCTTGGTCCATTATAAGATATATATTGAAGCCCGGTTATCAATTTAATAAGCTCAAACAATATTTTGTAATCTGTTTGTTAATGCCCCAAGTTTGGCCGACAAAAGAAGGAAAAGAAAAAAAAAACGTAGCACGTATCATTTAACTTTAGTTCTTATTCTTTAAATCTCCACTAGCTAATAAAGTAGCAAGTAGGGTATTTCATGGTTGTAAATGTCGGACACAAGAAGGAATCCCATATTGTGGTTTGGTTAGAAAGAAAGTTACAGGAGCCCACTTAGAAAAGGAAAATACCGCACAAAAGCAATATCAACAACGCAACCTTCTTTCATCATTTATCACTTCTGCGTATTTCGTTGTTCCAAGAAGAAGGAAGAAAAGAAAAAAAAATAATGTAGCGAGTGGTTCACTTCAGAAACAGGAGACAGGTAGCAGCCAACACTAGATCATGGTGACGGTTGAGGTGGTTTTAGGGTGCTTTTTGGACGGGAAAATGACTCCTCGAGCTGCTATAATTTCGATGGTGTGTTGTGGTTGTATGAATAAAATAAGGAAGTGAAGGTGTCGACTTACCAGAACTAGTAACAGTCGAGTAGGAGTGTAGTTGTTGTTGTTGATGATAGTTTGGGTATGGTTATCAAAGACAGAAGCATCACAAAGATGGTTCATGGTGGCGGTCTAGTGGTGAGGTTGTGTTTATTGTTTTGCAGCAACTAAAAATAAAAAAATGGTGATTGTTCGGAGTTGCAAGGTAACTCAATCGGAGTAGAAAAAAGAAGTAGGAACACAATATTGAATGTTGAGAGTTGATGGTAGTGTCGGTTGATTGAAGCATATATGTAAATGTATATATTTACCTTATATGAATATGTATAGATATAGATATATATCGACAATTTAAGATAGATAGGACATTGATTGATATTACTTAATCAACAATAGTAAAGAACAAATAATTCTCTGTATGTGATATGTTAATTAAAAGGTACAAGAAACAACTCAAGAGTTTGTGGTGTCAATTCACTTCTCATATTTAATTTAAAAAATGAATACCACATATAAAATCATTCAATATCAATTGTCGACATCATATCACAAGTGAATCATGAATGAAAAAATTGATAGCAACATTTAAAAGATTAAAAGTAAAAATATCTAAGTGTATATGTTATATTTAATATTAGTAATTAGTAATAATATTGCTATTAATATTAATGATAACTATAATGATAATAATATTATTAATAACAACGATAGCAATAAAAAAAATGACAATAGTAATAATAATAATATTAGTGTAATAGTTTGATATTAATACAGAATTATTTACATAAGATGAAATATTTATAATATTTATAAGTTAAATAGTTGTGTATAGAAATTATATATATATATATATATATATATATATATATATATATATATATATATATATATATATATATATATATATATATATATATATATATATATATATATATATATATATATTAGTCTACAATTATAAATATTCGCTATTAACTTTGTAAGACGAGCATTTCTTAATAATGTAATTAAAGTTTTCAACTATATCAATTTATTCAATATACTTTAGTTACATATATAGATATGTTTTAAATAATAATAATTATTATATATTGTTTTATTTTACATAGTTATTTCTTATATAATATATTTCAAATTATTATTGATATCTATATGCACACACATTTATTTACAATTAATTGTTCGTGAATCGTCGAAAGCAGACGAAGGTCAAATTGAATATATAAATGTAGTTCAAATTTTTTGAGACTCAACATTACAGACTTTGCTTATTGTGTCGAAACCACATAAAGATTAAGTTTAAATTTTGTCGAAAATTCCCGGGTCATCACATTTTTCTTTACTCAAGTGGGCCAATGAGTTGGGATGATTGGGCTTCAAGAAGAAGAAGGAAATGGACTGTTGAGTTAAATAAATTGAATTACGATATAATACAGAAAAGTATCAGTAGAGCAAATGGTTAGGAGGTGTGTATTTATTCGAGAGGTCGTGGGTTCGAAACCAGGACATGGCATACTTTTTTTTAAGCAGTTATTCCAATTAAGAGGATTTAGGGTTATTACTGGACCACGTTTAACAATCTGGGCCATATATTGGGCTGCTACGAATTGGGTTACTATATGTTAAAGAATTGAATGTGTGAAATATTATAAGTATTAAGTAATGGTTTGGTGGTTCAGAAGGATGGTTGTTAAACGAGAGGTCTCGGGTTCGAGTCCGGGCAGTGACGTATATTCTTTTTAAAGCTTGTCTTCAAAGGTTGTATACTATTATTTTTAATATTATTATTATTATTATTATTATCATTATTATTGTTAGTATTGTTAGATTAATTATTATTATTAACAAAATTATATCATAATTATTAGTATTATCATTAAACGTTATTAGTATTAACATTACAAACCATTTTTATTATTAGTACTATATTCATCATTAATATTAAAATTATCATTGTTATTATTATTAGAATTATCATAATTAGTATTAGTTTTATCATTATTATCATTAGTACTATTAATATATCAAATGAAGATTTTCTATATAAAAATATATTATTGACATAAAACCTAACCATATAAATACTTTTGTAATAAATATTAATTATCTAGATAAAGATAAATATATCTAATTAAGTTATTAATAAAATACATGATATAAAATCACTAATAATATATATATTTGTTCAATTACCATTACATGTATTAATATACATGATTGAATAATAGGTTCGTGAATCCGAGGCCAACCTTACACTTGTTCAATGATGATTATGTATTTTTACTATGAAATACAGTATGGTGAGTTTCATTTGCCTTGTTACCCTTTATATTTTTGGGCTGAGAATACATGCAAATGCTTTATTAACTGTTTTACAATATTTATATGCGTGAGTTTCATTTGCTCCCTTTTTAAATGCTTTTGCAGTATATATTTTTGGGACTGAGAATACATGCGCTGCTTTTATAAATGCTTTATGAAATAGACACAAGTACTGAAAACTACATTCTATGGCTGGATTATTAAACCGAATATGCTCCTTTATAGTCTGGTAATCTAAGAATTAGGGAAGAGACACCCTAATTGACGCGAATCCTAAAGATAGATCTATCGGGCCCAACAAGCCCCATCCAAAGTACCGGATGCTTTAGTACTTCGAAATTTATATCATGTCCGAAGGAGGATCCCGGAATGATGGGGATATACTTATATGCATATTGTGAATGTCGGTTACCAGGTGTTCAATCCATATGAATGATATTTTGTCTCTATGCATGGGACGTATATTTATGAGAACTGAATATGGAAATCTTGTGGTCTATTAAAGTGATGATAATGGTTATTTATGTTAAACTAATGAACTCACCAACCTTTTGGTTGACACTTTAAAGCATGTTTATTCTCAGGTACGAAAAAAATCTTTCGCTGTGCATTTGCTCATTTTAGGGATATTACTTGAAGTCATTCATGACATATTTCAAAAGACGTTGCATTCGAGTCGTTGAGTTCATCAAGATTAATATTAAGTCAATTATAGTTAGATATATTATGAAATGGTATGCATGCCGTCAACTTTCGATGTAATGAAATATTGTCTTTTCAAAAACGAATGCAATGTTTGTAAAATGTATCATATAGAGGTCAAGTACCTCGCGATGTAATCAACTGTTGTGAATCATTTATAATCGATATGGACTTCGTCCGGATGGATTAGGATGGGTCTTCACAGTTGGTATCAGAGCGGTGGTCGTAGCGAATCAGGTATTGCATTAGTGTGTCTAACTAGTAGTCGTTAGGATGCATTAGTGAGTCTGGACTTCGACCTGGTCTGCATATCAAAAAGTTTTGTTTATCATTTTGTGTCGAAAATTATCTGCTTATCATTCTTAGTCTAGACACGTCTTGCTGCATTGATTGCATGAATAGTGTATAGACAAGATTCATATCTTAGCGTATCTGTTACTGTAAACCTTACCTGGCGTATCCCGTAAATTCCTCCGTAATCTACGAAACCTTTTGTTCTATATATATGGATATTCTATGTAATTAAGAATACCATCCGTTTCATATCTAAAAATTCTTTATTCAATCGTACGAAATGGAATTCGTCATTAGTTCAAGTCACTCGGATTCCGAAATGGAATCCCACTCAAGCTCCGAAAGCAGTGTGACCGGAATGGATCAAACAATCAGTCATCATCTATTCTGGATGAATTGGGGATGGGTTCGTAGCCTCCTCAATCATTGGAGACGAGAAGAAGGTGATCCTTTCCATCCGCCACATTGCCCTATTGGCGAAGAACCTGAAGCACTTACCGGTGAACCTGTTCGAAACACCATCTTTTCTCTCATTTCCAGAGTATCTCGCCACGATTATATACTATACCAAATTCTAGATTATATTTATCCGCTAGTCCGAATCGAAAATCACCCCGGTGTAATAGAAGAAGTCAACGAGCTTCGCGCTCGGGTAGTGGCTTTAGAGAATATGGTGCGAAGGTTACAAACACCAGAGGCAGCACTAGCAGCATAACCAGTACCACCACCAATGTCAAAAGTACCATCACCACCACCAACATCAACATCCGCATCCCACACCTCAACATCTTAATCTATACCTCGAACATCAACGTCATACGCACCATGGATACCAAGGAGTACCAACAACAACAACATCATCACACGTCTCAACCTCGCAATCTATACCTCAAGCATAATCATCGTTCTACGAATCGTTTTACGAATCGTTCTACATAAACTATCTTCGTCCTTCATGGTGATTATGTAATCTCTAATATTTTAGAGATTATGTACTCTAGTTCTAGCCGTAAATCTGATGAGTTTAATATCACATTGACTCATTAAATCCATAAATACGTCTGAAGAAAATATATATGTATATATGTTTTCATAAAGATTGTAATTAAAATTTTTATTGTACAAACCGTTAATGGTGAAAATATTTTAACAGGTAGCTAATACCCGAGGAATATTTAGATTTCGCATTAATAAGTTACACTGTACATTCTTCGAATCTGATTCAACAGTCATTTACTATCCTACTTGCAACCACAGCTATACGAATCCGTTCATCACAAAATAACCATTTTCATTCAATTTCATATTTGAATTTTGACCTATCAGAATCCGACAAGTGGCATAATGAAGAAAACATTGAACAAAATAAATTTGTTAGAAACAAACAAATTAACTATGAGAAATTTTGTTAAGAATCCACGCTAACAAAATCCTAGCTAACTATTCCTAGCTAACTGATTACATTTTAATTATCGCAATTTATTTGATCACAATTTACATTCTCGCAATTTTATTTATCATCATTAAATTTTTGTTATTTACTTTACGCACTTTATTTATCGTTATTTAATTTTCTGTTATTTATTTTACGCACTTTAAATATCGGGATATGTATACAAGGTTTTGACATATCATATCGACGCATCTATATATATTATTTGGAATCACCATAGACACTCTATATGCAGTAATGATCGAGTTCTCCCTACAGGGTTGAGGTTGATTCTACAATAATATATATACTTTGAGTTGTGATCGAGTCTGAGACATGTACACGGGTCACGATATGTATTAATTCGAATATTATATATATAAGTATATATGAATTATTGAATTGCTAACTGTGGACTATCAACTGAGGACTATCAACATTGGACAATTAAAATGAATTAAAATATTGATTATAACATATGAAACTAAACAATTCTTCAAGCTTGCCACTTGATCTCATTTTAAACTTCATTTGTATCTTGACGATTTCAATCTGCGTTCAAAACTTTCATGATTCTTGAAAACATTTCAATCGAGGGGATGAACCAATCACACATCATTTACGGAAGGAAAGAGTGATGCATATAGTTATGCACCTGAAAATACTCGGAACCTAAGTAAACGTTTAACATGTATCTGTGTTAGATCCTTTAACATTATTATTACCCAAAATAACTTCACAATCCCTTTTCAAGTAAGTAAATTTTGTCACAGCTCCAACAAGTCAACTTCGACTTTTCACTCGGTTTAGCTTATTATAATCCTGATATAAAAGTTGCCTTTCGTCATCAATACCGGAAAACCGTTTATGTCTCACTACATTAGCAGTAAACTTACCAGCAACATCATTGATCTTTGACCTTATGAAAAGTTATTATATTCATTGAAATCCTATCATCTACTCATCTGCATCTGATAACAAGAATTGCCATACCAAATAACGAGAATCAGCAATCAGTATTTTGAAATCTCACAGCATGTCTACATAAACAGTTATATGTAAACATATAACATTTATCTCTTAGAATTATGATCTTCCATTCTGAAATTCTGAAAAAGCTGAATACAGCAGCAAAAACTGTACACGATCTTAACTGTCGAAAGTATGATGATAAAGAATGGAGTATTGGAAACACTCAATAGAAAATTTAGTACAGAAAAGCGGATTATGCGAAACTATGAAGGAAACCGTGGACAAATCACAAAGAATAAGTTTGACTTCAAAGAATCCAAATGATTCAATGCCTGCTGAAGTCTTTAGCGAATATCTTGCTCTGAGGTCATGTTAAAATTTTGCGGGAAATTTTTCTTCATCAACCTTCGAACTTAGAAATTCCAAAATATCATCATCAATATCTTCGATATTTCTGAGGTTATTTTTATAAATATTCCCGTCCGAAATTATATACCTCTTTGTGCTTCCTGTGTTTCGTTATATTGGAAACTTCTGTAAAATTTAAGTTTAATTTATGAATGAATTCTGGAGAAATGTAAAGGAATTGAAGCATGAGTTAGTATAATATAATGACACTTGATCAACGTGATTATATTACAGTAAGTCATGCTGAGTTTCTAATGAAACGTGATGATTCACAGATTATAACGTCATCATGTGCCATGTTACATAACTCTTTCATTCTGCTTAACTTCTGAACAAATGAAGAAAATATATTCTTGATAGTTCTATTCTCAGTGATTCTGGTAATTTGACAAATGAAATCGTGTTATTACGTTCTTTCTTGTTTAGAACATTAATCTCATTCGAAACTCCATACTTACGAATTCTGGACCATTATTCGCTTGACTTAAAGTCGGGAAGAGAAAACAAAAGCATGGAGCTCCGAAATATAAGGAAGAATATAAAGCCCGATAACAACACATAAATTACAAACCGTGTATGTCAATGTTTATCGCAACATAAAGACACGGGAGGATTAAAAACACTATAACACCAAGGGTGAAGTAGAAGAAAACAGATTCCTTCGGTGGAAGTTGGAAAAGGAGAATGATTGTTGCGATAGTCTGGATAAGGACAAGGATCAGAACTGGATTAAATATTTTCATAATCTTTTGGATGTATGAACTAAGAAAGAAAGTATAAGAATGGTGAGAATAATGGAACAAAAATTTTTTAATTTATAATGGAAATATCAGACAGAATAATCGAGACAGATCACCGTATTTAATTATAGAGATCTTAATTTCCTTACTCGCCGAAGAATCAAATCTTTTAGATTTCGAAGATTTCCTTTAAATCTCTTGAATTCCGGAATTCAAACGTGACCACGTCAAAGGTTAAGACGCACCTTATTTTCTAAATTCAACCATGAATAGTCAAAGATTATGATGAAACATGTCTTTCTCATTTCACTATTTAGTGATAGATTCACACGTACTCTCCGAGTAAACGAATTATCTTATCCGTATTATTCTATGGTAATAAAACTCTATTTACCAACTTATATTCGTCATGAAAAACATCTTTATTGTTAGCCATGACGACCACACTCAAATTTCGGGACGAAATTTCTTTAACGGGTAGGTACTGTGACGACCCGAAAATTTCCGACCAAATTTAAACTTAACTCTTATTTGATTTCGACACGATAAGAAAAGTCTGTTAATTTGAGTCTCAGAGATTTTGAACTGTTTTCATATATGTAATTACCCTTCGACTGTCTCGACGATTCATGAACAACTATTTGTAAATAGATATATATATATATATATATATATATATATATATATATATATATATATATATATATATAATTTGAAATATTATTGGAAACAATATATGATTTAATTGTTAGAGATAAAAATGTATAGTGATATGCGATGTAATAAAAACTATATTTATAAATATATAGATATATATATATATATATATATATATATATAATTAAGTATATAAATATTACTAATAAATATATAAAGTCATATTAAATTTATTTGCTTAAAAATATATAATATATTGGTTTTAGTAATTAAACTTGCTATTTTAAAACTGATTATATATAGAGAGAGAGTAAATGGAAAATGAATGATTTTGAGCTTAATTAGTAAACGTCTGTAACACTCGGTTGGTATTTTGTTAGCGTTCATATAGGTTTAACATGAGTTTATGAAAGACTAAAATAAAAGTTGGAGTGTAAAGTGATTAAGAAGATTCTAGATTTGTTAAAAATATTTTTACCTTTTTAAGTTTAAATATTAGTACTCCGTACATATAAATTGGAACAGAAAATAAATAATTATCTAACCTTTTTGATCAGGTTTTAAACAGTTAATGAGTGAAATCTATAACCTATTATAATTCTCATAGATATGCCACGTGGCTTTCCAACCTTTTGCCCCACCCCTTATTTCAAACGTATTCTCAAATCATGACATCTGTCAAGCTTCCATTCGTCCATTTTAAAAAAAAAAAAAAAAAAAAAAACTCTCTTTCTCTCTAACCCTATCTTTCTCTCTTTCAAACAAATATCACTACCTGTTTTCTTCACTCCCTGTTCTTCGTCACCGACTATAATCCACGATATCCTCAAATCTCAGATAAATCGAATTCTTAAACAATTGATCCTTTCAATCGATTACTCTTTCATCATCAAATCGCCGTCTACCATCACAATCGCAGGAGAATTTCACGCCTTGAGATCTGTTACATTTCGTTAAGAAAGCTTATTGGTAGTTGTTTTAATTGATTTGAATCGAGAATAATGAGGTTAGTTTTTTTGTGTTCCCTTTTGAAGAATTTGTGATCTTATATTATGACATTGAATTATATGTTTACCTGAACGTTCGGATCTGATAGGTTATACTGCGTAATTGATTGATTTTGAATTTTTCCAGATTGGATGAAGTTAATTATGTGAATTCTCAGAATATAAATGACGAAATATGTTTGATTAACAAATGGGGGTTTTTATATACCTCTTACTATGTTTGGTTATGTGAGATGATGCTTTATGAGTAACTTCAGTTCAATTGGATTTATGTAGTTATTTAGTGGTGTGAAACTGTTATAATAAATTTAGAGTGTATGACTTTTGAGCCGATAAAGATGAAGTTAAACAAGAATGGAATAAAAAAAATAGAGATTTTCCAAAGTTTCAAGTTTTTTAGAAGTTCATTCTTTATTTCTGGTTATTATGTTGACTCCCAAAAGTCAACGGGTTATCTTATTGAATTTAATGCTGGTAGCATGGTTATTTTTATGTAGAGCTGCCTTCATATCCAAAATAGTGTTCGGGCCAATTTTTACACGGGTTTTATCATCGGGTCAAAAAATATAAGCTGCACTTGGTTGTTACCATTACTTAACAAACAAGATCCATTAATTGCGTGTTTGTGATAGTGATTCATACATGGCCGTTGTGATTGAATTTTATATTTAATGGGAATGGGTAATTAACTTATTTTTTTCATTGGGAGTACTTGCATAGATGTATTTCATATGTTTGATGCCCATTTAGATGTACTTTATATCAGTTGTAGTATGCTAAACAGACTAAAGAGACTTGTGCACGTTTAAAGGAGTATGTCAACCATTTTAAGGTGCCATTTGAGTATTAAGCCACTGCAGAAATATGGGAGAATGTGAATATTAAGGATCTTAATAGTAATAAAGATGAGTTTTTTAGAGGTTAACTGTATGTATCGATCAAATGTACTTGATGAAACTGTGGGGTTCTTAACGGGTCTTGTAATGGCCCATTTTTTGTACCTCGTGAAAGTTCAGAAAGAATAGCAGTTTATTGTCAGACTTGATCAAATTAGCGGGTCTCAACCTAGAATTCAAATCGGGTCTCAACACACAGACATTTGATACAGTTTGGTGTGAGACTTGATTGAATTAGACTGATGCGATGAACGTATTAGATTGTTGCGATTATCGAATCAAACGAATGTTGTCTGATTTTTTCCTTTTAGACTTGATCGAACTAGATATGACCCATGATAAATAGGTAAATTGCTTACAGTTTAACTTGCATTTCTTCATCAACTTTATGATTTCTGAAATTTAAACATTTGGTATTTAAGGAATGTAATAGCCGGAATTTGTCGTTTCATTCAAGACAGTGTTTGATTATGTTCCAACAAAATGTCTACTTCTAATCCTGTGATAATTGTTACATGGTAGATAATTGTTGACTTACATGTGTGATTGATTTTCGTAACCATTTTCATGTTGTGAACACTATTTTTTAGATTATGCTTTGGTGTTTAATTTTAAAATTTCATATGATTTTTCTCAGTTCACAATCTTCTTAGTTTGGGATTAAACTTTTAGCTATGAATGTCATATATTCTTCATTGATCATGTTAATCTAATTTTTATCTGTTGTCATGTTTAGCTTATGATAACTGGGTCATAAGACCTGGTACAGATTATAAATGATTAAAAGTTAAAGCTAAGTCTAATTTTTAATCTACCAAGTTAATCATGTAAAGTTGGATGTAGTCTGCACTTGATTGCCACCTCATCATAAATATGGATTTCATTCAATATATTCCAAGTATTGTTATGGTTGAATGAGTTTCTTTGTTGTGCACATGTTACAGGTTAGATATCTTTGTTGGTTTGCTATTTTGCGGATGCTGGATAAACCTGGAATATGATTATGTACATAGTTAATGCAAGCTTTTGCTTTGTGGGATTTTTTTGGTCAGAAACAATGACGTGGAATCTAAAGGAAAAACTTTGCAATGGCGGTTTGGTCTCGACTTAAGCAGGTCCCAAGACCTCTCTTTCAATTATTATTATTCTCCTTGGACGGTAATTGCTACCTTTTTGTGTGTTGGTTAGAGTGTTGTACTCATTGTAAACTGGATGCAAAACTTGCAGGTAAATAATATCACTCTTAGATTTGTTTTTTGCTTCACTGTAAATTCGAAGTAGCTACATGGGCGGGTTAGGCTTCGGTTTAAATGATTAGGTTTATACATGTAGTACGGGTCCATACTGGCTTGGTTGACCACAAACAGGTTCTTGTACATTTTTTTTATATACCTAATGTCTTATTTGCAAGATTTTCATCATTGTTATAATCATAAAAATTAAGTTTAGAATATAACCAAACACGAGAGTGAGATATGTGATGACCAACAAATGGGGCAGTGTGTACCTTGTAGAAAATTATTAAGGTGAATGATGTAACGACCCTGGATTTTCCAACATTTATTTATTAATAATTACTATTATTAATACGCGTGTTTAAACGAATGTAAGTAATTACATTTACATGTTTTCATGATTGCCCGTACTTGACTTTTAAGGGCCCGAAACGTCTCTGCGACACACGAAACTGCGCGAATAATATATTTAGAATATTATTTACATTCATGATTATTTATTATTAATCATTTTAATTAATCAAGGTTAGTGATTAATTACTTGGGCATTAATTATTTAAATTGCATCTTTAATTAAATTTGGGCCTTTAATTACTAGACTTGGGCTAAGTAAGCCCACCCTACTCTTTTATGGACTAGTAAGCCCACTTGTTAAGCTAGTTTATGTTAAGTATAATCAAGGGTTAATTAAACTAAATGGGAGACAAAGTTGTCTCAAGCATGCAAGGCTTTCTTTAACTTCTTTACCCTTCCTAGCTTACACATCCATCCCACACTTTAAAGTTTGCATCTTGACTTCCCCTTTTGCCTAGAAAAACCGTTAGCTTTGTGTAGACAAGGAGGGATCTTTTTCTTTTGCTTCAAACTTCACATATTACTTGCATTTCCATTTCATTTCATACATTCAAACTTCTCTCAACTTTTCTCTCCTCTTTTCTCTCTTCTCTTGTAAGTAAAATGTTTAAATCTCCTTTCTCTTACTCTTCCAAAACCGTAACCCTTAAGCAATCAATCATCATCATTTCTTGTTTATTACTTGTTGTTTGTAATTGTTTCTTGTTTGTTGTAAAGATCAAGTCTCTTTAGCTTGAATCTTCTTAGATCTTAGTTACTTCTTTAGAATTTGAAGAACTAAGAACATGAACTCAAACTCACTAGTTTGTAGTTCCATATTCATGTATTTTCAAGATTTAAGTTCATAAACTTCAAGATCTTTCTTTGTTTTCATGAGTTGTAGACTTGAACTCTTAAGATTCAAAACTTAGTTGAATCTTCTCAAGCATGATACAAACATGAACAAATACTTAAAGATCTAGTTACTTACTTTATTTATGTTCACTTAAATTTCATGTTTTCAAGTTCATAAGTTTCAAAACTTTCTTTTGTTTATATTGTTGACTTGAACTATTAAGATCTACACTTTGGTTTGATCTTCTCAAGTATGAAACAAATGTAAACATAAAACTTGTAGATCTAGTTATTTGTTTCACTTTTACTTAGTTAAATTTGTGATTTATGTTCATGGTCAAGTATTTACTAGTTAAGACTTGATTATTCTTCTTGAAACTTTGTAAGTTCAAGACATAGAAGTGTAACTTGCTAGTTACAACTTCACATACTTGTGTTGATTCAACTTAAGTGCTAGATCTATACATTTGAAACTAAGATCTTCAAGATCTACTAAGAACTAAGTTCTACAACCTAAGATCTTGCTTACTTAAGTTCATTTTCAAGTTTGTAACTTGTTATTAGTTTTAAAGTTCATAGGTGTGTTAGATCTAAGACTTTGATGAAACTTTGGTTCATCAAACATCATACAACTCTTAAGTGAGTTGATCTACATGTCTTAGACTCACACTTGTGTTGCTAGTGTCAAAACTTAGTTAGAATTACTTTCATAGTTCATGTGTGTGTAGATCTAGGACTTGATGTAACTTTGGTTCATCAAATTGATGTCTTAGACTTGCACTAGGGTTATGATGGTCAAGACTTGGTTAACATGATGTAAATACATCCATGAGTTGTACACTTGAAGCTATATGCATCAAGAATGAGAGCCATGATGAACATCAAACACCAAGATCACCGGAACTCTTGAAAACCCACTGTTTCTGTCCAAAAGTTTCTGTTCAGCTATTTCTGGAACAGACCCGTGGGTCTGGTCTGACCTAACCTTAATTTTTGGATAGAACTTTTCGAGTAGATAATTTTTCATTTAGGACTCGTCTTCATCCGAGTTACGGTTTAGGATTTATGGACCTCCGTTCGTCACTATGTCCTTTAACGTTGTGCAGAAATTTCAGACCTACTCGCACATATACCGTTGCCACGGTCAAACGAAGACGAGTTACCTTCTGTAATTTTAAACACACTTAAACAACTCATATACGGAGCCATGGCCACTGGTCTCACCTTAATTCAGTAAGGGTAGAGGCCATGGTGACTGACCGAGGTCAGACTTTGTTGAAAACTACTTTCATAAACGAAACTTACTTTACGCCTTTTGTTTAATGATGATTGATGATGACCCTTAAGACCTTAAATACATACTTTTAAACCTATTAAGACGATTTACTGACTTAGTACTATTTGACTTAGGTTGAGGACTTCGGACCGTTACTTGCACACCTTTCCCGACTACTACTTTACCGTTACTACTATCATTGTGAGTTATAGCATTCCCTTTTTACTTTAACTTATTTTGGGAACTGAGAATGCATGCGGACTTTATGTTTTACATACTAGGCACGAGTACTTAAACTTTATATATGTGTGGTTTATATAACGGCATAAACATTCCCTTTAGCTCGGTAACGTTTAATCACTGGTTTTTGAACCGTGAACGCGAATCTTAGATATGGATCCATAGGGTTTGACATCCCCACTCGGGCTAGTAGCGCTAGCATTTAATGGGTGTTTAATACTTCGAGGTTATACGCACTTGCCAAGTGCACTTTAAGGGGGTACATTAAACGTTAAGTTAGTTATCGAGTGCCCACGGTTAAGCATATACTTTTACATACTTTTGAACGCTCGTTGTAGCACTGAAATCTCGTGGCCTACTTACATTACTGTTATACTTAAACTATAGCTCACCAACCTTTGTGTTGACCTTTTTAAGCATGTATTTCTCAGGTGCTTGAAGTCGCTTCCGCTATCTTACTAGTCGTGCTGTAGAACCCGCTGTCTAGAGTTGTTATCGCATGACTACTTATCTTGCATTCAAACTTATTTACATTTGAAACTATGTTATGTAATGACCATTGGGGTCACGTACACTTATGTAATGCTTCTTGATGATGTAGCGTGAGGGTACGAAATAGTATTATTTTTACTAGGAAATACTACAAAATATGACACAAGTTTTATTAATTTACGGATGGGATATACCTAAACCTTGCTACAACACTATAGGCAGTGTACCTAATCGTAGAGTAGTGTAGTTTTTAGTAAGTCCGGTTCGTTCCACAGGGAGCTGGTGATACTTACTATATTTTTAAAAACTATATTTATACAAAATATATATAATTATATAAGTAGTAATATTATTATAAAAGGGGGGTTTTACCGTTTAATGACCGGTTTGTCGATTCTATATTTTAAGCGTAAAGATAAATGACGATAATTAAAGTGCGTAAAATAAATTGCGATAAATAAAATGACAGTAAATAAAATTGCGAGTAATAAAATGACAGTAAATAAAGATACGATGAGAAATATAATAAAAGAATTATGCTTATTTAAACTTCCGTAATCATGATGTTTGACGTGTTGATTTTAATTTATTACCATGGGTTAATTGTCCTTTGTCCTGGTTTATTTGATACGTCTATCTGGTTTTTGTCCATAATAGTCCATCGGTCATAAAAATAAAGTGCGAGTATCCTTGTCAAATTACCCTTATACCCGAAGTCAAATATTCCAACTGATTAAGGATTTAAACTGTGACGCAGTTATCACTTCTGTCAACAATTACACCAGTTATCACTGTATGTAATCCACCCCTGTTTTAATTAGTTTATGAATATTAATTCATCCACTTGATCAGAATGAATAATCAATTACCCAACCCAATTGATTAATTAAATGATTATAACAGATTCCATATGAACATCACTAAATAGGACAACCATAATCATTATTAATTATTAGGATAATTAATTTGAAGATAGGTTCGACAGACTCCAATGAGTTGTCACTCAATTAGACAATACCCCCATCTATTAATAGTCAATAGTTCAATTTCCACAAGTGTCGGTCTTTTGCCCAAACCTTAATTATGGTACAAAGCCCAATTACCCAATTTTAGTAATTAGCCCAACATCATGATTACTTCGTTTTAAATAAGCATAATAATAACTTAGCTACGAGACATTAATGTAAAAAGGTTGAACATAACTTACAATGATTAAAAATAGCGTAGCGTTACACGGACAGAATTTCGACTTACACACTCAAATGATCTCTATCATAAATCTTATTATTATCATAATTTAAACTTAAAATTAAGATTATTGTTATATCTTATTACATTAACATTATGATAGAGATATAGAATATAGATATTGATAATTGATATTGATAATTGATCGAAGAAAAAAAAGATCGGATAAAATTTCTCCTCTTCATCGTAATACATCGTTCCTTTTATAGGAAAATTAGAATTCAAATTTTCATTTACGACCCCTGAACTATGCTCAATTAACAACTTTTTATTATTTAATATTATTCTTATTATGAATTATTTAAATATTATATTTTATTCTTGTGCATAGTTGACTCGTAATTTTTACACCGTTGCGTCGAGCGTTGAGAGTTGGTTCATGTACCGGTTCCGGATTTTCGAACGTCCTTGCGTACGCTGAGATATTTTGTACTTTGCGTTTTGTAACTTGTACTCTTGTCATTTTTAGACGTTCTTCATCAATAAATTGAACCTTTTGAATTGTATCTTGTACATTTGAGCTTTTTGGACGTTTTGGTCTTTCAAATCTTCGTTTTTGTCTTTAAATCTTCATTTTCGAGCGATTTGCGTCTTTCGTCTTCGCACTTATTTATTTAACTATTACAACTAAAAATAAGGAAATTACATTTAAAAACTTTACATATTGGAACGATATTGCTACTAAATATATGTTCATTTGGAACACTATCAAATATCCCCACACTTGAGCGTTGCTTGTCCTCAAGCAATACAGAACTTGAAATAAAAACATACATGAATCACTTTTTTATTCATCACATTTTGTACATAAGTGATTTTGATATAGCGGTATAAACAATGACAGTAATGATGGTTAAAGGTGGGTGTGTCATCCACAGTTGCCTTGGGTTTAGGTCAACGACACTTGCAATCAAATAGCCGATTTACTTTCGGTTTCCAAAGCAAAGTGCACATTTGAAAGGCGGTTTACAGTCCCACATGACTATAAAAATTTAGATCCTTTAGGAAATAGGATCTTTATGAAAACATTTAATCTTTTGAAAATTCAAGCTAGATTTTACCCTAGATAAGTTTTCTGATTTGATCCACCATTGGTGTTGCAAAATATATTTGTGGATCAATATTTTGGCTAAAAACATTTAGGTTCGTGTAATCCACTGCTATCCCGGTATCAGAAAGCACACATCCAGTTTACTTGTTCCGTATATTACCTTTCGGCAAACTACCGTCCGGTTGTAAAGGAAAGCGATGAACAAGAAACTGTTAAGGCAATGTCCCGTGACATGCAGATGATTATGGTCTTTTAACGTGTCGGATGCTAGAACTATCCTTGGTAGGAGCGATAGTAAAGATCATCCTATGATTTTTCGGTCTGGCACAAGGTCCTGTCTCCGACCATGCTATGCAACCACCGTTCTTACGGTTGACACCCGATTTAGTTCAGGTGACCTAATGAATTCCAGGTGAATTTCTTAGGATTTTACGTTCAATGGTAATGAACGCATTGAAAATGGTTTTTCAGAAAACAAATCGGTTTGTATTTTTGATCAAAATATTTTCTCGTTCAAGCTCGAGTTTAGATATCATCGAATTCCATGAGTTTGAATTCTCAATCTTTAAGGTCAATCTCTAGAATTGAGTATTATCAGTCTTAAAAGCTGATTTTTAATCTTTAAGGAGATTATCCTTTCTGGGGATCTGATTCATTAGTCTTATCAAGCTAATTTGCATGGTGCCCCCCCATTGTACGAGATAAATCCTTCTCATGGTTAGGATAAATCTGACCACTTGGCGACCCTGTTTGATGCTGAGGTCCGTGGATTTCCTGCTGATTTTAGAGATGACTTTTCTAGATTTTTCGTCAACCTACAGCTGGTCTAGACGACAACTTCATGACCTAAATCAAGAAGCGCGTTTCTTTTTCGGAAGACTTTACTTCCTTTTAATGATGGAATTGATTCATCGTGTAGATCCATCTTTCTTACAGTAAATCGGGTAAAACTGATTAAAACCGTCCAAAGCAAAAGTACCTGCAATAATCTTGTACAAAAATATGTGATATATGTTTTAAGTTGAATAACTTGGTACATTCTTCCCACACTTAGTTTCTTTCTTTGCCTTTTTATTTTCTTCTATTTCATTTTAAATGAATTCAACTTTTTTAAGTTGTTTCTCAATTTATGTCCTTTTCGAGGTAACGATAATTTCGGTATTAACACCTAGTTTTCATCGTTCATAAATATGTATAAACATGATTTTGAGTTCATTTAGTTGAAAATTTTTCAAATTTTTACAAAATTTGGCAAATAAACTAAGTGCAAACCCGAGAGAATTTATAACCCTTCCCCACACTTGAGATCATGCAATGCCCTCATTTGCATGAAATCAGACTATAATTATAAATTCATGAGGGTGATTAGTGTAGAAAAGTGATTAAAAATACCCAGTTTGTAAGCATATTTTTTTACATCACATTTGATATTTTGCTTCTTGTCGTCAAAATCAGTAGCTATTGCTGAACTTAATGTTAGTCTTTGAAAGTGCGTTGTTCTACCCTGTTTTGTACATAATATAAAATACAAACATATATATACATATTTTTGAAGTTGGGTATATTACCCCACTTTTCAAAAATTTATAAAGTATAATATTTTTGGCATACTTTAAATCAATAAAATTAAAAATAATGATAACAAAATTTGTCGTCCCACTCTCGGGTAAAGTAATTTCGGCTTAATGACCTAGTCTTCAACTCACGACGAATTTTAGAAATCATTTTTTTCAACTTAATGAATTAAAGTAAATTTTGTTTTTTAAAATTCACACAAAACTTAAATTAAAAAAAAACATATTAATTTTATATAAAACCTACAAAACAAAAATTCAGAATGGAGGGAGAAAACTAGTTCTTTAGTGTCTGCTAGCGGAAAAGACCAATCGGATTCCATTCTCGGAACTACACGAGAACAGAACAACTAACTCTAGACATCATTTTCTTTTTAGAACACTTGAATCTCCCCACACTTAGGTAGCTGTGGTGTCAAAATTGTGATTAACTTCATCGTCAATTTCTCTTGGTCCATAATCAACTTGCATATCCGTGACTTTTTCTTTAAGCCATTGGTCGGATTCCTGTGTAATATCCACAATTTCAACTAGTTTCTCCTTTTCTTTAGGTGACAGATTGGATACTAATCGGTTACATAACTTAAAGTTCCCCTTGGTTCTAGCATCGCGAATCCGTTTAATAAGTTTTTTCATTGAACTATTAATAACAGGATCATTTAATTTCGTATCAACAATGGGGTTCTTTGTTATCATGTCATCATTAGGTGTTACTTCATTTTCCCCACACTTAGGCGTTTCATTATTGCTAAGTATTACCGTTGGAGTTGGTAAAAGCACATGGTTCTTACCAATTGTTTTTACTGGTTCAACGGTTTTGGCTGGTGGAGATTTAGACTTTCGAATCATAAAGGTGATCGATTTGTCACCACTTTTAAGTGTCATTCTTCCATTTCCTACATCAAATAACGCCTTGGTGGACGCTAAGAATGGCCGACCTAAAATTAGAGGAATGTTTGGGTCCTCTTCTATGTCAATGACAATAAATTCGACTAGAAAGGTTAAATTGCCTACTTGAACGGGTAGGTTGTCAGCAATTCCAACTGGGTGCTTAATGGTTTGATCAAAGAGTCGAACACTCATATCCGTTGGACTTAACTTACCTACACCTAATCTCTTATATAAGGAAAGAGGCATAACACTTACACTTGCACCTAAATCTGCTAGTGCATCATACATGACACAATCACTAAGTAGACAAGGAACAATAAATTCACCCGGATCACCTACCCTAGGTGGAGATTTTGGTGGAACTGTCTTCACTGGGTTTATATTTACGGCTTTTGTTTCTTGCACTTTCTTATTCTTTTTCTTCTTCTTCTTTCCAGAGGTATCACAATCTTTATTACCTATCACTTGCTCATACTCAACTCCTTTTCTTGGAAACGGGATGGGTGGTTTGTATGGTGCCACCACTGGCTTTACATACTCGGGTGGTGGTGGTGTAACTTCTTCATTGTTACTCTCATCTAAAACCTTCCCATCTTCCGGTGCTGGTTTTTCAGAATTCGTTGAAACCATATTAACATTCTCATTCCGAGGATTTACTTCAGTATTACTCGGTAGCTTTCCTTGTTCCCTCTCACTCATCATGCTAGCAAGAGTACCTACGTGTTTTTCTAGATTCAAAATGGAAGCTTGTTGAGTTCTTAATGACTGATCAAACCTCTCGTTCGTTTGGGTTTGAGATGTAATGAATTGTGTTTGAGATTCAATCAGCTTTGCCATCATTTCTTCTAGATTTGGCTTTTTCTCTTCGGGTTGTTGTGGTGGTTTATACAAGCTAGGTTTTTGTAGATTGAAAGTGTTGTTTTGAGTTGGTTGGTTATTCGAACCTTGTTGGTTATACGAGTTGTTGTTGGGTCCGTTTGGATTGTAAAGAATGTTTTGATTTCGATTGAAGTTTAACTTTGGCGGTTGATAATTATTTCCAGGCCTTTGGTTCATATAAGAAACATTCTCTCGTTGTTCCATCGTTGGTTCAATGTGACAATCTTTCAATAAGTGTGGTCCACCGCATTGCTCACAACTGATTCGTATTGCGTGAATATCTTTATTCATCTTTTCCATTCGTCTTTCGAAAGCATCTATTTTTGCGGAAACGGAATCAAAGTCATGGCTAGAATCGGCTCTAGCCGCTTTAGATGATCGAAAGATATCTTTTTCTTGGTGCCACTCATGCGAGTGGGAGGCTGTGTTATCAATAATTTTGTAAGCTTCAGTTGCGGTTTTCTTCATAATGGAACCACCAGCGGTTATGTCGATGTCTTTTCGTGTGGCGATGTCTACGCCTTTATAGAAGATTTGTACTATTTGAAAAGTATCTAATCCGTGTTGAGGACATCCTCTCAACATCCTTCCGAATCTTGTCCACGCCTCATATAATGTTTCATTTGGATTTTGCGCGAACGTAACAATTTCTCCTTGAAGTCTCACGGCTTTGGATGCCGGAAAGAATCGTTTAAGAAATTTTTCAACTAAAACATCCCATGTGTCAATCGCCCCTTCAGGTAACGATTCTAACCAATCTTTGGCTTCTCCCTTTAAAGTCCAGGGAAACAACATGAGATATATCTGTTCATCTTCCACTTCTCGGATTTTGAATAGTGTACAAATTCTATTAAACGTACGAAGATGTTCGTTTGGGTCTTCATTCGGCGTACCACTATATTGGCACTGATTAGTTACCATGTGTAGAATTTGTCCTTTAATTTCATAATCTGGAGCATTAACTTCTGGTTTAATAATGGCGTGACCTTGGCCAGTGCGCTTAGCTCTCATTCGTTCTTCCATACTTAGAGGTTCTAGATTTTCCATGATTGGATTTGTTGTATCCGAATCACTAGAGGATTCTGATTTAATGGTTTCTTTCCTCAACAATCTCTGTTTGAATGATTGGTGGTTCCGGAGGAAAGTTTAATGGATCAGGGTCTCGGAATTGTCCCTGAGTATTCTCCGGATTCTCAATTGTGAGGTTGGTTTCAAAAACTGGATTATCGGAAATTTGAGTATTTGGTCGACTAGATGACGATTCTAAAGAAAAATCAACGGCGGCGATATTCGTTAAACGATGTCTTGATCGAGTTACAGGTGGTGAACGTATAAAAGGTGGTGAACGTCTTGCTCGGTGCATTCACTGAATATCCTATTAGTTTTAAAAAGGAAAGAAAAATTATAATAAGTTATCCAACCAATAGACTTTTCTGATTTTGCCCACGTTTCGAATAGCCAAAAGATGCAGCAGAGGGGCAGGATTCGTTTGGTCTCAATATAATTGAGGACTGTTTGGCTCCAATAACCCGGTCCACGTACAAATCCAACTATTACTACGAACCAGAAAATTTTGATGTCTATCAATTTAACCACTTAAAATAAATTTTCGTAATTTTAAGAAATTTAGAGAAGAAGTAGAAAAAAAATCTAAGTCCTAAAAACTAGAATGGCGAGAAATAAGAAAGAAATAGATTGCGCGTCGAAAAATGTCGAAAAATAAAAGGTCGAAAAATAGGCGTCGAAAAATAAAAATAAGAAAGTATTGCGAAATACGGCGTCGTAAAATTCTAAAGCACCTAAAACTTAGTCTAAGGAATAAGCACTTAAGGAATTTTACGGCAAAGCCTAAAAATTCTAGAAGTAAAAATAACTATGGCAAAACTAAACTTAATACTAAAAGTTGCGACTATAGTCTAAAAATCTAAAGGTAATAAAACTAAAAAAACATTTTTTTTTTTTTTATAGACAAAATTTAAAAAAAATATATTTTTTTTAATAATTTTTTTTTTTTTTTTTTTTTTTTTTTTACGTTTTTGTTTTTTTTTTTACGTTTTTTTTTTTTTTTTTTTTTTTTTTTTTTTTTTTTCGTTTTTTTTTTTATAAATTTTTTAAAAAAAAAACGATTTTTTTTTTTTTTTACAAATTTTTTTTTTTTTTTTTTTTTTTTTTTTTTTTTTTTTAAAACGATTTTTTTTTTTTTTTTTTTAAAAAACGATTTTTTTTTTTTTTTTTTTTTTTAAAAACGATTTTTTTTTATAAATTAATAATTTTTTTATAATTATAATTTTTTTTTAAAACTTTTTTTTTTTTAATTCATTTACTATTCATGAATAGTAAATGAAAATAAATTAATTAATTTACTATTCACATGAAAGCGACATGATAGCAATTATTAATTATAAGTTACATAATATACCCCTGAAGTATTTAATAAATACGACTTTTTTTTTTAAAAAATTTACGTAAAGATTCTTAAATATTTTTATATTATTATATTCTATTTCAATATTATTATATTATTATATTCTATTTCAATATTATTATAATTAAAAATATAGCGTTTTAGCGCTCCCCGGCAGCGGCGCCAAAAACTTGATGATGTAGCGTGAGGGTACGAAATAGTATTATTTTTACTAGGAAATACTACAAAATATGACACAAGTTTTATTAATTTACGGATGGGATATACCTAAACCTTGCTACAACACTATAGGCAGTGTACCTAATCGTAGAGTAGTGTAGTTTTTAGTAAGTCCGGTTCGTTCCACAGGGAGCTGGTGATACTTACTATATTTTTAAAAACTATATTTATACAAAATATATATAATTATATAAGTAGTAATATTATTATAAAAGGGGGGTTTTACCGTTTAATGACCGGTTTGTCGATTCTATATTTTAAGCGTAAAGATAAATGACGATAATTAAAGTGCGTAAAATAAATTGCGATAAATAAAATGACAGTAAATAAAATTGCGAGTAATAAAATGACAGTAAATAAAGATACGATGAGAAATATAATAAAAGAATTATGCTTATTTAAACTTCCGTAATCATGATGTTTGACGTGTTGATTTTAATTTATTACCATGGGTTAATTGTCCTTTGTCCTGGTTTATTTGATACGTCTATCTGGTTTTTGTCCATAATAGTCCATCGGTCATAAAAATAAAGTGCGAGTATCCTTGTCAAATTACCCTTATACCCGAAGTCAAATATTCCAACTGATTAAGGATTTAAACTGTGACGCAGTTATCACTTCTGTCAACAATTACACCAGTTATCACTGTATGTAATCCACCCCTGTTTTAATTAGTTTATGAATATTAATTCATCCACTTGATCAGAATGAATAATCAATTACCCAACCCAATTGATTAATTAAATGATTATAACAGATTCCATATGAACATCACTAAATAGGACAACCATAATCATTATTAATTATTAGGATAATTAATTTGAAGATAGGTTCGACAGACTCCAATGAGTTGTCACTCAATTAGACAATACCCCCATCTATTAATAGTCAATAGTTCAATTTCCACAAGTGTCGGTCTTTTGCCCAAACCTTAATTATGGTACAAAGCCCAATTACCCAATTTTAGTAATTAGCCCAACATCATGATTACTTCGTTTTAAATAAGCATAATAATAACTTAGCTACGAGACATTAATGTAAAAAGGTTGAACATAACTTACAATGATTAAAAATAGCGTAGCGTTACACGGACAGAATTTCGACTTACACACTCAAATGATCTCTATCATAAATCTTATTATTATCATAATTTAAACTTAAAATTAAGATTATTGTTATATCTTATTACATTAACATTATGATAGAGATATAGAATATAGATATTGATAATTGATATTGATAATTGATCGAAGAAAAAAAAGATCGGATAAAATTTCTCCTCTTCATCGTAATACATCGTTCCTTTTATAGGAAAATTAGAATTCAAATTTTCATTTACGACCCCTGAACTATGCTCAATTAACAACTTTTTATTATTTAATATTATTCTTATTATGAATTATTTAAATATTATATTTTATTCTTGTGCATAGTTGACTCGTAATTTTTACACCGTTGCGTCGAGCGTTGAGAGTTGGTTCATGTACCGGTTCCGGATTTTCGAACGTCCTTGCGTACGCTGAGATATTTTGTACTTTGCGTTTTGTAACTTGTACTCTTGTCATTTTTAGACGTTCTTCATCAATAAATTGAACCTTTTGAATTGTATCTTGTACATTTGAGCTTTTTGGACGTTTTGGTCTTTCAAATCTTCGTTTTTGTCTTTAAATCTTCATTTTCGAGCGATTTGCGTCTTTCGTCTTCGCACTTATTTATTTAACTATTACAACTAAAAATAAGGAAATTACATTTAAAAACTTTACATATTGGAACGATATTGCTACTAAATATATGTTCATTTGGAACACTATCACTTCTACTTAGTGAAGTATACTTTTGGATTGTAAAACATTCGACGTATGTTATGACGTCACTTTTATTAATGAATGCAAACTCTGTTTTGAAAACGCATATAGTACTTAACCTTGTAATGATCCTGTTGTTGATGGTCCGTACATGATGATTTAGTATGGGGCGTCACATTTGGTATCAGAGCATTGGTTGTAGGGAATTAGGTTGCATTAGTGAGTCTAAGACCGACCCGAGTAGGATTCACTAATAGGACTAATCTACAACTTGCTAGTTTACTTGTTTCCGCTGTGTTTACTGCATGCTGCTGCTTACTTTTACTGCTATATGCCGTAAGCTACTATATGATATCACTACTGCATGATGCTACTTGCTTCCGATTGCATGCTACTTTCATACGATTTGCCGATATTGCCATGCTACTTACTGTTATACATGATTTAAACTGTTGGCCTATTATTTGCGTGCTTACTGACAGGGAAAATTTACTTTTCCTTGTTCAGATGTCGGACGTTCCACCTGTTGACATTCCGGGCAGTACAAGCTCAGACCCCGTTGTTCCACCTACTGCTGCACCTGCTGTTGCTGCTGCTGCCGATATTCCGGCCCCGACACCCACTGGCAATCCCGGCGCTTCTACTTCTGGAGCTAGCTCTAGCGCACCTGCCCCAGCGTCTGCTTCCAGACCCCCGAGGAAACTGGCTCGCATTGGTGGTATGGAGATCCCCGCGGAGTTCGGGGAAGGTCCCTTCCGTAATCACTGGCGCACACCTTGCCGACGCACTCCCGACGGACGCCTAGCCGTGATTACACCAGGACGACACCGACAGATGTTGGCCGCTTTCGGACATTTCGGATTACCACCTCCGCCACCCGCGTCACCACCACATGATTCAGACGACGGGTCTTCCACCGATGCTCCTTCAGACGACACCTCATCTGAAGACTCCAGCGATGATGAGGATCCTGCTGATAGACCTATTCAGGCACCCTCCACCCCGCCGAAGAAGCGGTACCGTTTCGATGGCACCGTCATTCCAGGGGTGAATGGAGGTCGTGTTTTTACTGATGCTTTTAGACATCGACGTAGGGTTACTGCTCGTAAACGAGTTGTGCCATACCCTGCCGACCCACAGATACGTAAGGTTCCCCGTTACGTATTGACTATTCCTGGAACCGTACCACCTAGATTCAGATACGCACCACTTACATCTAGGGACGTACCGTCTACATCCGGAGCCGGACCATCTACATCAGCACCACCGGCACCACCCGCACCACCCGCCCCACCTGCACCGCCTGCCCCACCAGCTCCCTCTAACGAGGAACTGATGAGGGAGATTGAGACTCTCCGAGCTCGAGTCACTGAGCTCGAGGAGCAGTTGGCTCGAGGAGCAGCTCACCCGCCTTCACCGTAGGACCTTGTATTTAGATTTCATGATGTAATCTAGACATAGTTTCATGTATTTCATATGTATTGTACGAACTTATTCAGATGTATGAAACTTATTATTATTAACGAATGGAACTTTGCATTATTTAATTCTTGCACGATGTTCTATTTACATTGCTGTACGATGATTCTGTGGTATTTGTACCTAGATGCATTATTTAATAACATGTGATGTTTTGATTCCATGTTAGTCACTATATACTGTATTACTACTACTTGCATGCTGGATTTTGACTTGGGTCAAAATTTTTGTTTAGAATACCATGGCCAACGAAAGAACCACACCTACCGCCGCCCAGATTGAGGACATGATTAACGAACGTGTTGCTGCTGCTCTAGCAGAAAGGAACCCTCCAATTGTACCACCGCCTGTCGTTCCACTAGTTCGAGATGGGTGTACTTACAAGGAATTCTGGAGCTGCAAACCGCATAACTTCAGCGTCACCGAGGGACCAGTTGGTCTCACCAGATGGTTTGAAAAGTTGGAATCGGTATTCAGGGTTAGCAATTGTTCGGAAGCTAACAAAACGAAATTTGCATCTTGCACGCTTTCTGATGGCGCGCTTACATGGTGGAATACCATGGCCCAAGCGCAAGGAATTGATGAGGCGTATGCTACGCCTTGGGAAGAATTTAAATGTGCTATGATCGAGGAATACTGTCCGAGAACCGAAATTCAGAAGATGGAAATCGAATTTATGCAGTTAAAGGCCGTAGGGAACGACCTTAACAGTTACAACCGTAGGTTTTTGGAGTTGGCTCTTATGTGTCCGACCATGGTCACCCCCGAATTTAAGCGCTTGGAAAAATACTTCTCGGGACTTCCTAAGTCCATCAAGGGTAATGTTACCTCATCCAAGCCACCAAGCGTTCCCGAAGCAATGCGCATGGCACATACTCTCTTGAATCAAATCATCCTTGACGAGCCGGAGAAGGCTAAGTTTGAAACTGGTAGTGGCGAGAAGAGGAAATGGGACAACAACCACAACAACAAAAGGGGTAAGAACTATGATCAAAACCCAGCGAAGCAACATGAAGGGTTCAGGCAAAACAACAACAACACCAACCCCAACAACAACAGCTCCAACCCGAACTACAAAGGAACTTTACCACAATGCAAGAGGTGTTATAAGCACCACACCGGGTATTGCAATGTTGTCTGTGAGAAATGCCAACGGACTGGGCATGTTGGTAAGGATTGTAAGGTTACTACTTTGAACGTGAAGCCAAACCACAACAACAATGGGCCTAGGAAATGTTATGAGTGTGGAAAGACGGGCCATTTCAGAAACGAGTGCCCAAACAAGCGTAAGGATGGCGGACCACCACGTGCTAGAGCCTTCAATGTTAATGCGAGGGACGCACGCGACAACCCCGACTTGGTGACAGGTATATTCAAAATCAACAATCTTTTAGCTTCTGTCCTATTTGATACTGGTGCCGATAGGAGCTATGTGTGTAGACATTTTTGTGATAAGTTAGATTGGTCGTTAGTTCCTTTGAAGGAAAGTATGCTTGTCGAGGTCGCCAATGGAAAACTTGAAAAGGTTGACCATATTAGTCGTGGCGCTATTATCAACATAGCTGGTGCAGATTTCGAAATTGATTTGATACCTATCAAACTGGGAAGTTTTGACGTGATCGTCGGTATGGATTGGTTGAGCAAGATAAAGGCCGATGTTATCTGTGGAGATAAAGCACTTCGCATACCACAAGGAGATGGCGAACCACTGGTTATCTATGGAGAGAGATGTACCTCGAAGTTGAACCTCATTAGTTGCGTGAAAGCGCAAAAGATTATGAAGAAGGGACGCTTTGCTGTCCTAGCACATGTGAAAGCGGTAGAAACTGAGGTGAAGAATGTGAACGACGTTCGAATTGTGAACGAATTTTCTGATGTCTTCCCAGAGGAATTGCCTGGATTACCGTCGCAGAGAGCAGTAGAGTTTCAGATTGACTTAGTGCCAGGAGCTGCACCTGTAGCTCGCGCACCTTATAGACTCGCACCTTCCGAGATGCAAGAATTACAGAGTCAACTACAAGAGCTATTAGATCGAGGGTTTATCCAACCAAGCTTCTCGCCTTGGGGCGCACCGGTGTTGTTTGTGAAGAAGAAGGATGGATCCTTCCGTATGTGTATCGACTACCGTGAACTCAACAAATTGACTATAAAGAATCGATATCCTCTTCCACGAATTGACGATCTTTTTGATCAACTACAAGGATCGAGCGTTTATTCAAAGATCGATTTGCGATCCGGATATCACCAGCTGAGGGTGAAGGAAAGTGACGTGATGAAAACTGCATTCAGGACCCGTTATGGTCATTATGAGTTCCTCGTGATGCCATTCGGTTTGACAAATGCACCTGCCGTGTTCATGGACCTCATGAATCGTGTCTGCAAGCCTTACTTGGACAAGTTTGTTATCGTCTTCATAGATGATATCCTCATCTACTCTAAGAGCGAAGAAGAACATGAGCAACACCTCCGATTAGTGCTTGAACTCTTAAGACACGAGCAACTTTACGCCAAATTCTCCAAGTGTGAATTTTGGTTGAAGGAGGTACAATTTTTGGGTCATGTTGTGAGCGACCAGGGTATCAAAGTTGATCCCGCCAAGATTGAAGCCATCAGCAAGTGGGAGACCCCCACTACTCCAACGCATATTCGCCAATTTCTAGGTCTCGCCGGTTATTATCGAAGGTTTATCGAAGGATTTTCTCTGATTGCGCGTCCTTTGACCGCACTGACTCACAAGGGCAAGAAGTTCATTTGGGAACCCGCACACGAATCAGCATTCCAAACTTTGAAGAAGAAGTTAACCTCCGCACCTATCCTATCACTTCCTGAAGGCAGTGACGACTTTGTTGTTTATTGCGATGCTTCGAAGAGTGGTTTTGGTTGTGTACTGATGCAACGATCAAAGGTTATTGCCTATGCCTCCCGCCAATTGAAGATTCACGAGCGGAACTACACTACACATGATCTTGAACTTGGAGCTGTTGTCTTTGCGCTCAAATTGTGGAGACACTATTTGTATGGAACTAAGAGCACTATCTTCACCGATCACAAGAGTCTCCAGCACATATTTGATCAGAAGCAATTGAATATGAGACAGCGTCGATGGATCGAGACGTTCAACGACTACGATTGTGAACTCCGTTATCACCCTGGCAAGGCCAATGTTGTAGCTGACGCTTTAAGCCGAAAGGAGAGGACGGCACCTCTCCGTGTTAGGGCTCTGAACATCACCATCCATTCGAACCTCAACAACTAGATCAGAGTAGCCCAAGTTGAGGCTCTCAAGGAGGAGAACATATCTCACGAGCATTTGAACATACTTGTCTCTCGATTCGAGGTTAGAGAGTCTGGACTCTGATGTTATGCCGGAAGAATTTGGGTACCTTACTATGGAGATCTACGAAGCCTAATACTTGATGAAGCACACAAATTGAGATATTCGATTCACCCCGGTGCAGGTAAGATGTACCACGACCTTAAAGAACAGTATTGGTGGCCGAATCTTAAGAAGGACGTTGCGACTTATGTTGGTAAGTGTTTGACTTGCTCGAAGGTTAAAGCCGAGCATCAGAGACCTTCTGGGTTACTTCAACAGCCAGAAATCCCACAATGGAAGTGGGAAAGGATCACAATGGATTTCATTACTAAGCTGCCGAAGACGGTGGGCGGATGCGATACTATTTGGGTTATTGTTGACCGCCTCACCAAATCTGCACACTTCCTAGTGATGAAGGAAACTGATACAATGGAAAGACTTGCTCAGCTGTACATCAAAGAGGTTGTATCTCGTCATGGTGTACCTTTATCAATCATCTCTGATCGCGATCCCCGTTTTGCTTCCAGATTTTGGCGTTCTTTGCAAGAAGCCATGGGAACTCGTCTTGACATGAGTACTGCTTATCATCCTCAGACTGACGGGCAAAGTGAACGAACGATTCAGACCTTGGAGGACATGCTGCGTGCATGTGTCATTGATTTTGGAAAGGCCTGGGAAAGGCATTTGCCACTCGCCGAATTCTCGTACAACAACAGTTATCACTCAAGCATTAATGATGCACCTTTTGAAGCATTGTATGGTCGTAAGTGCTGATCTCCTATTTGTTGGGCCGAAGTAGGCGAAAAGCAAATCACCGGACCCGAGGTAGTCCACGAAACCACGGAGAAGATTGCTCAGATCCAAGCTAGACTTAAGACTGCCCGTGATCGCCAAAAGAGTTATGCCGATCTTAAACGGAAAGACTTTGAATTTAATGTTGATGATCGTGTAATGTTGAAGGTTGCACCTTGGAAAGGTGTGATCCGTTTTGGAAAACGTGGGAAGTTGAACCCACGATACATTAGTCCTTTCGAGATCTTGGAACGTGTTGGACCAGTTGCATACCGTTTGGATCTACCAGCACAATTGAGCTCAGTTCATCCTACCTTCCATGTGTCAAACTTGAAGAAGTGTCTTGCTGCACCCGAACTCATCATACCATTGGAAGAACTTACTATTGATGACAAACTCCACTTTGTGGAGGAACCTGTTGAGATTATGGATCGTGAGATCAAAACTTTGAAACGCAACAAGATTCCGATTGTACGAGTACGATGGAATGCCAAACGAGGACCTGAGTTTACTTGGGAACGAGAGGATCAAATGATGCGGAAATATCCTCATCTTTTCCCGACTCCTCCATCTACTTCAGCTTAAATTTCGGGACGAAATTTTCTTTAACAGGTGGGTAATGTAACGACCCTGGATTTTCCAACATTTATTTATTAATAATTTCTATTATTAATACGCGTGTTTAAACGAATGTAAGTAATTACATTTACATGTTTTCATGATTGCCCGTACTTGACTTTTAAGGGCCCGAAACGTCTCTGCGACACACGAAACTGCGCGAATAATATATTTAGAATATTATTTACGTTCATGATTATTTATTATTAATCATTTTAATTAATCAAGGTTAGTGATTAATTACTTGGGCATTAATTATTTAAATTGCATCTTTAATTAAATTTGGGCCTTTAATTACTAGACTTGGGCTAAGTAAGCCCACCCTACTCTTTTATGGACTAGTAAGCCCACTTGTTAAGCTAGTTTATGTTAAGTATAATCAAGGGTTAATTAAACTAAATGGGAGACAAAGTTGTCTCAAGCATGCAAGGCTTTCTTTAACTTCTTTACCCTTCCTAGCTTACACATCCATCCCACACTTTAAAGTTTGCATCTTGACTTCCCCTTTTGCCTAGAAAAACCGTTGGCTTTGTGTAGACAAGGAGGGATCTTTTTCTTTTGCTTCAAACTTCACATATTACTTGCATTTCCATTTCATTTCATACATTCAAACTTCTCTCAACTTTTCTCTCCTCTTTTCTCTCTTCTCTTGTAAGTAAAATGTTTAAATCTCCTTTCTATTACTCTTCCAAAACCGTAACCCTTAAGCAATCAATCATCATCATTTCTTGTTTATTACTTGTTGTTTGTAATTGTTTCTTGTTTGTTGTAAAGATCAAGTCTCTTTAGCTTGAATCTTCTTAGATCTTAGTTACTTCTTTAGAATTTGAAGAACTAAGAACATGAACTCAAACTCACTAGTTTGTAGTTCCATATTCATGTATTTTCAAGATTTAAGTTCATAAACTTCAAGATCTTTCTTTGTTTTCATGAGTTGTAGACTTGAACTCTTAAGATTCAAAACTTAGTTGAATCTTCTCAAGCATGATACAAACATGAACAAATACTTAAAGATCTAGTTACTTACTTTATTTATGTTCACTTAAATTTCATGTTTTCAAGTTCGTAAGTTTCAAAACTTTCTTTTGTTTATATTGTTGACTTGAACTATTAAGATCTACACTTTGGTTTGATCTTCTCAAGTATGAAACAAATGTAAACATAAAACTTGTAGATCTAGTTATTTGTTTCACTTTTACTTAGTTAAATTTGTGATTTATGTTCATGGTCAAGTATTTACTAGTTAAGACTTGATTATTCTTCTTGAAACTTTGTAAGTTCAAGACATAGAAGTGTAACTTGCTAGTTACAACTTCACATACTTGTGTTGATTCAACTTAAGTGCTAGATCTATACATTTGAAACTAAGATCTTCAAGATCTACTAAGAACTAAGTTCTACAACCTAAGATCTTGCTTACTTAAGTTCATTTTCAAGTTTGTAACTTGTTATTTGTTTTAAAGTTCATAGGTGTGTTAGATCTAAGACTTTGATGAAACTTTGGTTCATCAAACATCATACAACTCTTAAGTGAGTTGATCTACATGTATTAGACTCACACTTGTGTTGCTAGTGTCAAAACTTAGTTAGAATTACTTTCATAGTTCATGTGTGTGTAGATCTAGGACTTGATGTAACTTTGGTTCATCAAATTGATGTCTTAGACTTGCACTAGGGTTATGATGGTCAATACTTGGTTAACATGATGTAAATACATCCATGAGTTGTACACTTGAAGCTATATGCATCAAGAATGAGAGCCATGATGAACATCAAACACCAAGATCACCGGAACTCTTGAAAACCCACTGTTTCTGTCCAAAAGTTTCTGTTCAGCTATTTCTGGAACAGACCCTTGGGTCTGGGCAGACCTAACCTTGATTTTTGGATAGAACTTTTCGAGTAGATAATTTTTCATTTAGGACTCGTCTTCATCCGAGTTACGGTTTAGGATTTATGGACCTCCGTTCGTCACTATGTCCTTTAACGTTGTGCAGAAATTTCAGACCTACTCGCACATATACCGTTGCCACGGTCAAACGAAGACGAGTTACCTTCTGTAATTTTAACCACACTTAAAAGACTCATATACGGAGCCATGGCCACTGGTATCACCTTAATTCAGTAAGGGTAGAGGCCGTGGTGACTGACCGAGGTCAGACTTTGTTGAAAACTACTTTCATAAACGAAACTTACTTTACGCCTTTTGTTTAATGATGATTGATGATGACCCTTAAGACCTTAAATACATACTTTTAAACCTATTAAGACGATTTACTGACTTAGTACTATTTGACTTAGGTTGAGGACTTCGGACCGTTACTTGCACACCTTTCCCGACTACTACTTTACCGCTACTACTATCATTGTGAGTTATAGCATTCCCTTTTTACTTTAACTTATTTTGGGAACTGAGAATGCATGCGGACTTTATGTTTTGCATACTAGGCACGAGTACTTAAACTTTATATATGTGTGGGTTATATAACGGCATAAACATTCCCTTTAGCTCGGTAACGTTTAATCATTGGTTTTTGAACCGTGAACGCGAATCTTAGATATGGATCCATAGGGTTTGACATCCCCACTCGGGCTAGTAGCGCTAGCATTTAACGGGTGTTTAATACTTCGAGGTTATACGCACTTGCCAAGTGCACTTTAAGGGGGTACATTAAACGTTAAGTTAGTTATCGAGTGCCCACGATTAAGCATATACTTTTACATACTTTTGAACGCTCGTTGTAGCACTGAAATCTCGTGGCCTACTTACATTACTGTTATACTTAAACTATAGCTCACCAACCTTTGTGTTGACCTTTTTAAGCATGTATTTCTCAGGTGCTTGAAGTCGCTTCCGCTATCTTACTAGTCGTGCTGTAGAACCCGCTGTCTAGAGTTGTTATCGCATGACTACTTATCTTGCATTCAAACTTATTTACTTTTGAAACTATGTTATGTAATGACCATTGGGGTCACGTACACTTATGTAATGCTTCTACTTAGTGAAGTATACTTTTGGATTGTAAAACATTCGACGTATGTTATGACGTCACTTTTATTAATGAATGCAAACTCTGTTTTGAAAACGCATATAGTACTTAACCTTGTAATGATCCTGTTGTTGATGGTCCGTACATGATGATTTAGTACGGGGCGTCACAAATGACCACCATCTTATGGACAAGACTTTTATGAAGGTCAACCTAATAGACGATTTGTCAATGACAAAGTTCCTCTAAATTCTTCGGTATGTACTTCACTCATATATCTCTCTCTTTGATTTCTTTATTTATGATTATGATCACTGAATCATTGAAAATCTAAGATTTATAATCAGCCAAAAATATCACAGCCCTTTATTTTAGACATCTTTTAAAGTACCATTCAAAAGTATGTTTAATATCATTCTTTATAATCTTTGACTTATGGTCTCATACATCATTTCCCATATTTGATTCTACATCATATAAAAGTATTGGTTAATATTTTGTCATGTTTCTACCTGTTCGAGATACACACATATAATCTTTATCGATTTTTCCAATTGTTTTGCAACACACGGGCTTAAAGGAGAAATGTTAACGATCATCCAACACGTTGGATTTCTTAAACTTTTGTTTTGATCTCCTTTAATTAATAGGTAACCGTAGTAAGTCTACCTGCCCATATCTTATTTATCAAAGGTTAACTAACACCATGTATTTACTAATGCCATGTTTTGTGACTGAGCTAGGGTGAGATACAAGAGGAGAAGATAATGGCAAATCCATGATGGTTTGGATTATTTGATTACAACATATTGAGAATTTAGACATAATGTTTGAACTCTACGAGATGAGAACCCAACAATTCGTATGGACTATTGTTATATTCCAAGTAATTTTATCATATATAATTAGTTTTGTGTGTTTTTTAATCAAAACTTTTCGTCAGTATGTACTATGTAATTTTTGTTTGTAAGCTACAAATATGGTCTAAATGTGGCTAACAACACATACTATTTTCAGCCTGAATGCATGCTCAATGATTTACATGATTCCTCTTGATATAAGATGTGCCACAAGGTGAGTTCTCATGCTTTACTTAGTACCCGTATTTAATATTCTTTTCTGACACTATTTCTATATTTTTGACAGTGTACGAGTTTCAAATGAATTAGGAGTTTGACGTGCACAAGTAGCCTGTTTAGAAATAGAGTATGGCAATACCTAAACAAAGTTTAGCATTGTTAGATATGTTGGATATATATATATCTAACAAAGTTTGATATGTTGGATGGATATAAATTGATATCATTGATTCTTGACGTTAATTTACACTACAGTGTCTATGGCTTATGACAATTAGGTATACATATTTGTAACATATACATACCATACAAAATTATATTAAGACTAATCCAGTTATAAATCAGAAGAATATTTTTTAATAATCTTAATTAATTTAATTATTAATAATTAAACTATTTTGGTTTCTTAACAAACTAATGATTACTATATATAATATATTTATTCTGACAATTCAATTTTTGAATCGTCTTAATAAAATCCCACAAAATCGCCGGTCTTTAACTAGCAATTTACAATTTGCTGACATAAACAACAAGAGGTGAGTCGAGTTTGGAAAATTGTGGATGAAAAGTGGGATGTTAAAGTCAAGATTTTTGCTGACATTATGCTACATTCAAACTTTCTAATGTTGTTGTTTGTAATCGACATTATTCGAAGCCCTGAATAGAAGATATGTCGGGTATCTTTAGTTATGGATTAAAACTGTTAATGCTTCAAATAATTGACTATGTTCAGCCTTTAAAAATTTTTATTTTAGTACTTAATGTATAACACATACAATATGTACGAATATTAATGTATTACTATACCAACGTTTTAAGCCACCGTGCAACGCACGGGCTATTAAAGCTAGTAATTAAATATATTTAATCTAAAAATTTGGGATTTTTTAGGAACACCTTTATACGTTAACTGTTTAGCAATGGACACGATATAGCCATTCGGGATAAACTGTCGGTAGATAAATTTAAAAATTGTGGCTGTTAAATCTTATTTACACGTTTTAATGCAATTGAATAATTAATTATTATTATTGTACTGTTTTTAGTCTTGACAACTATGTAATCTATATTTATTTATATATGCAAAGACAACACATATATGCACTGCACTCTTCCACTTTCCTGCTTTCTTGATTTGTTTTAGATCTAGTCCAATATTGCACCAACACTATATTTGAACCCGAATTCTGTTTCTAGTTACGTTCAATAACCTAACACCACGACCATCTTCCACTACCACAGCAACTAATATCACCTTATAGCACCACCTCATCACATTTCCTTGTTTCACCTTGGCCAAAGGCCATTACCCACTTTGAACACCATCACTTATAAATGCCTACAACCACTTTCCTCCATCACGTTTCTCCCTCTCTCCACTTCCTTTCGTCTTTCTGTTAGCTTGGCCGAGAGTTACCAATCCTCACCACAACCGGCCAACACCGCCACCCTCTCCATCATCATGAACCGTGAGCTTCCACCATAAAACAACCATCATACAACCTTTCACCACCACCCTCCTCCACCCTCATCAAATCATGACCACCACCATACGCCATCTCTCTCTCTCCCTCATTCACTCTCTCTCTTATTTTTTTTCTTCTGTTTTTCTTTCAATTACCGACCACCAATAATCCCGTTCCTGATTCAACAATCACCATAAAAGCTAACTCTCCACCACCTTTATTTTATTTTTTTTATTTTTATTTTCTTCTTTTCTGTTGCAATATCTATATAACCGTAAACCACCTACGCCTATCTCCTTTATGTTTCTGTTCTGTAGAAATTCACCACCTTCACTATCACCCAACTCAATTTTTTTTTCTTCTTTCGGTTGAGGACTGCTGCCATGCTCGCTGATGGCCGGAGAAGATGATGAAAACAGGGACTTGTCGTTTTACTGTTTCTATTATAATAGTGATAATGAGAACGATGGGGATGAATGTTAATGATAGATAATGATATTGATAATATAACGATTATGATGATGGTGGTGTATAATTATCGATTATGATCATGAGGATAAATTTAGGCTTGATTTAACATTTTTTTTTATTCTTCCCTTCGCTGCTACTTTTCACGAAACCCTTTTATTTTTTTTTTATTTTTTTTTGTGTTTCTGCTATTTGAAATTCGCTTTTATCAGGTGTATAAAAGCCACGAATTTCTTTGGGCGAAGATCTTTTTCTTTACTCAAGTGAGCCAATGAGTTGGGATGATTAGGCTTCAAGAAGAAGAAGGAAATGGACTGTTGAGTTAAATAAATTGAATTACGTTATAATACCGAAAAGTATCAGCAGAGCAAATGGTTAGGAGGTGTGTATTTATTCGAGAGGTCGTGGGTTCGAAACCAGGCCATGGCATACTTTTTTTTTTAAGTAGTTATTTCAATTAAGAGGATTTAAGGTTATTACTAGACCACGTTTAACAATCTGGGCCATATATTGAGCTGCTACGAATTGGGTTACTACATGTTAAAGAATTGAATGTGTGAAATATTATAAGTATTAAGTAATGGTTTGGTGGTTCAGAATGATGGTTGTTAAACGAGAGGTCTCGGGTTCGAGTCCGGGCAGTGGCGTATATTCTTTTTAAAGCTTGTCTTCAAAGGGTGTATACTATTATTTTTAATATTATTATTATTATTATTATTATTATTATTATTATTATCATTATTGTTGTTAGTATTGTTAGATTAATTATTATTATTAACAAAATTATATCATAATTATTAGTATTATCATTAAACATTATTAGTATTAACATTACAAACCATTTTTATTATTAGTACTATATTCATCATTAATATTTAAATTATCATTGTTATTATTATTAGAATTATCATAATTAGTATTAGTTTTATCATTATTATCATTAGTACTATTAATATATTAAATGAAGATTTTCTATATAAAAATATATTATTGACATAAAACCTAACCATATAAATACTTTTGTAATAAATATTAATTATCTAGATAAAGATAAATATATCTAATTATGTTATTAATAAAACACATGATATAAAATAACAAATAAAATCACTAATAATATATATATTTGTTCAATTACCATTACATGTATTAATATACATGATTGAATAATAGGTTCGTGAATCCGAGGCCAACCTTACACTTGTTCAATGATGATTATGTATTTTTACTACGAAATACAGTATGGTGAGTTTCATTTTCCTTTTTACCCTTTATATTTTTAGGCTGAGAATACATGCAAATGCTTTATTAACTGTTTTATAATATTTATATGCGTGAGTTTCATTTGCTCCCTTTTTAAATGCTTTTGCAATATATATTTTTGGGACTGAGAATACATGCGCTGCTTTTATAAATGCTTTATGAAATAGACACAAGTACTGAAAACTACATTCTTTGGCTGGATTATTAAACCGAATATACCCCTTTATAGTCTGGTAATCTAAGAATTAGGGAACAGACACCCTAATTGACGCGAATCCTAAAGATAGATCTATCGGGCCCAACAAGCCCCATCCAAAGTACCGGATGCTTTAGTACTTCGAAATTTATATCATGTCCGAAGGAGGATCCCGGAATGATGGGGATATTCTTATATGCATATTGTGAATGTCGGTAACCAGGTGTTCAATCCATATAAATGATATTTTGTCTCTATGCATGGGACGTATATTTATGAGAACTGAATATCAAAATCTTGTAGTCTATTAAAGTGATGATAATGGTTATTTATGTTAAACTAATGAGCTCACCAACCTTTTGGTTGACACTTTAAAGCATGTTTATTCTCAGGTACGAAAGAAATCTTCCGCTGTGCATTTGCTCATTTTATGGATATTACTTGAAGTCATTCATGACATATTTCAAAAGACGTTGCATTCGAGTCATTGAGTTCATCAAGATTAATATTAAGTCAATTATAGTTAGATATATTATGAAATGGTATGCATGCCATCAACTTTCGATGTAATGAAATATTGTCTTTTCAAAAACGAATGGAATGTTTGTAAAATGTATCATATAGAGGTCAAGTACCTCGCGATGTAATCAACTGTTGTGAATCGTTTATAATCGATATGGACTTCGTCCGGATGGATTAGGGCGGGTCTTCACATAACGTTGTATCAATAGTTCCACGTGAGAAGCCATTATCCAGAAAGTACTTTGTTAAGGTCTCGTACCATGCAGGCGGTGCTTGCTTTAGACCATACAAAGCTTTCTCTAAGTAGTAGACGTGGTTTGGATGAATGGGATCGACAAAGCCTTCTGGTCGATCAACATAAACTTCCTCTTGAAGATGACCATTCAAAAAAGCAGTTTTGACATCCATTTGAAACAATGTGAACTTTATATGAGAATCAAATGCAAGGAAAAGACGAATCGCCTCAATCCTAGTAACCGGAGCAAATGTTTCATCATAATCAATACCCTCTTGTTGTCGATATCCCTTGGCTACAAGACGTGCCTTGTTTCTAACCACAATTCCATCAGAATCCTTCTTGTTCTTGAAAATCCACTTAACCCCTATTGGTCGATGACCCGTTGGTCTTGGAATTAATCGCCATACTTTCAAACGATCAAACTGGTTTATCTCCTCTTGCATTGCTACCACCCAGTTCGAATCTAGTAAAGCTTGAGCAACTGTTGTTGGTTCAATCTTACTAAGAAAGGCAGTATATAGACACATATTCCGAGTAGCCCTTAGAGTTGAAACTGGAGCAGATGCATCACCAATGATAAGATCAATTGGATGATTCTTAGTCCATCGGTTGTGATGTGGAAGAGGTTGTACATCAGTGGTATCCATTGAAACATCAACCGTTTTTGACGTTGAGCCTTGATCAGCTTGTGCTGATGTAACACTCTCTAATGGATTCATTGGAGTATTTGGAGAAACAACTGGAGTTGTATCAACAGATGAATCTTGAATTGGTTCAAGATTATCAGCAGTAGGAGGTGGGAGGGAGGATGAAGAAGCAACAGGTGAATCAGTTAGTGTTGAATCTTCATCAAAGAGACTTGGTTGAGTCTCCACAGTAGTTGACTGTGATGGTGTAACCGGTACAACTTGAAAATTTGAATTCCGTTGAGGAGCATAAAGACTATCAAACAAGATATCCAATTCCTCTGTTGTAACCGTCAGAACACCCTTCTTCAAGAATATTGAATTGTGTGTGGAAGAAGTAGTAGCCAGGTTAGGATAGGGTTTTGAACCGATTTGTTCAAAAGCCATTACCAAAAATTCATCGAACTTGACATTAATTGCTTTCCTTGATCATCTTTGTTCGTTTGTGATAGACACGATAGGCAACTTTGTTCGAAGAATAACCGAGAAATATGGCCTGATCTCCATGAGGATCAAACTTTCTGAGGCCGTCAAAATCGTTAAGCACATAGCATATACAACCAAAAACACGGAAATATTTGACATTCGGACGTCTACCATATAATAACTCATAAGGAGTTTTGTCAAAGCGTTTATTAATGATACAAAGATTTTGGGTATAACAAGCAGTTGAAATGGCCTCCCCCACATTTTTGGAGGTAGTTTGGAGTAGGCAAGCATCGTTCGAGCTTCCTCGCACAACGTACGATTACGTCGTTCGACTACTCCATTCCGTTGAGGGGTTCGTGCAGCAGAGAACTGATGATCAATGCCTTGGTCTTTCAAATAACTATCAAGCAGGTCATTCTTAAATTCCATCCCATTATCAGTTCGGATGCTCTTAACATGTTTATTAAAAGAGCGTTGGGTCTTTTTGATGAACTCAATGATAATGGCGGGGGTTTCAGATTTGGTCCTCAAAAGAAAAATCCATGTAAATCGTGTATAGTAATCTACAATGACAAGCACATGTTTTCGGCCACCGAGGGTAGAAATTCTCATGGGTCCACATAAGTCCATATGCAATAAATGCAAAGACAATGAAGTACTGGGGTTTTGCTTAAGCGTATGATTGGTCCGTTTCAGTTTACCCATCGCACATGATGGACACACATGATGCTTATCATACTGAAAACTAGGAATACCATCAACTAAGTCATTAGAGACCAGTCAATTAATACCCTTGTAATTCAGGTGTGACATCCGGTGATGCCATAACCATGAATTTTCTTTTGTCGAACGGGTAGCCAAACACATGTTTCCATGTGATGGTGCATCATTGAGGTCAATAGTATAAAGTGAAGCACAATGTTTACCAACAAGGAGATCATTTCCATCGGTGGATTGCACCGAGCATTGACGACGTTCAAATAGAACTTTGAGATCTCCATCGCAGAATTGGCTGACACTAAACAAACTGCACCCCAAACCCTCAACATATGAGACCCGTTTGATGGTTATGCCATTTTTCACATAATCTCCATATCCCGTTATCGTTGCAATCTCATCATTTCCGAATGTAACAGTTCCTAGGAATTTGTCAACGAAATTGACAAGCAAGGATTTATCGCCATTCATGTGTCGAGAACAAATGTAATCGATATACCAAAAACAGACGTCGAAATCCTGTAAACGTTAATTTCCTAGAGTTTAGGTACCCAAAGTTTCTTGGGTCCTCTACGGTTAGTACCAGCAATATACTTTGGATCAACAATGAGATAATCACGTACAACATCATGCAATTTAGAAAATAAAGCATCATTTAAAACCATATTACATGAAGCATCATACGCAATATCAAGTTTTACATCATTATCAGAAGTCTTAACACACAACTTATTCCATGTAGATATTTTGTTCACAGAAGAAAATTGAAATACATGTGATGACTTCCTAGGTCGACTAGCAGAATTCTTTGGTTTGTTTGCTACTTTCTTAGTCGTTGACTTAGGAACCCAAACAGACTTGTAAGTCAAGTTTGAATTATGACCTGTGCCACGGAAAACACCTCTGTTAGTTAGACGTCCAAACTTTTCAGTTGACACATGAGATGATTGATTTTGCAAAATTTCTAAATTGATTTTACGTTCCTTTGCATCATACTCACTCAAATCAGGTTTAGGACTTGTGTGTTGTTTAGACTTGACTGATTTCTTTAAAAGACTCTCCTTTGATTTATTTGACATTGGAATCATAGGAATCTTTTCAGTTGACACGGAACCATCTTGAGAATGAACTTTCTTTACAACAAATTGTGTTGAAGATACAACTTTTGAAACACGGTTACCAAATTGAGAACGTAGAGGATTTTTAAGAATAGTAATGGGTTTAGCATCCTTAGATATTGTTGAACCTTTCCCCTTCTTAGTAATCCCACCAACATATTCAGACACATTGGTTTTAATAGTAGATGGTTGTTTAAGTGTGTTAGCCTGTTTTAGTTGAATTATCTTTTATTTTAAGCTTTTAATCTCAAGACATAATTCCTCAGCAGAAACTATCACTTCTCCTTCCTTAAAAGCATAAGTACATTCTTTCTTAGGAAGTGGAGGCAATTTATCACACAAAGCAAGCATTTGTTCTACAGATTTACACTTAAGTTGCAATTCAACATTCTCCTTTTCAAGTATATCTACTATACGACTCAAATTACGTACAACAAGTATGTTTGCATAAAATTCATTCATAGGATCAATTGTTGCATTAAAATCTATCAAAGGTTCAATAGTTGGTTCATATCGAGGTTCTATCTTTTCATATAAAGAATTTTGACCTAGAGATTCTGTGTCAAAGAAGACAGTTAGTTCATGTGCTAGATCTTCACAGAAAACATCATCAGAAACAGAACATGCAGGTAAGGCCGATAGAATTGGTTTCACATCAAAAGTTGGTTCATCAAACACTTCATCTAAGGTAATAATGCTAGAACTAGGTTTGTTAAACACTTCATTCTCAAGCATTAAAATGTATTTCTCAAGCATGAGTGTAGGGATATAAACCAGTCTACGCTTAGGCACATAATTATCACGTTGCATATCCTTTTCAGTTTCAACAAGTTCTTTGAAGAAATCAGGATTTGATTTACCCATTTTAGCATTGATTTTCTCATACATTAAGCTAATTTGATGGTATTTTCTAGATTTGCGATTAACAATAATATCATCAAAAATCGGCATCAGAAGCATGCACAAAATGAGATAGTAAACCAGCTTGAAAATAATCAGAATGATATAATCCTGTAATCTTTTTAGAAGCATCATCTAAAATCTTAGGATCTTCATAACCCAACCCCACTTTTCACCATGAATCGTTTTTGGTCTATTCATGAAAATTGTTTGTTTTGAAAGTTCCATATCAATGATAGCTTTAGATTACTCTGTGCGATAGAGTTTTTCCTCATATCGAGCAAGTTGAGCTTTCATTTGAAGAGACTCTTTTGACAATGAAGAAATTTCAGTGTTCTTCTCAATTATGGTGTTTTGCAATTGAATAATTTTATTGTTTAGCTTTAAAAGTGTGGGTTCATGTTGGTTTTTCAAATTAGAAAGATCTTTTTCTAAGAATTGGACTTTTTCCGCAAGTCGTTCTGATTTTAGACGATAATCAGTCCTTTCGACTTTAATCGGATGAATTGTCATTTTGAGATCTTCCAACTCAGTTTCCGTAGAGCTGAGTTGGACTTTTAATCTTTGCAACTCTGATTGTAATTTAGATGATGAAGGTTTGGTCTCATTTAGTTTAATTTTATCTTTTAAAACCTTGTTTTTAGATTTTAAACCTTTAACTTCTTTTGACATTGAGACCAAGTTCTTCATCAGGTCATTTTGCATTTTGATAAAATCAGTTAAGATTTCAGTTGATTGTGCCTCATCATCATCAGATGCTAAGTCGGAATTCTCCATTGCTTCCTTTGCTTTGATGAGCTTGGTCACCTTACAAACATTTGCATGTTCCACCTATGAATCTGAATCATCAGTACAGTTAAACCAAGTATCATCAACCGGTTTCAGCTATCCTCCAGTTTCTACAATCTTTGCCATCAACATTTTCTTCTTGTAGTAAACTGCATCCTTTTTCTTAGGCATCTTGCACTCACGAGAGTAATGACCAGCTTTGTCACAATTGAAACAGATTGAATCATCCTTCTTGGAATCATCAGCACGTTGTTGTTTTTATTGATCAGGTTTCTTGTAGTAGGAAGATGAAGATGAGTTCTTGTGTTGATTGCTTGATTTTCCTTTGAATTTGTGTTTGTTCAAGGCTTTGGTGAACATGGCTGCCATCTTGACTAATTCAAGGTGAGAATCATCAACATTAGAAAGATTTAACTCTTCAGAATCAGTTGATTCTTCAACAAGCACTTTCTTGGATAAGCTTTTGAAAGTAGAAAATGATTTGCTCTTCTTTTTAGCAATGAGAGCAAGAGGATCTCTTGGAGACGACTCTTTCCTTCCCTCTTGAAGTTTAGACACCTCTGGTTGATAATGCATAAGAACTCCAACAAGCTCATGAATAGTCATCTTATCAATCTCTTTGGTAGATCGAACAATGGTTCCATAAGGAAGCCAATCATCATTAAGCTTTTTGCGGAACTTCATGTTAACTTCAGCATTCACTTTTATAATCTTGAACCTTTTCAACTCATTAAGAACACCATTGAAATGACGATTGGTATACTTGATTTGTTCTTCGGATTCCTGCTTGAAATCTTCATAAAATCCAAGAGCCTTATTCAGTTTAGTAACATCGGACATGTCATAACCTTCTTGCTGTCGTTTGATCTCATCCCATATGTCTTTTGCTGTGGTGTTGCTATCAACATTTTCAAACAACTCATACAGGATGGTTTGCATAACAATATTCTTTGCCTCTATGTCACCCTGAGCTCTCTCACATCTATCAGCAGAAAGTTCATAGACTGGAATTGGCATACCAGTATCCGGATGATACTCTACAACTGGACCATCTCTCAGAGAAGCCCATATGTATTTTTCTTTCTCACCCTTGTAGTCTATGTACTAAGTGATACGCTGGAGCCACTGAGTGTACTTTCCTTCAAACAACACTGGAGGTCGGGAATCTGATCCAATGATCAAAGTAGCTTGGGTAGACATCTTGAAATTGAGATAGATTCAGTAAAGATTTGGTATTACACAAATCTAGATGAAGGTTCATAAATATCTAACAAAAATGTCAGATTCGGTATCTGGTTCGGTACTGTAGCAGACTTGGTAAGTGGTTCGGTACTGTAGCGGATTCGGTAAATGTTCGGTAAACCAGATTCTGTATCAAAAACTGATCAGTAACACAAGTAACACACCCAAATTCGGTATATATTCGGTAACCACAAGATTTGAAGCCTTAGAACACTTAAAACCAATGTATTAAATGATACCGAGGCTCTGGTTCAGTATTTGTCTCGGTAGTTAAATTCTGTAAACTTGTGAATGCAAACACAATCCAATTCCTTTGAATTAGATTCGGTAACCTTTCTGCACAAGGAAACAAGTTAGTAACACACAGAATATCAAATATACCGAATGTATAGAATACCGAATGTCAACTGTAGCAGTTGACAAACCGAGTCTAAGTATAAAATCTTAGAAATTCAATTGAATCCTTTCTCAAACCACACCAATTAGCTGCGTATGATCAAACTGAATGTGATAGAATCACAAACACTCCACAATCTGCAACACTTAACACGAATTATTAACTTTGAAGCAGACTCGGTATGGCAGTTAAGATACTGAGTGTTGATCAAATCTTCAAAACTTGAAGAATTGATGAAATTGAACCGTCAAAAAATTGATTAATCACCTCACGAACACAACTGAATCCTCAAACCTTTACTAAAATACAGAATCAAGCTGGAATTGATCAATACCGAGAGTTTTAGTCACGAACTCTAAAAATTAACTTGATTCTTCATAATTGTTGTTAAAAAACTGTAATGATGATCGAAACTCTTTCTAATCAACATAATACACCTTCGCTGAACTTATCACAAGAATCTGAACGTCAGTTTATCAAATTCGAGTATACCGAATCTGATTCAATCTAACAGATTCTATAATCTTCAATATCTGGATCGATATAATGGTCTAGAATCACTCTCTTGATGCTCTGATACCAAATGATAGGTCAAATCATGGTGAGATTAGAAGATGTGATAAGTTAGAGTGAGACTCGGTAAGTGAAGAACAGATTCGGTATTAGAGAGAATCAGTAAAATTTACATTCCACAGTTTCTAGAACTCAGTTATAATATAATGGCTATCTAATTAGGACTACATAGGTTCCTTATATAGCCCTCTTCTAAGGAACCTTCATTTAAGCATGTTTCACATTAACACTATACAACTTCGGGGTCCTAACAATAAATCTCCACATTGGATAGCAAAAAGATAATACTGCTTCCACATTGCAAACATTGTTTAAACTGAAAATCAATGTCAAAATCGACAACCATAATTCTAAAAGAATTATCATATCATACCATAAAGAAATAACATTACTTAGAATAACTCATTCTAAGAGTTTCATCTTAGCACATGTTTAACAAGCTTGCTGAAACTATTATGGTAAAGCTTCCCTGTTTGACTCTCCCGGACGTTCGTCAGCTATCATCATTAATTTCGACCACACACTTTGCATTAAAGTCAAAGTGATGTTCATGTGTAAACCCGACATACATCCCTTTTCATGATGCCGTGAAAACACTACAAAGAGGAACTTATAATCATTACCTTATAATCACATGAAGCAAACCAAACTTATTATTACAAATCTTATATTCAAAGAACTTTATACATGCGATCTTTTCTTCGTTTATTACATGTCTATAGTGTCTAGTTATCACATATTATATTGAATTTATTACTCTATCCATCTATATATTAATTGTTCTCAAATATAAAATACATAGTTTAAAGAATGTCATTATTATACTGTATTTTTTTTACTTTTTAGTTTTATCATTTACTTTTTACCTATATTTTTGTCTTACATGCATAAAGTAAATGTATATAGAAATCTTACCTTATTTTTCTTATCTATTTATAGAAATGAACAATTAATTTGAGATATCTCGAAATAAAATATTGGACAATTAATTAGGGGAAAAGTGAGTAATGGATTAACCGTTTCATTCATGTTTTCATTTTCTAGTTTTTCTGCCTGGATTTTAGTCTTTTCATGTTTATCATTTTGTTGTTAGTTATTTTCTACTTTGCATCTTAAAATGCTAAAAAGCCAAAATAGATTTTATGTTGTAGTTGATATTGCTCAAACTGGACACATATTCTATCGCAATATCAAACGGTGTTCACTCGGTTTCGTGCTACTTTGAAGACTTTTTAGTGTGATTTATGTAGATTTGTGTATTTACATCAAGAAGTGCGTCGGGGGCGAGTTTTCAGTGGATTTAAGGTGTTTTCTACGCCTTTTATATCATGGTTGGTTTCAGATAGTATACTTAAAGAATGGTGAAGTTATGTTAAAAGTTAGTAGTTTAGCAAAATCTGCGCGCCTGCACGAAAACGCCCATATCTCACTCCTCGAAACTCGAATTAAGGTGAATCAATAGCCCATACTTCCATATCTCAGATCTCTACAAGTTTCATTTGGATGTTGCTAGAAGAAGACCAACGGCGCGTCGCACAAAAGCCTTGCATGCAGCGCCATATAAAGGCAAATTTACATCGAAGCTTTTATGCACTACTGCGCATCGTGCCGACCTGTTGACGCGTTTTGGGGGTATTGATATCGCGTAAAAAGTCATGTTTTTACTAGCGATATGCACTCGTATTCTTCATATTTTCAAGCAAAATAGTTCATTAAACGCACTAATCCACTAAGTTTTGCTAAACAGGACTTTAAAATCTCACTTTGAAGAAAACCTATAAAAAGAGCCTAAATTAGGGTTTTCTAACCCTAATTTCAGAGAACCGACCTAGAAGACTATCACAAGAGCCCAAGATCACTAACCAGAGGTGCCAGAACTTATTCAATACATGTATATAAAGATCTATCAAAAACCTAGAAGCCCATCTGATTCATATACAAAGTTTCAAGACTTCACACACTGAAAACACACACAAAACCCTAATCTCACAACACTTCAAATACAACCACAAAGAACATCCAGAGGTGATTCAGGGGATTATGTGTGACTAATATAAGTCTAAAGAACATCAATAAAGTACATCTGATGAAATTCAAGCCAAAATGTATACCGGTGCTTAAAACGACAAACTATCGAAAACCCGTATACGACAAACTCGAAGTATAAGATCAAAACTAGAACCCAATTTGTGATGGCCCCATCAAAGTACACTTGACGACCATCGTTATCTTGGTCCCACAGCTTGATCGAACTTAAATGAACTAAATAAACAACATTGCATTCTTTTATTCAAAAAGTTTCCCAAAAAGGAAATTTAACAAAATATGTAGTTTAACAAACCCAACATATTAAATATCCAAAGTTGACATAAAACATTGTCAACAAAACACCCACAAGTTTAATTATTCAAAAAGAGAATGCAAGTTTAAGGTTTCATAATTGTTTAACAAAAATCTGCCCAAATGCATGCAGACTCTTCTAACACAGCGGAAGCAACCAAATAACTCAAGTACCTATGAAAACATGCGAGTAAACTGTCAACAAAAATGTTGAGTGAATTATAGGTTTAAATAATTGAATAAACTTTAGACCACAAGATTTAAAATGTTAGAAAACATAAAACATTATTCCATTATCAATGAGCCACTTGGTAACCACTTAACCCTTTATTTACCCTTGCCAAACATAATAATAATATACACTGAACAAGTGTATCTACAACAAAATACGAAGTACTAAACATTCCGATTATAAATTGCAAGCGCGACTAGCTCGAAATAGGGTTGTCAAACCTGATAGATCTATCCGTAGGATTCGCGTTCACCAGTAGAAACCAGTGATTACAGTTACCAGACTAGAGAATATTTTTGTTCAACTCATAACGAATAATTTAAATTTAATTGCCACTTCTGTCTAAACGTAAAATAAAATGCATGTAATCACATCCCAAAAATATACTTTGAAAAGTATGAAAAAACGGGGCTATAACTCACCTTAATAGCAAACGAAGTAACCACACAAATATGCGAACAGCAAATGAAGTAAAGTGATCAGGAATGATCACAACGCCGACCTATAAATAAAACAGGTCGATATAAATAACTAACTTAGGTCAAGTCTTAGTATGATAGCTATTGTACATGTTGCAAGTAGACATAGAACAACACTCAACATGCATCGGTTTGAACGGAACAGCGTACGGACACACACTTTCTATTTTTAGAAAGTTTCTATTTTTAGCAGGTTTCCATTTTTGGAAAGTTTCTATTTTTGGAAAGTTTCTATTTTAGGAAAGTTTCTATTTTAGGAAAGTTTCTATTTTTGGAAAGTTTCTATATTTGGAAAGTTTCCAAATTTAGAAAGTTTCCATATTTAGAAAATTGCTATTTTTAGAAAGTTATTAAGTTTAGAAAGTTTTCTTAATTAGAAAGTCAACAAAAGTCAACTAAAAGTCAAAGTCAACCGAAAGTCAACTCAAAAGTCAACCTTGGTCAAACATAATCAACATTGATTTTTAAAACATAAGTTATAATAGTAATATAGGTTATAATGTTAATTAAAGTCATATATGTATAATTATGTCATAACATAAGTTTAATTAAATTAAATTGAATTATTAAAGTTAACATAAGTTTAAATGATATAATTATAACATAAGTATTTAATTAAATAATTAAATATTAATCATAATATAAGTATTATTAATTAATAATAAATTTTAAATCATATCATAAGTATTATTAATTAATAATTAATTATTAATCATATCATAAGTTTCTAATTATAATCATTAAATCATAAGTATTTAATAATTAAATTATAATTAAATAATAACTAAGCCTTATAATAATTCAATAATTAATTAATCCTTATTATAAGTCTTATTGTAATAATCTCATAATATAAGTTTAATACTTACCATAAGTATTTTTCATTAATAATAAAAGTATTATTAATCATAAGTTTAATTAAATATTTAATTAAATCATAAGTAATTAATAAATGATATAATAAATATATATATCATAAGTCTTAAATTAAATTAATTACTTTTTATATCATCAGTAATGTATTAATAATGAAATTCATTATTTTTATCATAAGTCATAATTAATAACCATAACTTTTAATTAAAAGTTCATCGGGTCATAACTTGAGTCCCGGGAATCAGTTTTCGGTTAGCCTTACATATATCTTTGCCTAACCAACCCACCCAACACCTTAATGTGCTCAAGAACATCCCAAGAACAGTCACCAAGTTGTAACTTACAGCCCTTAATCAGTTTGGACCTTTAATCCGCGCAAAAATGTGTTTTAGTCATAACGGGTGATCCGTGGCTCAGATTTCGATGACCCGAACATAAAAGTTCATCCCATCATCAATCCAAACACACTAGTACACCCTAAGGACTCTAAAAATGGTCACAAAGTCAGACCACACCTGGTACAATTCGTTTTTATATTTTAATCTCAATAAAACACCATTTTAATCATAACTTATGTTCCGGGAATCGAAATAACATGAATCCGAAGTCTAAAATTAATGTCTTGATGAGAGGAACTCATCTAGATACTTTAATTTCACTTTTATATCAGTTATATTTCCAGAAAAAAACAATCAAACCGCTGTCCCAAAACAATCAAACCGAAAACATATACAATCGAGCATTTCTACGCATACAATCAACAATACAATAACATATAATCATCATACTACTAATATAACATTCAAAAACAGAAAAATATAAGAAAAATTGAAAAGTTAGGGTTAGGGTTTATATCCTAATCAAGAATTGATTAATATGAGCGCGTAGAGAACGGAATGAGGAATCCGATTGTGTAAATGATTGAATGATCCAAGCACTTGATTGAATGAAGATGATGATGATATATGGTTGAAGGGGGACAGAAAAAAAAGAAAAAGGGAGAGAAGAGAGAAAATAAGATGGAAATTAGGTTTAGAAAAAAATGTGGAATGGAAGTAATGTTGCAAAAATGAAAAACAAATGGGAGTATACTCCCCTCCCATCCATTCGGCCGAACATAGGGGTGAGGTGGGCCCCAATTGGCCCAAATTGATAACTTGTAATTTCCTTGTGGCCCGAATGCCCGATCGAAACCCGAGACGCGAAAATACGCTTACGCGATTATTTATTCGGAGAGAAAACAAATACGCGACGAAAAATATATATAAATACTATATATAAATATATGACATTAAAATATCATATTTAAAATAATTAGGACTTAAAAATCTCAAAAGCTCGACCGTTGGTTTGAAAACCGAAAAGATTCGCCGGATAGAAATCCGCGATTCGTATAAACTTACAATTTAAAATATGAATACAAATATTCATTTAATACATAATAATTAATGTATTATTACTAAAATAATAATATAGGTCATAGAAATGACGTGACACGAATAACGGTTAATGGTCGTTAAATAATTAACGGTAAAAGATAACGAGAAAAGTAGGGTCGTTACAGTACCTTCCCGTCACGAAAATTTCGTCCCGAAATTTAAGCAGGTGCAGGGGTTGACTCAGCATCTGGGAACAAATGCGGGTACTTCTGCTTCATCTGATCTTGATGCTCCCAAGTAAACTCGGGACCGTGTCTGGCATTCCATCTAACCCGGACAATAGGAATTCTACTCTGCTTAAGAGTCTTAACCTCTCGGTCCATAATCTCAACAGGTTCCTCAATAAAATGTAGTTGCTTATCAACATGAAGTTCCGCCAGAGGAATAGTCTCATCGGCTTCGGCCAAACACTTCTTTAAATTTGATACATGGAAAACATCATGAATGGCATTGAGTTCTTGTGGCAACTTCAAACGATAAGCCATGGGTCCAACTCTCTCAATAATCTCAAAAGGTCCAACAAAACGAGGACTCAACTTTCCCCTTTTACCAAAACGTATCACGCCCTTCCAAGGCGATACCTTCAACATAACACAATCACCGACCTGAAATTCAATATCATTCCTTCTCTTATTGGCATAGCTCTTTTGCCTACATCTGGTGGTTCTCAATCTTTCCTTAATCTGTACGATCTTCTCGGTAGTCTCATGAATAATTTCTGGGCCTGTGAGTTGAGCATCCCCAATCTCATTCGAACAAACAGGAGACCTACACTTTCTACCATACAGAGCTTCAAACGGTGCGGCTTTAATACTTGCATGATAGCTGTTATTATAAGAAAATTCAGCCAACGGCAAATATCTATCCCACCCATTACCAAAATCAATAACACACGCTCGCAGCATGTCTTCTAATGTTTGAATAGTCCTTTCACTCTGACCATCCGTCTGCGGATGATAAGCAGTGCTCATATCCAACTTAGTTCCTAAAGCTTCCTGTAAGGATCGCCAAAACCTCGATATAAATCGACTGTCTCGGTCTGAAATGATTGATACAGGAACACTGTACCTAGAAACAATCTCCTTCAAATACAAATGAGTAAGCTTCTCCATCGAATCCATTTCCTTAATCGGCAGAAAGTGAGCTGACTTAGTGAGTCGATCTATAATCACCAAAATGGTATCATAGCTACCCGCAACTCTCGGTAACTTCGTAATAAAATCCATCGTAATACCTTCCCACTTCCACTCAGAAATCTCAGGTTGCACCAAAAGTCCTGACGGATTTTGATGTTCAACTTTAACCTTAGCACAGGCCAAACACTTAGCCACATAAGTAGCCACATCAGCTTTCAAATTAGGCCACCAATATAGCTCCTTAAGATCATGATACATCTTTCCTAAACCAGGATGAATAGAGTATCTCGACTTATGAGCTTCATCTAAAACAAGTTGTCGCAGGTCACCAAACTTCAGAACCCAAAGACGTACCACAAAATATCTTGTACCATCTGCTCGTACCTTCAACTTCTTAGCCATGCCTCTGACGTTCTCGTTCACAAAATTCTCCTCCTTTAAGGCTTCTTGTTGTGCCTCAAGAATTTGCCTTGCGATGTTAGTTTGAATCGTCATATTCAAAGCTCTAAATCTGCGGGGTTCAACCTTTTCTTTATGACTTAATGCATCAGCCACAACATTGGCCTTCCCAGGATGATATAAAAGTCACAATCATAATCATTCAACCTCTCAACCCACCTACGCTGCCTCATATTCAACTGTTTTTGGTCGAGAATATGTTGAAGACTTTTGTGATCAGTATACACTGTACTCTTGATCCCATAAAGATAATGTCTCCAAATCTTAAACGCAAACACAACAGCTCCTAATTCCAAATCATGGGTTGTATAATTCTGTCAGTGGATCTTCAACTGTCGCGACGCCTATGCAATAACTTTTTTTCGCTGCATCAAAACGCAGCCAAAGCCCTGACGCGAAGCATTACAATAAACAACAAAACCGTCATTACCCTTAGGTAGCAACAATATCGGAGCGGTAGTCAACTTCTTCTTCAAAGTTTGAAAAGCAGTCTCTTGTTCATCCTTCCACTCATACTTCTTCCCCTTGTGCATTAAAGCAGTCAGAGGTTTCGCTATATGAGAGAAATCTTGAATGAACCTTCGATAATAACCTGTCAACCCTAGGAACTGACGAACCTGAGTAGGAGTCTTCGGGATTTCCCACTTCTCAATTGCCTCTATCTTAGCAGGATCAACTTGTATTCCCTGTTTACTAACAATATGTCCAAGGAATTGAACTTCTCTTAACCAGAAAGCACACTTAGAGAACTTAGCGTACAATTCTTCTTTCCTCAATAGATCAAGCACTAACTTCAAATGTTCTTCGTGCTCTTCATCACTTTTAGAATAAATAAGGATGTCGTCGATGAATACAATAACGAATTTGTCCGGATAGGGTCTGCACACACGGTTCATGAGGTCCATGAACACAACAGGTGCGTTTTTCAATCCGGACGGCATAACAAGGAATTCGGAGTGACCATAACGGGTGCGAAAAGCGGTTTTCAGAATATCAGTTTCATTAACGCGCAATTGGTGATAACCAGAATGAAGATCAATCTTAGAATAAATGGACGAACCTTGAAGCTGATCGAGCAGATCATAAATTCTCGGAAAAGGGTAACGATGCTTAACAGTAAGCTTGTTTAATTCGTGATAATCAATACACAATCAGAACGAACCATCTTTCTTCTTAACAGACAAAACAGGAGCTCCTCAAGGGGACGAACAATGAAGAATGAGATATAGTTGAAACCAACAAAGGAAGAAATATAGAGAGTAACCATATCAGTGGTAACAATGTTTAGGACAATTCCTTCAAAGCGGATGACGAGGATCATGAACTCAAGGTAAGTTTTTATTATATTTCCGAAAGGAAAACGTACAAAAGGTTTGATCTTTCAACGAGTGTGAACTTCCTTGTACAATAAGCGGAAAAATCTAGGATTCATCCATATTCTTAAATTTATGTGCGTATGAAAAGAACACGAATCATGGGTTATAAAGAATGGCCGACACCAGGTGAGATGAATCTCTAAAAATAATTTCATGCACCTCAAAGTATTGAATCCTAGGATTGATGTTTACGAGGGTGTTGCGGTTAACAGCGAATATTGAGAGTAGAAACTCCTCAAACGGTCTGGTGTAATATATATCCATGATATCCACTATAACAACAGTTGGGGTAGAAACCCACCTAGCGCCTTTTCTACAATAAGGTGACCACCGAGTGTACCCCAAAAAATTGATTTATCGATCCGTGTTTCGGCCATGTCCAACCATAAGAGGGAAAATTTTATGAGCGCAAAGACTTTCCAATAAATTTTATAAAATCGACATCTAAAGTGGTGTAAGGGTTTCTATCAATGAACTTAATGGTAAGTTTCATCCTTAAATGAAGGATGAGAAGAACTGTGATCCAAAGAGTAATGCGAAAATTTGATAAAATCAATCAAAGGAGTTTTGAAAAAGCTTTAAACGTTTGATGTGACAACATAAACGGAACGAAGTTCTTAGTAAATTTATAAGTATGTACAACATGTACTATTTTATATAAAACAATTTGACTTAGTCAAACAGCTCAATAAATGAGTGGTTTTAAAATAATTTTGAAGGTATGATTTAGTATATACTAGCCAAAATAGGTAAGGGTAAATTTATTCATTTGAATCCATATGTACATATATGATTTTATAAATTGTATACATGACAAAATATTTCATTACTTCTATTCGCCCATAATCCCGTAAGGACCGCCCAATTAAACAAATGTGTAAAACTCCTGATGATAACAGAGTATCTGTATTTCAGAGGTTACAAGTTGAAGTAAGATCGTGGAAGATCGAGTAAAGGACTTGAATCGTCGTGCGACATTTGATCAACAAATGTTACGAGGTCATGAAAACCAATGAGTTAAATGTTGTTTTGACTATTATCAGGACATAAGTCCTTGGGCCAAAACTGTTCCCGAGCGAAGCTGTTGCTAACAAGCGAGTTATGAAGGATAGAGCATGAGATAGATAATCTGGTTAAAACGAGCTTCTCGTATATCAACAAATAAGATAATGAATATTTTCCCTATCCATGTAATACATCGGAACTTCTGAATGAGTAGTGTAAAAATTTTCTTTGACTCGCTTTCTATTCCTCATGTCACAATATTGGGACTTCTTTATGAATTAACGTAATATAATCACGTTGGCCTGACGTCATTATATTTCACTAATTCCTAGTTCCATTCCAATAGCACTACATGAGTTCAGGACACGCGATCAACCTCGGATTTCTACACAATTTCTCTAAAACAATTTCTTAAAAAATATACTAAGGATAGCACAAGAGACAAAACATCATAAGTAACGAATAGGAGTAACGATGACATAGAGATGTCTTCGAAGTACCAAAAATCTCTAAAAATCAAGAATGACGTTTTTCGGTTCAAAAACCAAGCACATAGGCACAACGGCACGTAATATAACAAGAATATTATATACCTAAACATAATAGCTGATATTGAAATGCCGAGTATTTAGAAGTCATGTAACACCCGTTTTTCAGTTACACGTTATTTCGAGCGTCATTCGAAATACGAGGCATGTAAGCGTATATTTGGATCCCAAATAAAATTAGAGTTGATGTTCTAAAACCTTACCATTGGATAGTAAATCTCATTACGTTTCCAACAATATTTGGTTCATCAAAAACGGAGCTACGGTTTGAAAGTTACGACCAAAACAAGTTCAGTTTCAGGCTCAGTTCATTGGGACTCCGTCCAGACTTTGGGACGCCGTCCAAGAATGAAGGGTGGGACGCCGTCCGGCCATTTTGGACGCCGTCCAAAGTGCCTGACAGGCCAGCAGCTGTATTTTAAAGGTTTTAAAAGAGGGTATTTGAGTCTTTTCACTTGGGTGTCGGTTTTGAGCCATTAAAACTGATCCACTCTCATTCTTATCCCCATTTCACCTTCTCAAACACTCTCATCAAACCCTAGTGAGATAGAGAGAGGTTCTAGCGAGAGAGAGTTGGGGATTTGGAGAAGAAGAAGTGTGATTCGGGTCGGGTCTCAAGAGTTAAAGTTGTTCACCTCGTTCATGGCTACGTGGTGGTAGTGTTGGTAAGCTCTAAATCTGAATTTCTTTGTTAAGATTATTGTTTGAGTTAAATTTGTGCTAGTTAGAGTTATAACCCATTTATTGTGAGGTTTGGGGGTTTTTGGGGAAGATTCATGTATGTAAACCCGAATTGGTGACTTAGGGTTTCAATTGATGGAATTGTTAGTTTGGACCTTGCATGTGTTAGTTAAACCTTAGAACACTTGTGTTGACTTGATTTTTGGGTGTAAACCCTAATCTAGGTCAAAATGGGTCGAATGGGTATTTTGGGTCAAGTAAGTTTGATTCGGTGTCAAACTAAGTTATGGGTCAAGATTTGATGAACCAAGTATATAAATGTTTGATTCAAGTGTTAAATGGTATTTTGGAAAGTTAGTCACTAGCCGTTAGTGATTAAAGATGTTTTTGGGACTTATGTCAAAATGGGTTGACTTAGATGGGTCAAATTTGGTAATGACTTTAATTTTGGATTAATTGGATGATAAGCAATTTTGGTTAAGACCTAGATTGGTTTAAATGGTGTCAAATATAATTTTGGTTAAATTGTACTTGTTGGATGGGTCAGAATTACCACCCGTAGTGGTAATTGGTGAAGTCCACTTTATGTGTCTAAATGGGCGGTTTGTGGTGATAGGTGTAAACCCTTGGTTAAGGGTGTTGAAGTCAAATTCTCTCGTAGAGAATGTATGTTGATTGTTTGTATATCTATATGGGTATTATAGGTAAAAGGTTTGCTCGGTTGCTTTTGGAGGCGATTTACGTTTATGACTTGTGCGGGCAATTCGAGGTGAGTGGAATAATTATATGTGTAGGTATATAATGTATCTATTTGTTGTAGCGTGAAATGTGTAGTGTCGAGGTGCTAAGACACCATGTTTCACGTGAAGAGTGTTGCATCGAGGTGTTAAGATGCCACTCGGGTGTAGCATCGAGGTGTTAAGATGCCACCTAGGAGTGTAGTGTCGAGGTGTTAAGACACCACTCCGTAAAATAATGAGTGTTGCATCGAGGTGTTAAGATGCCACTCGGGGTGATGTGCCGAGGTGTTAAGGTGCCACCCTAGGGGTTAGTGGTGCGAGGTGTTAAGTGCCCTAACGGATGTTATTAACACCGATGGCATTTTCGCGAGCGCCGTTCCCTTGTACTATTGGTTAACCATGGTTATTGTGTTGTAGTGAAAGCATATTACTTTGTTCATGTTATATATGCTTGTGTTATGCTAGCATGATTATTGGAGGTTATAGCTTGTATTGGTGACGATAAGCTAATTGTGTTTGCTAGCATGTTTGCGGTATTTGTGTAAGTGATTGCAAGTAGGTATATTATATATGTATGTGTATAATTATTGCATTCACTAAGCTTTATGCTTACCTCTCTCGTTGTTTACCTTTTTACAGGTATTTTGTTATGAAGCTAGCTAGTTGTTAGACTAGATGCATAGGAGCGCTTGGGCTCGAAGGGGTAGCTTTTGGTTATATGGACGCGGATTGGGGGATTTGGTAGTCTCCGAGATTATGCGCTTGGTATTGGGTTGGGTTATAGAGTCCTAATCAGTCTAAAGAGATAAATGGGTCGAAATCGTTACATTATTTGTAAAATGGGTCATTGTGGGCCCGATGTTGTAAAACTTGTTTTTATGGTGGAAATATCTTAGTTTTACTTAATATGACATATTGTGAAATTGGTTACGTTTAAAAGTGTCGAGAAGCGGGTTTTCCGCTCGCGTGTAAATAAAAACTTATCAGTCCACTTTAGTTCATTTGGACGCCGTCCAAATGCTTGGGACGCCGTCCTGTCTTTCAATACTGGACGCCGTCCAGATAACTGGACGCCGTCCAGATGCACTGTCTCACAATTTTTTTTTTAAGTCGTATTTTTGGTATAACGAAGTCGGGTTGTTACAAGTCAAGAATGACATCTCACGTAATATAACTCAAACGTTATATACATAACCATAATAGATGGCATAGAAATGTCGAGAATTTCAGAAGTCAAGAATGACATCCCTCGGTTTCACTACCTGAGGTGTTCTTATAAGGATAAGTTCGCATGAGTCAGAGAATACGTTTAAATCGAAATGGGAGTTCCTCCCTGATTTAGAACATAATAGAGATATATGTATGATAACAATATACATACCAATACGATACAAATAATCACATATAATAATATACTATAGGCAGGGCTGTAGACTAGACTCACTAATGCACCCTATTGACTCGGGTAACGACATCAATGCAGCCTAATTCCCTACAACCAACGCTCTGATACCAACTGTGATAACATCACAGTTGAGGTAAAAACCCACCCAGTGCCTTTCCTGAGAACAGGGTGACCACTGAGCATACCTCAGACACTGATTTTACAGCCTGCGTCTCCGCCAAACTGGCTAACCCTAGAAAAGGATCGCAAGGGGTGTAACGACCCGGAAATTTCCGACCAAATTTAAACTCTAATCTCTATATGGTTCCGACACGATAAGTAAAAACCCTAAAGTTGACCCGCATTTTTTTTCGATCGTTCTATACTTATAAGATTAATATTTACATAAATTAAAACTTACCAACATGATAAGTAATCCAAATTGTCGAGATTTATATTTACGAAAAGAGTTTTACACAACGTTTGACCGTCTAGTTTGACCGACGATATCACGAACTATACAATATATGATAATTATACGTTTGCGTATATATATGTATATATACATATTTAACATGATTAATGAATGTTTTAATATCTCATTTTGTATTAATAACAATAAGTTATGAGTATATTTTGAAACTACTAACTTAAGTTTTCAAAATGATAACAATACGTAACGTTATTTGACATAAATACTTAAGACTTATAATATGTATACATATATCGTATAAGTAATGTATTTAATCACTTTTAAGAACTTAAATACATAAAACCATATAAGTGTATTCACAAAAGATAGCTATATTTGAATCCTCATTCCATTTTTCACAAAATTTCTATACGTATATTTAGAGTATTTGTACTCGTATCATACCTAGCTTCTATACGTATTTACTAATAGTAAATACATGTCAAATCACTACCTAACCAGCCATTGTACATGCCCTTAGGGCTAGGTAATTGTATTTGGATGCAAGTATGACTAAATACATAAAATGATTACTTGAAAATTTTGTCCATATACTCCTTAAATCACGTTTTTTTAGAGTATAAATACATGATCATTTTGTTTCATTTTACTTCAATATTTTAGCCAAAACACACACATACTTTGAAGCCTTAAAACCCTTAATCAATTCAGCAAAGTTTTCAAAAAGATCTAGCTTCAAAAACCTTACTTAAACACCATAAGAAAACCATACAAAAATACTTCAAGAAAACCCTCCAAGAACACCAACTTACTTCCAATCTTTCATCCACTTCCATCACCCTTTTGATTCTAGCTTCTTACTCCTCTTTTACAGCAAACTTATCCAAGGAACTTGAGGTAGAATCTATGTTCATAACCTTGTTCGATTCATATATATATAGCTATCTTATTTTGTGGTACAAAAGTTTAACAACAAGAACATAGTTTGAATGTTTTCAAACTTGTTTGCAAACTAAATAGATCCTTCTAACTTAACTTTTAAAATACTTCAAGACCTGTAATATAACTTATGTATATGCTAATTTAACAAAGTAAAACTTGGTTTTTCAAAGTATAAGTATTTTTAGAAAAATGGTCATTAAATGATTTTGTTGTAGCAAAAATGTTTAACTTCATATGTTTCACTAAAGTCTCACCTATGCCGTATGATTTTGAATACAAACCAAGGTATTTACAGTTCATAGACTTAAAGAAGAACTCGATCCAAGAAGATGGCAATTTGAATCAACGAAAACGGATTTGTAACGAAGAAACTATGACTGAAACAAAATTGGTTATCCTAGATCATTTCAACTACGGGATCAATTGGAAAAAAATTATATAAATCACATATTTCTAAGATAACATGATATTTTATATATATGTACTCATAATTCAATTTCATATGGTTCAGGATCACCCGTAAGCAACACGAGAAGATTAATCATAAGATCCCATGTTTGTACGCAACACGTCATTTGACAACACCGGTACTTTATGTACGCAATACGTCATTTGACAACACCGGTACCGTGGGTCAAGATTAATCTCGACCAACACATATACGATGGGGTTTTATGGGAGTTTTATTTATTTCGTTGGGGGTTTATTTATTGCGGGTATATTAAACATCTAAAAATGAACCATTAAAATTGAATTACTAACATCGAAACGCTAACTACGGACTAAGGAATTATTCAAAGTATTAAAAGTATTATAAATATATATACGAGACGTTTGTTTAAAATGAAAATATATTGATATATTATATATGGATAGGTTCGTGATATCAACCGGAAGACCAAGTCAAAAATATATATATCTTCGAGACAACAGTGAGTATATAGTCCCTTTTTGAACTTTAAATATTTTTGGGATGAGAATACATGCGCTGTTTTATAAATGATTTACGTTATGGACACAAGTAACTGAAAAATATATTCTACGTTGAGTTGTACCACTGGCATACTTCCCTGTAGCTTGGTAACTAATATTTACAGCGGTATTGTAAACGCGAATCCTGTTGATAGATCTATCGGGCCTGACAACCCCAACCGGACTGGACGACCAGTATTCAACGGTTGCACAGTACTTCGTTTTGCGACTACACCTTGGTACGGTGTAGTAAGATTTCATATTAAAGGGAATATGCGACGTGATTAAATGTTAAGTATGGTTACCAAGTGCTCAACCACTTAGAATATTTTTATTGAAATGATTATATACGAAATCTTGTGGTCCATTGTTATAACGCTGCTAGCATCAAACCTATATATCTCACCAACTTTATGTTGACGTTTTAAAGCATGTTATTCTCAGGTACGAATTAAGTCTTCCGCTGTGCATTAGCTCATGTTAAGGATACTACTTGGGACCATTTAAGCTATGATACAAGGACGTTGCATTCGAGTCATTGAAGTTCATTAAAGACTATTGTTATGAAAATGGCAGATTAGATCATTTGGTTGTTATAAAATGTTAGGCTAATATGTCAACTCTCGATGTAATAATAGATTGCCTTTAAGAAATAAATGCAACGTTTGTAAAATGTATCATATAGAGGTCAAGTACCTCGCGATGTTATCAACTATTGTAATTCGTTTTTAATCTATATGGACGATGTCCGGATGATTAGTTTCGGATCCTTTCAGTTGGTATCAGAGCGTTGGTCTTAGCGAACCAGGCCTTGCATTAGTGTGTCTAACTAGTAGTTGTTAGGATACATTAAGTAAGTCTGGACTTTGACCGTGTCTGCCTGTCAAAAGTTTTGCTTATCAATCCTAGTCGGAAATCATCTGCTTATCATTCTTAGAGAACTGTCTGCTTATCATTCTTAAGTCTAGACACGTCTTATTGCATTTAAGTGCATCGATAGTGTATAGACAAAAATTCATATCCTAGCGTATCTGTTACTCTAGACATTGCCTGACGTATTTCAAAGATTCTCCGTAATTCATGGGATTTTGATATTATATATATACATATGTAAATTATGTATTGAAGAGTACCAAACCCAACTCCTATAATCTATTCCAAACCAAAAATTCATTTCTCCGACCATACAAGATGGATTCTTCATCCAGCTCAAATTCCTCCGACTTCGATAGCTTCGCCGATATGGATTTCCATTCGAGCTCCGAGAACAGCGTTACCGGAATGGATCAACCGATTTCCCATCATCTATTTTGGATGAATTGGGGATGGGTTCGTAATATACTAAATCTCTGGAGGCAAGAAGAAGGTGATCCATTCCATCCACCAAATTGTCCTCTTAACGATGAACCTGAAGCACTTACCGGCGAACCTATTCGAAACACCATTTTCTCGCTCATTTCTAGAGTATCTCGTCATGATTACATACTATCCCATATTTCGAATCTTGTTCATTCGCTCGTTCCAACCGTCAATCATCCCGGTATAATAGAAGAAGTCAACGAGCTTCGCGCTCGGGTAGTGGCTTTAGAAAATACGGTGCGAAGGTTACAAACACCAGCAGCAGCACCAGCAGCATAATCTATACCACCATCATCAACGCCGACAGTACTCTTGTCACCCCCAAAATCTCAACATCACAATCTGTATCTCGAATATCAACATCACACGACTCAATATCTGTACTTCGAGTATGATCTTCGTTCTATATATCGTTCTACATCGATTATCTTCGCTTTACGTATCGTATGACGATTATGTAATTTCTAAAGTCTTAGAGATTATGTAATCTAGAATTAACGATAAATCAAATGAGTTTATTATCTTATTGACTCATTAAATCTATGATTATCTCTGAAGAAAATATATATGCAAGTATATTTTCATAAAGATAGTAATTAAAAATTCCTTCGTACAAACTAATAATGATGAAAATATTTTAACGGGTGGGTAGTACCCGAGGAATATTTAGAATTCACATTAATAAGTTATATTGTACATTCTTGAATCTGATTCAACGGTCATTTGTTATTTTACTTACAACCATCGATATACGTATCCGTTCACCCCAGAATAACCATTTCCATTTAAATTTCATATTTGAATTTTTTTTTACCTATCCAAATCCAACAAGTGGCATAAAGAAGAAACATTGGACAATTAAAATGAAATAAAATGTTGATTATAACATATGAAACTAAACAATTCTTCAATTTTGCCACTTGATTTCATCCTAAACCTCATTTGTACTTCGACAATTATAATCCTCATTCAAATCTTTTCATGATTCTTGAAAACACCTCGATCGAGAAGTTGAACCAGCCGCACCTCGTTTACGGAAGAAAGATTTATGCATACAGTGATGCACCTGAAAAATTTTCGAAACCGAAGTTATAGTTAAAACGTATCCGCGTCGAATTCCTTATCATACATTATCAAAAACAATCATACGATTCCTTTTCAAGAAGCTAATTTTGTCACAGCTCCACTTCGACTTCTCAGTGAGACTACTCCTATTATAATCTCGATATTTATACTTTGTCCTTTCGACGTTGTTACCGGAGAACCTTTTTCACAACATCATCAGCAGACGTACCAGCAACTCGTTATCTCTTTGGCGAAACCCGCAATCAGTATTTTGAAAATCTCGTAGAAATTCTCCCAGTTATACCGAGAACGACTATCCCTAAGAATTACATTTTTCGAATGTGAAGTTCTGAAAAACATCCTGGACTATGAAGTAGTTCTTGAAATGCTGAAGAAGCAGAAAAAAAAAAAAAAACTGTAAACGACTTTAACAGTCAAAAGTTTAATGATGAAGTACATTGTATTGGTAAAGCTTAGAAAAAGAGGAGAGTTGGAACTGGAAAACGGATTGAGCAAAGTATGAAGGAGGATGTAGATAAATCACAAGAACTGAATCTGCTTTCAAAGGATTCAAACGATTCAGTGCTTGCTGAAACCATTAGTAAAAAAAAAAACCTACCCCTTATCCTAAACCTTTCCCGATGATATTCTTCATCATCATCTTATCTTAGATATTATAAGATATCTACATATCTTTCGTTATACATATCCTCCATATTTCTGGAGATATTCTCACAACTGTTCTTATCCAAAATCATGTATTTCTCCGTAATATCTGCGTTACAATATAAAAGAAACTGTGTTAGTTTCTAAGTTCTAAAACCTTCAAGTTTAAAATAGGAATGTTTTGAAGTAGTGTTGGGAACTGATACATGAATTAGTATAATATAATGAAACTTGATCAACTTCATTATATTACAGTAAGTCATGTTAAGTTTCTAATGGAATGTGATGATTCACAGTACCGTCATCATGTGCCATGTTACACGGCTCTTACATTCTATCAAGTCTCCAAACATATTAGAACGTATCACCTTGATAGTTCTATTTTTCCGGAATATTCGAGTAATTTAACGAATCAAGATCGTGCCATTACAATTTTATTCTAAAACCAATAGCTAGGTTCATTCCAAATTTTATACCTACGAATTCCGAACTATTGATCGCTTGACTCAAGGACGGGAAGAAGAAACGAAGGGACAAAGTCCCAAAATAGAAATTGGGGTATAGATCACAGCAAATAGGAGAGAATATTAACTATGGATGACAATGATTATGGAAAACAGAAGCAGGAGCATCGAAGTATAAGGAAAGATATCAAACCCAACAACCACCCAGAAACTACAAACCGTGTATATCAAAACGTATGGCGACGTAAAGACACGGGAGAATTAGAAACATTATAATTCCAAGAAAATCATAAAAGTGAATAGATTCTTCTGGCGGTAGATGGAAGAGAAGAATGAAAGATATAAAAGTTAGAAGTATAACAAAAATCAGAACGGGATGAAGCATTTCAAAGGATACCTTAAAGTAGGAATTAAGGAGAAAGAGTAGAAGATGCGAGTTGTGAAAAATAAGGAAACGAAGGGGTGGATTTATAGTGAAATATCCGACAGAGAAATCGAAACAGATTACCGCATTAAATCAAAGAAGATTCTGATCGCCGAATAACCAAATCTTATTACGTAAGATTTTTCCTAAATCCCTTAAATCCCGGAAATCAATTCTAAACCACGTCATCGATTAAAAACGATTCCATATTTACTCATTTCATTTTTTTTTGTGATAGCTTCGCTCGTGCGTCTCACATAACCAAATCGTTTTATCTAAATCTTTCAATAATGATAAAATTTCATTATTACCTCATATTCGTCATGAAAACATTCCTATGGTTATTTATGACAACCTCTACCAAATTTCGAGGACGAAATTTCTTTAACGGATGGGTACTGTAACGACCCGGAAATTTCCGACCAAATTTAAACTCTAATCTCTATATGGTTCCGACACGATAAGTAAAAACCCTAAAGTTGACCCGCATTTTTTTTCGATCGTTCTATACTTATAAGATTAATATTTACATAAATTAAAACTTACCAACATGATAAGTAATCCAAATTGTCGAGATTTATATTTACGAAAAGAGTTTTACACAACGTTTGACCGTCTAGTTTGACCGACGATATCACGAACTATACAATATATGATAATTATACGTTTGCGTATATATATGTATATATACATATTTAACATGATTAATGAATGTTTTAATATCTCATTTTGTATTAATAACAATAAGTTATGAGTATATTTTGAAACTACTAACTTAAGTTTTCAAAATGATAACAATACGTAACGTTATTTGACATAAATACTTAAGACTTATAATATGTATACATATATCGTATAAGTAATGTATTTAATCACTTTTAAGAACTTAAATACATAAAACCATATAAGTGTATTCACAAAAGATAGCTATATTTGAATCCTCATTCCATTTTTCACAAAATTTCTATACGTATATTTAGAGTATTTGTACTCGTATCATACCTAGCTTCTATACGTATTTACTAATAGTAAATACATGTCAAATCACTACCTAACCAGCCATTGTACATGCCCTTAGGGCTAGGTAATTGTATTTGGATGCAAGTATGACTAAATACATAAAATGATTACTTGAAAATTTTGTCCATATACTCCTTAAATCACGTTTTTTTAGAGTATAAATACATGATCATTTTGTTTCATTTTACTTCAATATTTTAGCCAAAACACACACATACTTTGAAGCCTTAAAACCCTTAATCAATTCAGCAAAGTTTTCAAAAAGATCTAGCTTCAAAAACCTTACTTAAACACCATAAGAAAACCATACAAAAATACTTCAAGAAAACCCTCCAAGAACACCAACTTACTTCCAATCTTTCATCCACTTCCATCACCCTTTTGATTCTAGCTTCTTACTCCTCTTTTACAGCAAACTTATCCAAGGAACTTGAGGTAGAATCTATGTTCATAACCTTGTTCGATTCATATATATATAGCTATCTTATTTTGTGGTACAAAAGTTTAACAACAAGAACATAGTTTGAATGTTTTCAAACTTGTTTGCAAACTAAATAGATCCTTCTAACTTAACTTTTAAAATACTTCAAGACCTGTAATATAACTTATGTATATGCTAATTTAACAAAGTAAAACTTGGTTTTTCAAAGTATAAGTATTTTTAGAAAAATGGTCATTAAATGATTTTGTTGTAGCAAAAATGTTTAACTTCATATGTTTCACTAAAGTCTCACCTATGCCGTATGATTTTGAATACAAACCAAGGTATTTACAGTTCATAGACTTAAAGAAGAACTCGATCCAAGAAGATGGCAATTTGAATCAACGAAAACGGATTTGTAACGAAGAAACTATGACTGAAACAAAATTGGTTATCCTAGATCATTTCAACTACGGGATCAATTGGAAAAAAATTATATAAATCACATATTTCTAAGATAACATGATATTTTATATATATGTACTCATAATTCAATTTCATATGGTTCAGGATCACCCGTAAGCAACACGAGAAGATTAATCATAAGATCCCATGTTTGTACGCAACACGTCATTTGACAACACCGGTACTTTATGTACGCAATACGTCATTTGACAACACCGGTACCGTGGGTCAAGATTAATCTCGACCAACACATATACGATGGGGTTTTATGGGAGTTTTATTTATTTCGTTGGGGGTTTATTTATTGCGGGTATATTAAACATCTAAAAATGAACCATTAAAATTGAATTACTAACATCGAAACGCTAACTACGGACTAAGGAATTATTCAAAGTATTAAAAGTATTATAAATATATATACGAGACGTTTGTTTAAAATGAAAATATATTGATATATTATATATGGATAGGTTCGTGATATCAACCGGAAGACCAAGTCAAAAATATATATATCTTCGAGACAACAGTGAGTATATAGTCCCTTTTTGAACTTTAAATATTTTTGGGATGAGAATACATGCGCTGTTTTATAAATGATTTACGTTATGGACACAAGTAACTGAAAAATATATTCTACGTTGAGTTGTACCACTGGCATACTTCCCTGTAGCTTGGTAACTAATATTTACAGCGGTATTGTAAACGCGAATCCTGTTGATAGATCTATCGGGCCTGACAACCCCAACCGGACTGGACGACCAGTATTCAACGGTTGCACAGTACTTCGTTTTGCGACTACACCTTGGTACGGTGTAGTAAGATTTCATATTAAAGGGAATATGCGACGTGATTAAATGTTAAGTATGGTTACCAAGTGCTCAACCACTTAGAATATTTTTATTGAAATGATTATATACGAAATCTTGTGGTCCATTGTTATAACGCTGCTAGCATCAAACCTATATATCTCACCAACTTTATGTTGACGTTTTAAAGCATGTTATTCTCAGGTACGAATTAAGTCTTCCGCTGTGCATTAGCTCATGTTAAGGATACTACTTGGGACCATTTAAGCTATGATACAAGGACGTTGCATTCGAGTCATTGAAGTTCATTAAAGACTATTGTTATGAAAATGGCAGATTAGATCATTTGGTTGTTATAAAATGTTAGGCTAATATGTCAACTCTCGATGTAATAATAGATTGCCTTTAAGAAATAAATGCAACGTTTGTAAAATGTATCATATAGAGGTCAAGTACCTCGCGATGTTATCAACTATTGTAATTCGTTTTTAATCTATATGGACGATGTCCGGATGATTAGTTTCGGATCCTTTCAAGGGGCAAGAGCCAATGCTTCATCACAGGTAACACTGTGAGAACCCCCTCTACGATTAATCCTCTCAAAAACGGAATTAAACCTAGCTCTGATACCAACTGTGATGTAACACTCCGTTTTTTTCCCCGTACATGATTTACAGGTGTATCGCGTATGTACGCTAGGTGTATGAAGGAATTAAGACATGTTCATGCGTTAAAGTTCTTGTATGCGAAAAGTGATCAGACCAAGTTAAAGGTTGTGGCGCGGAGGTATGGGTCGCGTCACGACATTACAAACAAATCAGGGTCAGGAGGCACGGTAAGGAAGGTACCAGACCTTGCCTTGGGTCGCGGCGCGACAGAAAGTGCCGCAGCGCGGCATTCAGCTGATTTCAGTTTCAGGAAGCATGTTAAGGAAACCCCCAGAATACGTTATAGGTTGCGGCGCGACGATTGAGGCCGCGGCGCGGCAATCTGGGCGGACTGGTACCAGTTTTGTGATTTTAAAAGATGTTCAAGGGCATTTTGGTCATTTCGCGTTTGAGCCAGATTTGAGATCTTAATCTCATCCATCCATTTCATTTTCTTTTTATCTTTTTCCTTTTCTTCTTCATTTTCTCTTAAAAACTCAAACACCCCAATTGATTCAAAGGGATTTTTGAAAAGGAAGAAGCGGGTATTGATCGAAAGCGTTAGAGACAAGTTTGTACTCCTGGTTCTTAGCTACAAGGAGATACTAGCGGTAAGCTCTAACTCTGAAATTCGTTTTTGTGTTCATCATTCAAATTTAGGGCTTTTGATTGTATGTTCATACATGGAACCCCATTTAGTTGTTAATTAAAGATTAACACCAAGATTCGGGCTTATTGTTGTTATTGGCGGGTTTTGGGTTTGGTGAACAAGTGTAAGTTTGTAAGACTTGCAAATGGGTGTAATCACTAGTATTTAGTGATTATTGAGGTGTTGGAAGCCTTTAGGGTTCTTTCGATTGACTAATTTTGAAATGGGTCAAAATTAGGGTTTTAGTGTCAAATTGGGCAAGACAAGTGTTTAACACTTGTGTTCGGGTTTAATTGGCTTATTAGGACCATTGTCACTAGTGTTAGTGATTATTAGTTAGTTTGGGCGCGGTTTGAGCTTGAAAGTGCAATTGGGTCGAAATTGCACTAGTTGTCAATTTTGGGTTGGTTTGTAAATCCACCCTAATTGTGTTATTTGTTATGTGATAATGGAATAGGTACATTCCATTGGCGAGTTGCGGATTGTTCGGTTGCATTCATCAAGGCGACAAGGTGAGTGTAAATTTACTATGCACATGTGTATGTGTAAAATGGGTGCGTGTGTGTAGGGTGACCCTTGTTCAGGTTTACTCTATGTTCGTGTGGGAGAATGGGCCTTGTGCTTCGGGTTCATGTGATACGCTTATGCGTTGTGGGTTTTTACCCTTGGTGTTATGAATTGGCTAGCGTTTTGGATAACCCTTTTGGCGATGGGTTGCTAGCATTTGTTGTTGAGGAAATGAATCTCGGTTAGTGTGGATTCATGATGACTCGGGTTGTTTCGGTCATCTTGGTGATGAGGTGGTGAATTTCGGGTTGTGCGAATTCACTAAGGCTCGGGTAGTTCGGCCAACCTCGGTTGTAGAAGTGGTGAAGGAAGGGAATCTCGGGTAGTGCGAATTCACTAAGGCTCGGGTAGTTCGGCTGACCTTCATGTGGTTTAGGTTAAGGGGTTAACCTTATCGTTATTGTTGATTATATTTGTTATATACGCGTATATACCTATTGTTGTGTTGTAGCTAATCTTGTGATGTTAGCTTGGCGGTTACGTAGCGTGTAGCTACTTGTGTATTGTGCTCTTTTGTAGTTGCTTACCATGCGGTTACGGTATGTGTTATTTTGATGCTTGGTGATGCGTAGCCATTTTATGCATATGTATGTGTATAGTATCTTTACATTCACTGAGCATTAGTTTACCCTCTCGTTGTTGATATTTTTATAGGTTCGCGCGCTTGGCGGCTCGGGTAAGCTTGGGGATTAGAGATCTTGGCTAGGTTGCTTTAGAAGATCTTGCTTTTGTACTTGATTAGGATTTGGGTAGCATAGTCCCAAATCACCATGCTCGGTTTTGTGTAAAAGTAACTAGTCGGGTCATAATGATTATAACCGGTTTATGATTTAATTAACTTATCATTGTATTAATGAGTTTAATCTATTAATGTATGTCTTTAAGTTCGTTGAACTTACTTTGATGAAAATACGTTTTGGAAATTGTGTAATGGGACCTAAAGTATTATTTAACGTGTATTAAAAGGAAAATTTTTATGGGCCGGTTTTAATACGGGTTGGGTTGTTTCAAGTGGTATCAGAGCATGGTCTAAGGGATTTAGGTGACTTGAGTTAGGTGACTAGACTTAGACTTTTGTGTGTGCTTATTTGTTGCGGGACTTGTAGGTGAACGGGTCAGAACGGGTCATAGTTAGTGCCTTGTTTGTAGGTGAACTAACGTTTATGTTAATATGTGGATTCTATTAATATATTATTGCGTTGTGGTGGTTTATATCATCGAGCGAGGCGGTCGTTGTACTAACGAGTCGATACGGCGTGTGTGCGTAATAAGGACTTGCAAACTTATTACGGGTGCAAATTGTGTCAAACAAGTGATGTACGACGGGTGTTGAGTAAGGTGGGGCGGTGTTGTGCGTATGGTTTTATACGTTCGTGGACTAATCGTTTTGCATTCTTTAGAATGGCGACGCGAAACGAGATCGAGACGAATAACGAGGAGTTTAATACTAGAGTTGCGGCCGCCGTTGCGGAGCAAATGGGTGCGTTGGAAGAAAGAATGGATAGGAGGTATTCTGAATTTCAGAGTAGTAGTGAAATGGAGCGTTGTCTTAAGAGCTTCATGAGAACTAAATCTCCGATGTACGATGGGAAACCGGATCCTTTGGTAAGCACAACTTGGATCTCGGATGTCGAAGGGTGTTTTCGCACGATTGAATGCCCTCCCGAGAAGAGGACAAGACTCGCTACTAGCTTGTTGCGGGGAAGGGAAAAGTATTGGTTGGATGGTAAGATTGATCTTGTCGGTGGTGAACCGTTTATGGCGTTATCGTGGGACGAGTTTAAGAAGGAATTCTTCGAGGAGTTTCGAACTTCAGCCGATTTGTCGGAAATGCGAAATGAGTTTCGAAATTTGCAACAAGGATCGATGGACTTGAATACTCTAAAGACGACCTTTATGTTGAAGGCTCGTTTTTGCCCGGAGTATATTGGGAATGATCGGATGTTGATGGAAGATTTCTATCGAACTTTGAATGATGAGTTGCAGGGCAAAATTAGCGTTGGCCAAGTGAACTCTTTTGTGGAGTTATTTAACATAGCTAGGGGTTTCGAATCTTATTCGCAATTAAAGGTTAGGGAGCTTTCAAGTAAGAGAAGGGTTGATGTGTATGGTGCTCCAAGTAAGAAAACTAAGGGCGCGAGTGCAAGTATGGGTAATGTGGAGAAAGGTTCGACGAGTTCTCGTGCTCCTAGATGTTTCAATTGTGGTATTAGGGGCCATAAGTTATGGGAATGCACAATGCCGAGAAGTGATGACGGGATGTGCTACTATTGCCATAAGGAGGGACATCGCAAGCCGGATTGTCCTGAGTTGGCGGCGCGAATGCCGCAAGGAGACGTTAAGGTACGTTTCATTTTAATAAATATGTCCTTTGAATATTTATTTATGTGCTTATGCATCGGGTTTATTAAATGCATTGTGTTGTGCATGATATTGTTATGGGTGACGTTCCTAATGGAAGTACCCTATGGTGATGTTTTGATTGGCGGGCGAAGGGCGTAAGACTTGGTTCAACCAAGCATTCCTTGGTATTTGAGAAATGTTTCTACCAAGCCATGCGTATAGGCTTTGGTGTTCGGATGTTAGAGCGTGTTCGCTCTCGTGTTGAGGTTGATGGATCGTGAGGTTCGTTGGGTGAATGAAACCCTTTAGATCGAGTGTTTTAAATCTCGATGTATGATTGGTGAAGGAGTCTACGTGATGCAACGATAGGTGCCTCTTTTATACCTACTAGCATGATGTTTGACTCCGATGGCGTTGTGGTTACATTGTCGTAGGGTACCAGAGAGAATCCCTTAGGTACATAAGTGACTAGGTGGAAATTCGACAAACTATAGCAATTGGATAATTACGAGAGTGAAGTTTGTGTACTTGTGGTGAACTCTTCGTTCGAAGTGTTTAAGGATTTGTAAAAATCCTTCGTGTGCTCAAGGTTAGAGCAAGATGTGGTGATGGGTCGTGTGAACCCAATTGTTAGTAAAGTCTACCTTTGGTAGCATTGTAGTTCCAAGAGGGGAAGTTACACTCCCGCACGAGGATGTTTTAGTGTGAGATTTCAGATAATGCTCATGGTAGATCTGGAATTAGTGTCGGGACCTAGGTTTTGGTCGATTTATGGTAGAGTGCAATTTCTGTTAAATTGTACTTATGGTTTTGGATGTAAATTATCATCGAGGTGGTAATGTGGTGAATCTCGTTGAGAGACAATGGGCGTGTTTGACGAGCAAGGTGAAATCCCTCGATTAGGGATGTGCGTGTCGGATTCTCTTTTAGAGAACTATTGTTTTGTGCCTATGTGCGATATAGGTAGTTCTTGCTCGATTGTGGTAGCGATGTTCGCATGTGCGTAGGATTCGTGTGTGGAAATTCCAAGCGGTGTGGAATGGTTATAAATATGCTTATATACTTTTGGTTGTGGTGAATGGTTAGTGTAATCAGTAGGATTCACTATAGTGTAGCAGAGCGCGATGTTGCACTACTCGTTGTTGAGGCCAAAAGAACGAATGTGTGGTGAGTGGGTTAGCCGCGGTGTTTAAGACACCACTCATCAGGGTGATTGGCATGTGGAATCGTCGCGGTGTTCAAGACGCCACATTGTCATGGGGGTGAGTTAGTCACGGTGTTTAAGACATCACCCGAAGAATTAGGGTACGCGGTGTTAAGTATACTAATGGATATTTGTGATGGGAGTAGTGTTATATCGGCATGGTATAACATTATCGGGAAATGCGAGTACCAGTGGGAAATGCGAGTACCATTCCTTGTGTGTGGTTTGAGACGTGAATATCGGGTTGTTCGTATTCACAATGTTTCGGGTTGTATGATTGTCCCTGTTGGTTGGACTCATAGTTTGAGGTAGTGAATGTCGGGCATTTCGGATTCACTAAGGCTCGGGTTATACGGCCATCCTCGATTATACTATGGGGTGGAGGTAGTGAATAACGGTTTGCGCGTATTCACGGTGACTCGGGTTGTGCGGTCATTTTGTTGTGGAATTATGGATTGGGTTGGTGAATTTCGGGTTGTTGCGAATTCACTAAGGTTCGGGTTGTTTCGACCATCCTCCATATGTGTTTAGGCTCGAGTTGTTTCGGCCATGTTGGATGTGTGAACTATTGGTTGTTTTATACGCCAATGGTGGGGTCATGAGGACCATATTGTTGTGTGATCTATTGGTTGTTTTATACACCAATGGTGGGGTCGTAAGGACCATATTGTTGTGTCATCTATTGGTTGTTTTATACCCCAATGGTGGGGTCGTAAGGACCATTTTGGTGTGAATAGTGATGCAATAGTCGTATTTTGCTCACGTGTTTGCAGTAGTTGCATATCAGACGTGTTTGCGCACTACAAGGGATGTTAAGCGGTAAGTGTTATCCATTAGATTTCACTTTTATTTGGTCTTCATCGATTAGATGGTTGACTTCAGTTTGGGACGTGGTTACTTTTAGCATTGTACTTGGTATGGTACGCTAAAGGGTTGATATCTCGGTACGAGATTGGTGGAGTTTTTCCCGATATGGGGGATTGAGCAAGTCTTAATGCTCGGATTTGTGGACTTGATAAATCGCGAATGATGATTTAGTTGTTAAGGGTGACTCTATGAGAAGAATTGCCTAGAAGAGTTGGAAGGATACGTGACGGATTCACGTATTCTAAGTGAGAGTTATAGACTTCGGATGTCGCATGTATTGCATGGCTCGGAATGCGTGCAAGTGTGTATTTTAGTTAATGGATAAACCTTAGGGTTAATGAGTGATGTGTTGGAAGTCGGACAGAAATGTTTGTTTGAGAACCATAGCATGTAGGTTCGGATTGGTTAGGTGATTAGGATCACGAGGAAGTGATCGAAACTAAGTGGGGGAGAGTTGTAACACCCCGTTTTTTTCCCCGTACATGATTTACAGGTGTATCGCGTATGTATGATATGGCCGAAACGGACGGTTTTTAATTGCGCGGTGTCGTCAGGCCGCGACTCGCCAGGATCAGCCACTCGTGGGAGAGGGTACTGTTTTAAATTTATATTTAGCGGGGCCAAAATCTTACTACTCCTTATAAGTAAGGGAAGTAAGACCTAGAGTCGTATTTTTGAGATATCAGTAACATCGAACCTATATTTTAGCCTAAGATAGTTAGGGAGTAGTGAATGTTTATTTTGGGATTTTCTAGTTTATAAGACAGGTAAAGTAAATGCGATAAAATTTGTAATTTAGATAAGGTTAAAGTAAGTGCATACTATGATTTCGTCAGTTATGTTGCCGAGATTATGGAATGCTGGCTCATGAATAGGCAGAGGCCTTGTATTCATTACACTAGACCTAAACGCCCCTGTCATAAGACATGTCACTGGGTACTGCGTTAGGCTTGAAGATTCTGAATAGACAGCAATGTCCCTTACCCCCGACGCCAGTGCAGTCTGACTACAGGCATACACGTTCAGATGGCTCATCCAATTGAGCGACTCGGTTGGGTGACGTATTAACATTCCAAAATGGTCTAAACTTTCTTAAGCATAATAGAATACATGGTTTACCATATCCGAGAGACGTGAAGTGTTTCAATACTTTCGTTAATGATTGGTAAAAGATAGTTAGGCCCTTAAAAAGAGTTCAACCATAAAGAACACCATGGCCAAGTCAAGTTGACTTCCATGAACACGTTCGGTTATCCTAACGGTCCAATCCTTTATGTGTCTAAACAAACATTTCCTTAATTAACTAAGAATCCCTCAAGCGGGTGCAATGCTTGAGACCGCGTTATGGTGCAGTGTACTGGTCAACACTAACTTTGTTCCATGGCCTTACTTAGCAGAGGTGCAGCTTACAACAACCGTTGTGCTTCAGCGTGCACGTACGAAGTTTATATGCTTGGTGACTACACTAGCATGGTCTAGGACCGACAATGTACTAAGGGTCTAGTCAGATGTTTCACTACGAAAGAGTCCTCAGTCGGAATCCAAAGCTCGATAGACTTACTACAACCGGTGTGCCTCGGTCGATCTTACGTTGTATCCGATAGACTTCTCTTACCAAGGGGTGACACAGATAGTGTACTCTGAATCGGGGTTCGCGACTTCCCAATAACAGAGCCTATAACTACGTTCTATTAGTTGGAAAAGCGATTGAGTTTAAAGCATAATCGGAAAGTATTTCGACAGCATACACAAACCATAATATTATTTCGGCATTATAACTGCTTACATCATAGCATATACTAAAGATAACTACTCGCTAATCATGGTAACAATATCATAAAACATTATATAAGATAAAGGATAGAAGTACCAGTAGATTAAACGAGTTTCGAATACAAAAGTGACAACTTCAAGACTCCAGACCGCTCCTAATACAATCTTCGGCGTTCTTCTCCGGGTACTAGGTTTCTCGCACGGAGTCGAAGGCTTTGAGAGTATGACTAATATTGTACAAGAGAGAGAAAGAAGTGAATTAAAGTGTGTGTTGGAATGAATGACAAAGACCCTTTAAATAGACTTGAAATTTGCCAGAATACGCCTGGCAGGCCGTATGGTGGGGCGTATTTGGCAGGCCGTATTGCTGGAAGAACACATGGTGGGCCATGTGTTGGGGCGTATTTGGCAGGCTATATCTATACAGGCAGGCCGGATGGCAGCCCGTATGGCAGGCCGGATTTGATGCTGGTCAGTCTAGCTTGATTCCCTGGATCATAACATGATTTTTTGTCTTTCACCGTTTTTGCTCTAGAATCTTCGTTTTAGCTCCGATTCTCATGATTCTTTTTGCACCGCCTTCGTAATTACTTGTTCTTCAATTCTAACTGACGAAGTGGGTATTTTCCCGACAAAGTTCGAATCTTTTTTGTTTTTGGGCCTTAATACTGGGGTGAAAACGTGACTTTTTAGCCGATATCAAATATCCCACACTTAGACTTTGCTTGTCCTCAAGCAAACTCTCATTTTTTTAAGAATCTTTTCGGTGTTTCTTTTCTAATAGCCTAAGCGGTTTGCTTTTATTATATAGCAAAAAGATAAGGTGAGTCATCTATGTTAGGATTGAAATTATCTCTGCAAGCATGCGAGGAGGTTACATGACATAGGCTAGATTTTATGGGTCACTCAAATCACTCAAGTGTTTAGGGTTCCCTATAGATCTAAGAAATGAATACACTCATAGCCAGTCATGCTGAACCCATAGTCATAGGCTTGATAAAGACTCAAATCCTTGCTGCTAATGCGAAAACGGTAGTAATCTCAGCTTAATAGGTCATTTGTCAATGTTAGGAAAGGAATTTTGGAGTGGTAGTGAAGTTGTTTTTGAAGGGTGAGATAAAAGGGTAATGTAGTCTTTACACAGACTTTTATTCGGATAGATAGGAGTGCTGAAGTATTTTGAGAAGCACTTTTGAACTTTTTCTTCATTTGATAATCATTTTCGGTGGAGTTCTCTTCGGCATTTCTCTTATTTAGTTCTGCTCCTTTTTTCAGAACTTGAAAATATCATCAATTTTTTTTTTTTGGAGATTTCATCTCGAGAAACTTTTTGCCGGTAAACTTTTTCAAGACCTTTGCCATGATACTTGAGAGGTTTATAACATCGGTTTTTCGGAAGGAATCTCATTTTCTGAATTTTTCGAGAGATGGTAAAGGTGATATGGATGTGGTGGTGGAGTAGAAGTAGTGGAGGTGCGGAAGGTTTATGTTTGACAAATGGCTAGCTATTTTGAGTACAACCGAATCGCGTTTCGCTGCTTGGAGATGTAGATCTAAAGCAAGTACTGATTCTGAGCACAGACATCGGCACTCTCAACAGAAAATAGTGAAGCATTAAAGATGAATGCTGGTCTTATTTGGGGTGCCTCACCATAATCAATTTAGGTCGATAATGCCTTAGTCATGCAATGCTCTATTAGAGATTTCAATCTAACAAGATTTCCACCTTACTTAAGCCTTATTTTTATTGACAAACGTTTTAGATTTTCAAAAATACTCTTTCGAAAAGGGTTTCTTTTTGCAAAAAATTTTGAAATTTGGCTTAAGGACTTGGAATCTTCGTAATGATTTATTATAATACAGCATAAAAAGATATCAACATCCCATACTTAGACGAACATTGTCCTCAATGTTCCTAGTGTATCCTACACTTAGGAGTTTAAGTTGAAGATTTAGGAGTATTTGTCTAGTGTTTTAGTTGGGTGTTATCTCACACTTAGTGAAGGCATAGTTTGAATCTTGAGCTAGTAGCGAAAAGAAAGAAATACCCCTAGCAGATGCGGCTGGTTTCCTTGCTTCTTTATTGGCTCATTTGTCATCCTTTATTCTTCTACTATACTTTATTGCACGGGTTGCCTCCCGAGAAGCGCTTTTGTTTAAGGTCGTTGGCTCGACCGTAGTGATGCTTCAAAAAGCAAACATTCCTCGCTGATGGTTGTGATCTTGGTCTTTTCGAGGGAATGTGAGTCTTGGTGGATAAATCCTGAGAAAGTGTCGGACCCATAGTGGTAACAGGTCCGGTACTTCTCTTGAAGATCTTCTGAAAGATAAGTAGTGCGCAGTTTTGGCTCTTGATAAGTCTTGAAGTCCGATGAGAATATGATCCACAGCCCTGCTGGTTGACCCATGAATGTCAATCATAGAAGCAGTGCTGGTGTTGATGATTTCTCTGATGGGATGCTCATTTCGGAGGTCTTCAAATAATGTCAGAAACTGTATCTTTAGAATTTCGAAGTCTTCAGAACGGTGATCTCCACAGTAGGAGTCAGTTGCTTTGCACAGATTAGTTAAGAGATGAAGCTGGAAAAAAGTGAACAGAAATCCTGATCCGAGTATTAATTTCACCGTCTTTGAGTATATCTCCCGACATCCAGCTTTAAATGTGAAACTAGGATCTGTGGACTCGTGGAAGATACGTGATAGCTGCTTTGTATCATAGGTGGCAATGTTGACTCGATCTGGTTCAAGATGAGAGAACGGATTATTTCACCTTGCTTCCTCCATAACATCGTCTTGTAAATCTTTGATAATCAGATCAGCGTGGTTATCAATTGTTACGTAAATCACTAGTCTGTCTGGTGTGCTTTCGAAATTATCTCTATCCAGAAGAGCGAAAAAACTGTGAATATCCTCGACCATTTGCAAATCAGAGTGATAAGTCGGGCGTCCGGTGGAAAGATCCATATGCTTCCGGATGAGAGTCAGTAGTGCTCGTTGGTTTCGTGAGAACGGAAGTGCAGATCCGGCTAAGGCGTTATAAACCCTAGAGTAAATGATCTTCTGATCTCGACAGAATCTTGTTTCAAAAATAGTGCGAACCACTGAATTATGCTCTCGTTGCCTTTCTTTGTGATAGATATGATCGTGAAGAGAATTGATAAAGTCTTGAATGTGTTCTTCTAGGATTTCAACATCATTGTCTTCTCTTCAGAGATAGAGGTGGTGTTCTTCTCTGATAGCCATAATTCGTTCTGTTAAGCGTAGCAAAAAATTAATGGTTGACTTCCGGATGGCTTCGAGAATGTCTTCAAATTCATCGGTATCATTGATGAAGGTGATCATGTCTACATGTGTGGATATAACCGGAATTCGATCTGAAGAAGATTCCAGCTCCCTTTGATCTGGTTTGGTTAGAGAGTGTGAGTTATTCAGAATGTCTTCATGTTGCTCTTCCTCGTCTTCATCGGTATCTGGTTCCTCTGAGGATGCGTCTGATGAACGGGTTTCTTCAGTATTCTGATTCTCCACTTTAATACTTACATGATCAATTTCTATATCCTTAACCTCAGCCTTGTCGGTCTTCTTCTTGAAGCGAATGATTAAACTGTGATCTTCCGTCTCAAGCCTCATTATTTCTTCATGACGCTCAGTGCTTGGAACAGGTATTGTCGCAGTTTCTTTTACGTCTTCCATTTCCTCTTCCTCCTCAGATTCCTCCTCTTCCTCTATTTCTTCGCTGGGATCCTCTTCTTCCTTTTCTGGGTCGTTTACAGACTGTGATTCGACACCCATCTCGACATCGGCGGCTGGTGGTAAAGACTCGTCATCGAAAGTGATCCGTCTGGTGGAAATAGCAAACATCTTTGTCTGTCTAGGAAGATCGGTTGGTCGATCAATTTTGAAGGTAACGCTCTCCCAATGTGATCGTAAGATCAAGGTTTGATTGTACACATCAATGACAGTCCTAGCCGTATTCATAAAAGGCCTTCCTAACACTACTGGGGTGTGTAGGTCTTCCTTGATATCCATTACTACGAAATCTGTAGGGTACAAGAATTTGTCGACTTTTACCAAGACGTTCTCAACTATGCCCTTAGGATACCGAATTGTATGATCGGCAAGTTGGATTGTCATTTTGGTTGGTGACAAGTCTCCTAGCTCTAATCTCTTGTAGAGAGTAAGGAATTAGGTTGATACTTGCTCCTAAATCTGCTAGCGCATGAATAGTTCCAGATTGGTAGATTGAACACGGGAAAACGAATTGCCTGTATCTCCTAGCTTAGGTGGTAGAGAGTTCCTGAGTAATGCAGAGCATTCTTCACTCAGTGGAATTTTGTTAGAGTCTGGTATCCTCTCCTTTGTAGAAAGAAGCCTTCGGATGTATCTCTTCTGGTTGGGAACTTTGGACATGGTGTCCAGGAATCTACCATCCAGTTTGAAGGAATCAAGCTTGGATGGTTCTTCTTGTAGCCTTCCAGGATAAGGTACGCGAACTGGAGTTTCCGGGGTCAGCTTCTGAGTATATGTCGATTTGTTCTTGAGCCTAGTTGACCTTCTCTGTGGTTCTTCCTCTGGGATTACGGAATCCATTTGCTTTGCCTCTTCTATGTGGGGATTTTGGATAGTATTACTTGGCAATCTTCCCTGCGGTCGGGTTTCAAGGCGTTGTGATAACTGCCCGAGCTGCGTTTCCAAACTTTTGAGTAGGGCCAATTGATTTCTCATTAGTATCTCTGTCTGATCTTGCCTAGCTGCAGTTCTCTGATTTAGCCGTTGTTGTCCTTGGATGAACTGAGTTAACTGATCATCAGCTCTGAGAGTGGGGTTAGCTGCTTTTGTAATCTAGGTGGTAGGGGAATTTTCCTCAACTGGGGGACCAGTGAGTGGAAGTGGTTGATCGTAGGTCAATTGAGATTGTTGGGCTGGGTAAGGTGGATAGCGATAGCGGAAAGGTTGATTGCTTCGCTGAAATTGATTAACCCTAGGTGGTTGATTGAATCCGGGATTTGGTGGACGAGCTGGGTATTGGACGTAACAGACTGAACCGTCGGGTTTTTCGTACTCAACTTGATAATCTTCAGTAGGTTGCAGGTTAGTACAATTAACACAAGCCTGAGCTTGGTTAACATGCTGCGGCTGCGTCTTTAATTCTTCGAGTTGTTTAGCAAGAGATTCCATCTTGTTCGTGAGGGATTTGATGGCCTCCGTTTGATTGTTAAGTGCAGAGAGTGGGGCAGATGATGAAGTTGTTTCACCACTGTTCCAGTCATGATGATGCATCGTCATGTTTTCGAGCAATTCCCATGCTTCGTCTGCGGTTTAGTTCATCAGATTTCCTTGAGCTGCTGCATCGATCGTCGTCCTATGATTTACCGTAAGACCATTGTAGAAGGTGCAGATTTGGGCTGACCGTTCTAGCTGGTGATTAGGGTATTTCTTCAGCAGGGTTTTGAAACGCTCCCATGCAGTGTAAAGAGATTCATCATAACTTTGTTTGAAGTTAATGATGTCATTCTTCAGCTTAGTTTGTTTAGAAGGGGGGAAATATTTGGTTAGGAATTTAGTAGCCATCTCCGTCCATGACGTGATGGAATCTTTTTCCAGTCCTTCGAACCAAGTTTGAGCATGATGAGTGAGAGAATAGGGGAACAGGTATAGCCGGACTATATCTTGTCGTATCCCTGGCTGTTTGTAGGAGTTCGAAAGAGATATGAATTTATCAAGGTGAGAATTAGGATCGTCATTCGGTAATCCATGAAACTGATTAGGATCACGAGGATGTGATCGAATCTAAGTGGGGGAGAGTTGTAACACCCCTTTTTTTCCCCGTACATGATTTACAGGTGTATCGCGTATGTATGATATGGCCGAAACAGACGGTTTTTAATTGCGCGGTGTCATCAGGCCGTGGCTCACCAGGATCAGCCACTCGTGGGAGAGGGTACTGTTTTAAATTTATATTTAGCAGGGCCTAAATCTTACTACTCCTTATAAGTAAGGGAAGTATGACCTAGAGTCGTATTTTTGAGATATCAGTAACATCGAACCTATATTTTAGCCTAAGATAGTTAGGGAGTAGTGAATGTTTATTTTGGGATTTTCTAGTTTATAAGACAGGTAAAGTAAATGCGATAAAATTTGTAATTCAGATAAGGTTAAAGTAAGTGCATACTATGATTTCGTCAGTTATGTTGCCGAGATTATGGAATGCAGGCTCATGAATAGGCAGAGGCCTTGTATTCATTACACTAGTCCTAAACGCCCCTGTCATAAGACATGTCACTGGGTACTGCGTTAGGCTTGAAGATTCTGAATAGACAGCAACGTCCCTTACCTCCGACGCCCGTGCAGTCTGACTACAGGCATACATGTTCAGACGGCTCATCCAATTGAACGACTCGGTTGGGTGACGTATTAACATTCCAAAATGGTCTAAACTTTCTTAAGCATAATAGAATACACGGTTTACCATATCCGAGAGACGTGATGTGTTTCAATGCTTTCGTTAATGATTGGTAAAAGATAGTTAGGCCCTTAAAAAGAGTTCAACCATAAAGAACACCATTGCCAAGTCAAGTTGACTTCCATGAACACGTTCGGTTATCCTAACGGTCCAATCCTTTATGTGTCTAAACAAACATTTCCATAATTAACTAAGAATCCCTCAAGCGGGGTGCAATGCTTGAGATCGTGTTATGGTGCAGTGTACTGGTCAACACTAACCGTGTTCCATGGCCTTACGTAGCAGAGGTACAGCTTACAACAACCGCTGTGCTTCAGCGTGCACGTACGAAGTTTATATACTTGGTGACTACACTAGCATGGTCTAGGATCGACAATGTACTAAGGGTCTAGTTAGATGTTTCACTACGAAAGAGTCCTCAGTCAGAATCTAAAGCTCGATAGACTTACTACAACCGGTGTGCCTCGGTCGATCTTACGTTGTATCCGATAGACTTCTCTTACCAAGGAGTGACACGGATAGTGTACTCTGAATCGGGGTTCGCGACTTCCCAATAACAGAGCCTATAACTACGTTCTATTAGTTGGAAAATTGATTGAGTTTAAAGCATAATCGGAAAGTATTTCGACAGCATACACAAACCATAATATTATTTCGGCATTATAACTGCTTACATCATAGCATACACTAAAGATAACTACTCGCTAATCATGGCAACAATATCATAAAACATTATATAAGATAAAGGATAGAAGTACCAGTAGATTAAACGAGTTCCGAATACAAAAGTGACAACTTCAAGACTCCAGACCGCTCCTAATACAATCTTCGGCATTCTTCTTCGGGTACTAGGTTTCCCGCACGGAGTCGAAGGCTTTGAGAGTATGACTAATATTGTACAAGAGAGAGAAAGAAGTGAATTTAAGTGTGTGTTGGAATGAATGCCAAAGACCCTTTAAATAGACTTGGAATTTTCCAGAATACGCCTGGCAGGCCGTATGGTGGGGCGTATTTGGCAGGCTGTATTGCTGGCAGACCGCATGGTGGGCCGTGTGTTGGGGTGTATTTAGCAGGCCGTATCCATAAAGGCAGGCCGTATGGCAGCCCGTATGGCAGGCTGGATTTGATGCTGGTCAGCCTTGATTCCCTGGATCGTAACTTGATTTCTTGTCTTTCACCGTTTTTGCTCTAGAATCTTCGTTTTAGCTCCGATTCTCTTGATTCTTTTTGCACCGCCTTCATAATTACTTGTTTTTCAATTCTAACCGATGAAGTGGGTATTTTGCTAACAAAGTTCGAATCTTTTTTGTTTTTGGGCCTTAATACCGGGGTGAAAACGTGACTTTTTAGCCGATATCAATGTACGATAGGTGTATGAAGGAATTGAGAAATGTTCATGCAATAAAGTTCTTGTATGCGAAAAGTGATCAGACCAAGTTAAAGGTTGCGGCGCGGAGGTATGGGTCACGGCGCGACATTACAAATAAATCAGGGTCAGGAGGCACGGTAAGGAAGGCACCAGACCATGCCTTGGGTCGCGGTGCGACAGAAAGGGCCGCGGTGCGGCATTCAGCTGATTTCAATTCCAGGAAGCATGTTAAGGAAACCACCAGAATACGTTATAGGTCGCGGCGCGACGATTGAGGCCGCGGCGCGGCAATCTGGGCGGACTGGTACCAGTTTTGTGATTTTAAAAGATGTTCAAGGGCATTTTGGTCATTTCGTGTTTGAGCCAGATTTGAGATCTTAATCTCATCCATCCATTTCATTTTCTTTTTATCTTTTTCCTTTTCTTCTTCATTTTCTCTTAAAAACTCAAACACCCCAATTGATTCAAAGGGATTTTTGGAAAGGTAGAAGCGGGTTTTGATCGAAAGCGTAAGAGACAAGTTTGTACTCCTCGTTTTTAGCTACAAGGTGATACTAGCGGTAAGCTCTAACTCCGAAATTCATTTTTGTGTTCATCATTCAAATTTAGGGCTTTTGATTGTATGTTCATACATGGAACCCCATTTAGTTGTTAATTGAAGATTAACACCAAGATTCGGGCTTATTGTTGTTATTGTCGGGTTTTGGGTTTGGTGAACAAGTGTAAGTTTGTAAGACTTGCAAATGGGTGTAATCACTAGTATTTAGTGATTATTGAGGTGTTGGAAGCCTTTCGGGTTCTTTCGGTTGACTAATTTTGAAATGGGTCAAAATTAGGGTTTTGGTGTCAAATTGGGCAAGCCAAGTGTAAAACACTTGTGTTCGGGTTTAATTGGCTTATTAGGACCATTGTCACTAGTGTTAGTGATAATTGGTTAGTTTGGGCGCAGTTTGAGCTTGAAAGTGCAATTGGGTCGAAATTGCACTAGTTGTCGATTTTGGGTTGGTTTGTAAATCCACCCTAATTGCGTTGTTTGTTATGTGATAATGGAATGTACATTCCATTGGTAAGTTGCAGATAGTTCGGTTGCATTCATCAAGGCGACAACGTGAGTGTAAATTTACTATGCACATGTGTATGTGTAAAATGGGTGCGTGTGTGTAGGGTGACCCTTGTTCGGGTTTACTCTATGTTCCTGTGGGAGAATGGGCCTTGCGCTTCGGGTCCATGTGATACGCTTATGCGTTGTGGGTTTTTACCCTTGGTGTTGTGAATTGGCTAGCGTTTTGGATAACCCTTTTGGCGATGGGTTGCTAGCATTTATTGTTGAGGAAATGAATCTCGGTTAGTGCGGATTCATGATGACTCGGGTTGTTTCGGTCATCTTGGTGATGAGGTGGTGAATTTCGGGTTGTGCGAATTCACTAAGGCTCTGGTAGTTCGGCCAACCTCGGTTGTAGAAGTGGTGAAGGAAGTGAATCTCGGGTAGTGCGAATTCACTAAGGCTCGGGTAGTTCGTCCGACCTTCATGTGGTTTGGGTTAAGGGGTTAACCTTATCGTTATTGTTGATTATATTTGTTATATACGCGTATATACCTATTGTTGTGTTGTAGATAATCTTGTGATGTTAGCTTGGCGGTTACGTAGCGTGTAGCTACTTGTGTATTGTACTCTTTTGTAGTTGCTTACCATGCGGTTACGGTATGTGTTATTTTGATGCTTGGTGATGCGTAGCCATTTTATGCATATGTATGTGTATAGTATCTTTACATTCACTAAGCATTAGCTTACCCTCTCGTTGTTGATATTTTTATAGGTTCGCGCGCTTGGCGGCTCGGGTAAGCTTGGGGATTAGAGATCTTGGCTAGGTTGCTTTAGAAGATCTTGTTTTTGTACTTGATTAGGATTTGGGTAGCGTATTCCCAAATCACCATGCTCGATTTTGTGTAAACGTAACTAGTCGGGTCATAATGATTATAACCGGTTTATGATTTAATTAACGTATCATTGTATTAACGAGTTTAATCTATTAATGTATGTCTTTAAGCTCGTTGAACTTACTTTGATGAAAATACGTTTTGGAAATTGTGTAATGGGACCTAAAGTATTATTTAACGTGTATTAAAAGGAAAATTTTTATGGGTCGGTTTTAATACGGGTTGGGTTGTTTCATGTGATGGCCCCGTTAAAGTACACTTGACGATCATCGTTATCTTGGTCCCACAGCTTGATCGGACTTAAATGAACTAAATAAACAACATTGCATTCTTTTATTCAAAAAGTTTCCCAAAAAGGAAATTTAACAAAATATGTAGTTTAACAACCCAACATATTAAATATCCAAAGTTGACATAAAACATTGTCAACAAAACACCCACAAGTTTAATTATTCAAAAAGAGAATGCAAGTTTAAGGTTTCATAATTGTTTAACAAAAATCTGACCAAATGCATGCAGACTCTTCTAACACAGCGGAAGCAACCAAATAACTCAAGTACCTGTAAAAATATGCGAGTAAACTGTCAACAAAAATGTTGAGTGAATTATAGGTTTAAATAATTGAATAAACTTTAGACCACAAGATTTAAAATGTTAGAAAACATAAAATATTATTCCATTATCAATGAGCCACCTGGTAACCATGTAACCCTTTATTTACCCTTGCCAAACACAATAATAATATACACTGAACAAGTGTATCTACAATAAAATACGAAGTACTAAACATTCCGATTATAAATTGCTAGCGCGACAAGCTCGAAATGGGGTTGTCAAACCCGATAGATCTATCCATAGGATTCGCGTTCACCAGTAGTGTAGTGACCCGAACTTTTCCATGTTTATATATATTAATTGAGATTGATGTTTACATGATTAAATGTTTCCAACATGTTAAGCAATCAAACTTGTTAAGACTTGATTAATTGAAATAGGTTTCATATAGACAAATGACCACCCAAGTTGACCGGTGATTCACGAACGTTAAAACTTGTAAAAAAAAAAACTATATGATGACATATATATGGTTATATATATAGTTAACATGATATTATGATAAGTAAACATATCATTAATTATATTAACAATGAACTACATATGTAAAAACAAGACTACTAACTTAATGATTTTGAAACGAGACATATATGTAACGTTTATCGTTGTAACGACATTTAATGTATATATATCATATTAAGAGATATTCGTACATCATAATATCATGATAATATAATAATTTAAAATCTCTTTTGATATTATAAACATTGGGTTAACAACATTTAACAAGATCGTTAACCTAAAGGTTTCAAAACAACACTTACATGTAACGACTAACGATGACTTAACGACTCAGTTAAAATGTATATACATGTAGTGTTTTAATATGTATTTATACACTTTTGAAAGACTTCAATACACTTATCAAAATACTTCTACTTAACAAAAATGCTTAAAATTACATTCTCGTTCAGTTTCATCAACAATTCTACTCGTATGCACCCGTATTCGTACTCGTACAATACACAGCTTTTAGATGTATGTACTATTGGTATATACACTCCAATGATCAGCTCTTAGCAGCCCATGTGAGTCACCTAACACATGTGGGAACCATCATTTGGCAACTAGCATGAAATATCTCATAAGATTACAAAAATATGAGTAATCATTCATGACTTATTTACATGAAAACAAAATTACATATCCTTTATATCTAATCCATACACCAACGACCAAAAACACCTACAAACACTTTCATTCTTCAATTTTCTTCATCTAATTGAACTCTCTCAAGTTCTATCTTCAAGTTCTAAGTGTTCTTCATAAATTCCAAAAGTTCTAGTTTCATAAAATCAAGAATACTTTCAAGTTTGCTAGCTCACTTCCAATCTTGTAAGGTGATCATCCAACCTCAAGAAATCTTTGTTTCTTACAGTAGGTTATCATTCTAATACAAGGTAATAATCATATTCAAACTTTGGTTCAATTTCTATAACTATAACAATCTTATTTCAAGTGATGATCTTACTTGAACTTGTTTTCGTGTCATGATTTTGCTTCAAGAACTTTGAGCCATCCAAGGATCCATTGAAGCTAGATCCATTTTTCTCTTTTCCAGTAGGTTCATCCAAGGAACTTAAGGTAGTAATGATGTTCATAACATCATTCGATTCATACATATAAAGCTATCTTATTCGAAGGTTTAAACTTGTAATCACTAGAACATAGTTTAGTTAATTCTAAACTTGTTCGCAAACAAAAGTTAATCCTTCTAACTTGACTTTTAAAATCAACTAAACACATGTTCTATATCTATATGATATGCTAACTTAATGATTTAAAACCTGGAAACACGAAAAACACCGTAAAACCGGATTTACGCCGTCGTAGTAACACCGCGGGCTGTTTTGGGTTAGTTAATTAAAAACTATGATAAACTTTGATTTAAAAGTTGTTATTCTGAGAAAATGATTTTTATTATGAACATGAAACTATATCCAAAAATTATGGTTAAACTCAAAGTGGAAGTATGTTTTCTAAAATGGTCATCTAGACGTCGTTCTTTCGACTGAAATGACTACCTTTACAAAAACGACTTGTAACTTATTTTTCCGACTAGAAACCTATACTTTTTTTGTTTAGATTCATAAAATAGAGTTCAATATGAAACCATAGCAATTTGATTCACTCAAAACGGATTTAAAATGAAGAAGTTATGGGTAAAACAAGATTGGATAATTTTTCTCATTTTAGCTACGTGAAAATTGGTAACAAATCTATTCCAACCATAACTTAATCAACTTGTATTATATATTATGTAATCTTGAGATACCATAGACACGTATACAATGTTTCGACCTATCATGTCGACACATCTATATATATTTCGGAACAACCATAGACACTCTATATGTGAATGTTGGAGTTAGCTATACAGGGTTGAGGTTGATTCCAAAATATATATAGTTTGAGTTGTGATCAATACTGAGATACGTATACACTGGGTCGTGGATTGATTCAAGATAATATTTATCGATTTATTTCTGTACATCTAACTGTGGACAACTAGTTGTAGGTTACTAACGAGGACAGCTGACTTAATAAACTTAAAACATCAAAATATATTAAAAGTGTTGTAAATATATTTTGAACATACTTTGATATATATGTATATATTGTTATAGGTTCGTGAATCAACCAGTGGCCAAGTCTTACTTCCCGACGAAGTAAAAATCTGTGAAAGTGAGTTATAGTCCCACTTTTAAAATCTAATATTTTTGGGATGAGAATACATGCAGGTTTTATAAATGATTTACAAAATAGACACAAGTACGTGAAACTACATTCTATGGTTGAATTATCGAAATCGAATATGCCCCTTTTTATTAAGTCTGGTAATCTAAGAATTAGGGAACAGACACCCTAATTGACGCGAATCCTAAAGATAGATCTATTGGGCCTAACAAACCCCATCCAAAGTACCGGATGCTTTAGTACTTCGAAATTTATATCATATCCGAAGGGTGTCCCGGAATGATGGGGATATTCTTATATATGCATCTTGTTATTGTCGGTTACCAGGTGTTCACCATATGAATGATTTTTATCTCTATGTATGGGATGTGTATTGAAATATGAAATCTTGTGGTCTATTGTTACGATTTGATATATATAGGTTAAACCTATAATTCACCAACATTTTTGTTGACGTTTTAAGCATGTTTATTCTCAGGTGATTATTAAGAGCTTCCGCTGTCGCATACTTAAATAAGGACAAGATTTGGAGTCCATGCTTGTATGATATTGTGTAAAAACTGCATTCAAGAAACTTATTTTGTTGTAACATATTTGTATTGTAAACCATTATGTAATGGTCGTGTGTAAACAGGATATTTTAGATTATCATTATTTGATAATCTACGTAAAGCTTTTTAAACCTTTATTGATGAAATAAAGGTTATGGTTTGTTTAAAAATGAATGCAGTCTTTGAAAAACGTCTCATATAGAGGTCAAAACCTCGCAACGAAATCAATTAATATGGAACGTTTTTAATCAATAAGAACGGGACATTTCAGTTGGTATCCGAGCGTTGGTCTTAGAGAACCAGAAAATTTGCATTAGTGTGTCTTATCGAGTTTGTTAGGATGCATTAGTGAGTCTGGACTTCGACCGTGTTTTCTTTAAAAATGATTGCTTAACATTTTTGTTGGAAACTATATATTTTTAACATATGAATATTATGGGATATATTAATCTCTTAACGTGTTTGATATTATGTGATAGATGTCTACCTCTAGAACAAGTCCCATTGACTCACCTAATAATAATGAAGAGTCAAATGTAAATTGGAATGATTTGTGGACTGATTCACAAGTTCCCGAAGAGGAACCGGAAGAAGAGTCGGAACCGGAAGAAGAATCGGAACCGGAAGAAGAATCGGAACCGGATGAAGAAATAGAACCGGTGGGGGAAATAATAAAACGGTTAAGTAAAAGAAAATCCTCAACCAACCGACCAAAGTTAATTATGGTCAATGGTGTTTCCGCCAAGGAAGCAAAATATTGGGAGGATTACCAATTCTCCGATGAATCGGATTTCGAAGAGAATTCCGATGATGTTATAGAAATTACCCCAACTGAATTTAAAAAGGCAAAAGAAAATAATAAGGGAAAGGGCATAAAAATAGAGAAATCTAATTCCAACCCCGATGAACTTTATATGTATCGTCAACTCCCGAAGTCCTTAAGTTGTAACAATGACCCGGGAACCTCTAAACCACCAGGTTTTTCTAAACCAATGTGGACAACGACGGCTCGTATTAGGGGAACATCATATATCCCTAGAAACTTGGCAAAACGAACCAAAACCGAAGAAGAAGAAACGAGCGAGTCGGAATAAGATAGTTATATTCGTGTGGTGTAATATATGGAATATAGTGTTCTTATGCTTTATGATATATGTAAAAATTGCTTGTATTAATAAGTATTTTTTTTATGAATCTAACTCTTGTCTATTTTACAGTTTAAAAACACAAAATGGATAGACAACCCAATATTTTAAGAGACCTACCCGGAGACATGATTGATGAAATCTTGTCTAGAGTCGGCCAGAATTCTTCGGCACAACTATTTAAGGCGAGATCAGTTTGTAAGACATTCGAAGAACGTTCCAAGAATGTCTTGGTTTATAAGAGACTTTCGTTTGAAAGATGGGGGATATCACATTGGGAAACCCATAAGTTACGATGTGTTTACTTTGACGCATATATTGCGGGGAACCCAAATGCTATTTTACGCAACGGGTTAAGAAATTATTTTGACTCAATATATCCGAATATTGGACTTCGTGATTTAGAAAAAGCGGCTAACATGCAACATAAAGAAGCATGTTATGCTTACGGATTAGTAATGTTCGCTTCTCACCAAAGTGAGAACAAGAACATCGGGCTACAACTATTAAACAAAACGTTTCCACAAGTGACGGAGTCGGTAATTGGGGTAAGAAATGAGGTTTTTAGATTATTACGGGACTGTTGGACATTACGTAACCCTCGTCCCTTTGATGACGCTACAACACGCTGTCTTATCAACAGCCATAACGGTTATGTTGCACAAGACCAAGGATGGGAAGTAGTCCTAGTAAAACCAGAATGCATGACTTGTTTCTGGACGTATGAATTACGTGTCTTTATTGCCTTTGCTGAACGACTTGTGTACTAGCTAGAATTATCTTCACAACTATCTTGTATCAAAGTTATTGTGTGCTATATTTCATGCTTTATGTAAAATAAGCGGTATTGTAAGTTTGTAAAATATTGTATAAAAGTTTGAATGCGAAATATTATTATAATCAGTTTTTCATATAGAATTGTAGTAGTTGAATTGTATATTAGCTACTAAGTATGAACTTAACGGGTAGGTACTACCCGAATTTAAACTTATAAAACGCTAATATGAAGAAAAAGCTTTTATAAATGAGTTCATATTATGCTACGAAATACTATTAACTACTCTTAATATTCTGTATGATTAACTTGTTCCATTTAACTATTTTGAAGGAAATGGCACCGACTACTCGACACACCGTGAATATGAATGAAGAGGAATTCCGTACTTTTCTAGCTTCAAACATAGCCGCAGTACAGGCTGCGCTACATACCAACAATAACCTTGGATCTAGCAGTACAGGAAATCGTGTAGGATGCACCTACAAAGAATTCACTGCCTGCAAACCTTTGGAATTTGATGGAACCGAAGGACCGATCGGATTGAAACGGTGGACCGAGAAGGTTGAATCGGTGTTTGCCATAAGTAAGTGTACTGAAGAGGACAAAGTGAAGTACGCTACGCATACCTTCACAGGTTCTGCGTTAACATGGTGGAATACCTATCTAGAGCAAGTGGGACAAGATGATGCGTACGCACTACCGTGGTCAGCATTCAAGCACTTGATGAACGAGAAGTACCGTCCCAGAACCGAGGTCAATAAGCTCAAGACAGAACTTAGAGGGTTACGAACCCAAGGATTTGATATTACCACGTACGAAAGACGATTCACAGAATTGTGCCTATTGTGTCCGGGAGCATTCGAAGATGAGGAAGAGAAGATCGACGCGTTTGTGAAAGGATTATCGGAAAGAATCCAAGAAGATATAAGTTCACACGAGCCCGCCTCCATACAACAGGCATGTAGAATGGCTCACAAACTAGTGAACCAGATTGAAGAAAGAATTAAAGAACAGACTGCTGAAGAGGCCAATGTGAAGCAAGTCAAAAGAAAGTGGGAGGAAAACGGTGATAAGAATCACCAATACAACAACAACAGCAATTACAACAATAATCGCAACAATTATCCCAACAATCGCAACATCAATCGCAACTACAACAAACGGCCCAACAACAACAACAACAACAACAACAACAACTACAACAATCATCCCAACAACAATAATAACCGCAACAACAACAACAATCAGAAGCAACTATGCCAAAGGTGTGAAAAGAATCACTCGGGGTTCTGCACCAAATTTTGCAACAAGTGTAAAAGAAATGGTCATAGCGCGGCGAAGTGTGAGGTCTACGGACCAGGGGTTAATAGAACGAAAGGAACAAATGGTGTCGGAACGAGTAATGGCGGAGCAAGTAGTGTCGGAGCAAGTTATGCCAATGTAGTTTGTTATAAATGTGGAAAACCAGGCCACATTATTAGAAATTGCCCGAACCAGGAGAACACGAATGGACAAGGCCGTGGAAGAGTTTTCAATATTAATGCGGTAGAGGCACAGGAAGACCCGGAGCTTGTTACGGGTACGTTTCTTATTGACAATAAATCTGCTTACGTTTTATTTGATTCGGGTGCGGATAGAAGCTATATGAGTAGAGATTTTTGTGCTAAATTAAGATGTCCATTGACGCCTTTGGATAGTAAATTTTTACTCGAATTAGCAAATGGTAAATTAATTTCAGCAGATAATATATGTCGGAATCGAGAAATTAAACTGGTTAGCGAAACATTTAAGATTGATTTGATACCAGTAGAGTTAGGGAGTTTTGATGTGATAATCGGTATGGACTGGTTGAAAGAAGTGAAAGCGGAGATCGTTTGTTACAAAAATGCAATTCGCATTATACGAGAAAAAGGAAAACCCTTAATGGTGTACGGAGAAAAGGGCAACACGAAGCTACATCTTATTAGTAATTTGAAGGCACAAAAACTAATAAGAAAAGGTTGCTATGCTGTTCTAGCACACGTCGAGAAAGTACAAACTGAAGAAAAGAGCATCAATGATGTTCCCATTGCAAAAGAATTTCCCGATGTATTTCCGAAAGAATTACCGGGATTACCCCCACATCGATCCGTTGAATTTCAAATAGATCTTGTACCAGGAGCTGCACCAATAGCTCGTGCTCCTTATAGACTCGCACCCAGCGAGATGAAAGAACTGCAAAGCCAATTACAAGAACTTTTAGAGCGTGGTTTCATTCGACCAAGCACATCACCGTGGGGAGCTCCTGTTTTGTTTGTCAAGAAGAAAGATGGTACATTCAGGTTGTGTATCGACTACCGAGAGTTGAACAAACTTACCATCAAGAACCGCTACCCACTACCGAGAATCGACGACTTATTTGATCAACTACAAGGCTCGTCTGTTTATTCAAAGATTGACTTACGTTCTGGGTATCATCAAATGCGGGTGAAAGAAGATGATATTCCAAAGACTGCTTTCAGAACACGTTACGGTCATTACGAGTTTATGGTCATGCCGTTTGGTTTAACTAATGCACCAGCTGTGTTCATGGACCTTATGAACCGAGTGTGTGGACCATACCTTGACAAGTTTGTCATTGTTTTCATTGATGACATACTTATTTACTCAAAGAATGACCAAGAACACGGTGAACATTTGAGAAAGGTGTTAGAAGTATTGAGGAAGGAAGAATTGTACGCTAAGTTTTCAAAGTGTGCATTTTGGTTGGAAGAAGTTCAATTCCTCGGTCACATAGTGAACAAAGAAGGTATTAAGGTGGATCCGGCAAAGATAGAAACTGTTGAAAAGTGGGAAACCCCGAAAACTCCGAAACACATACGCCAGTTTTTAGGACTAGCTGGTTACTACAGAAGGTTCATCCAAGACTTTTCCAGAATAGCAAAACCCTTGACTGCATTAACGCATAAAGGGAAGAAATTTGAATGGAATGATGAACAAGAGAAAGCGTTTCAGTTATTGAAGAAAAAGTTAACTACGGCACCTATATTGTCATTGCCTGAAGGGAATGATGATTTTGTGATTTATTGTGACGCATCAAAGCAAGGTCTCGGTTGTGTATTAATGCAACGAACGAAGGTGATTGCTTATGCGTCTAGATAATTGAAGATTCACGAACAAAATTATACGACGCATGATTTGGAATTAGGCGCGGTTGTTTTTGCATTAAAGACTTGGAGGCACTACTTATATGGGGTCAAAAGTATTATATATACCGACCACAAAAGTCTTCAACACATATTTAATCAGAAACAACTGAATATGAGGCAGCGTAGGTGGATTGAATTATTGAATGATTACGATTTTGAGATTCGTTACCACCCGGGGAAGGCAAATGTGGTAGCCGATGCCTTGAGCAGGAAGGATAGAGAACCCATTCGAGTAAAATCTATGAATATAATGATTCATAATAACATTACTACTCAAATAAAGGAGGCGCAACAAGGAGTTTTAAAAGAGGGAAATTTAAAGGATGAAATACCCAAAGGATCGGAGAAGCATCTTAATATTCGGGAAGACGGAACCCGGTATAGGGCTGAAAGGATTTGGGTACCAAAATTTGGAGATATGAGAGAAATGGTACTTAGAGAAGCTCATAAAACCAGATACTCAATACATCCTGGAACGGGGAAGATGTACAAGGATCTCAAGAAACATTTTTGGTGGCCGGGTATGAAAGCCGATGTTTCTAAATACGTAGGAGAATGTTTGACGTGTTCTAAGGTCAAAGCTGAGCATCAGAAACCATCAGGTCTACTTCAACAACCCGAAATCCCGGAATGGAAATGGGAAAACATTACCATGGATTTCATCACTAAATTGCCAAGGACTGCAAGTGGTTTTGATACTATTTGGGTAATAGTTGATCGTCTCACCAAATCAGCACACTTCCTACCAATAAGAGAAGATGACAAGATGGAGAAGTTAGCACGACTGTATTTGAAGGAAGTCGTCTCCAGACATGGAATACCAATCTCTATTATCTCTGATAGGGATGGCAGATTTATTTCAAGATTCTGGCAGACATTACAGCAAGCATTAGGAACTCGTCTAGACATGAGTACTGCCTATCATCCACAAACTGATGGGCAGAGCGAAAGGACGATACAAACGCTTGAAGACATGCTACGAGCATGTGTTATTGATTTCGGAAACAGTTGGGATCGACATCTACCGTTAGCAGAATTTTCCTACAACAACAGCTACCATTCAAGCATTGAGATGGCGCCGTTTGAAGCACTTTATGGTAGAAAGTGCAGGTCTCCGATTTGTTGGAGTGAGGTGGGGGATAGACAGATTACGGGTCCGGAGATTATACAAGAAACTACCGAGAAGATCATCCAAATTCAACAAGGGTTGAAAACCGCCCAAAGTCGACAAAAGAGCTACGCTGACATTAAAAGAAAAGATATAGAATTTGAAATTGGAGAGATGGTCATGCTTAAAGTTTCACCTTGGAAAGGCGTTGTTCGATTTGGTAAACGAGGGAAATTAAATCCAAGGTATATTGGACCATTCAAGATTATTGATCGTGTCGGACCAGTAGCTTACCGACTTGAGTTACCTCAACAACTCGCGGCTATACATAACACTTTCCACGTCTCGAATTTGAAGAAATGTTTTGCTAAAGAAGATCTCACTATTCCGTTAGATGAAATCCAAATCAACGAAAAACTTCAATTCATCGAAGAACCCGTCGAAATAATGGATCGTGAGGTTAAAAGACTTAAGCAAAACAAGATACCAATTGTTAAGGTTCGATGGAATGCTCGTAGAGGACCCGAGTTCACCTGGGAGCGTGAAGATCAGATGAAGAAGAAATACCCGCATCTATTTCCAGAAAATTCGTCAACACCTTCAACAGCTTAAAATTTCGGGACGAAATTTATTTAACGGGTAGGTACTGTAGTGACCCGAACTTTTCCATGTTTATATATATTAATTGAGATTGATGTTTACATGATTAAATGTTTCCAACATGTTAAGCAATCAAACTTGTTAAGACTTGATTAATTGAAATAGGTTTAATATAGACAATTGACCACCCAAGTTGACCGGTGATTCACGAACGTTAAAACTTGTAAAAAAAAAAACTATATGATGACATATATATGGTTATATATATAGTTAACATGATATTATGATAAGTAAACATATCATTAATTATATTAACAATGAACTACATATGTAAAAACAAGACTACTAACTTAATGATTTTGAAACGAGACATATATGTAACGTTTATCGTTGTAACGACATTTAATGTATATATATCATATTAAGAGATATTCGTACATCATAATATCATGATAATATAATAATTTAAAATCTCTTTTGATATTATAAACATTGGGTTAACAACATTTAACAAGATCGTTAACCTAAAGGTTTCAAAACAACACTTACATGTAACGACTAACGATGACTTAACGACTCAGTTAAAATGTATATACATGTAGTGTTTTAATATGTATTTATACACTTTTGAAAGACTTCAATACACTTATCAAAATACTTCTACTTAACAAAAATGCTTACAATTACATTCTCGTTCAGTTTCATCAACAATTCTACTCGTATGCACCCGTATTCGTACTCGTACAATACACAGCTTTTAGATGTATGTACTATTGGTATATACACTCCAATGATCAGCTCTTAGCAGCCCATGTGAGTCACCTAACACATGTGGGAACCATCATTTGGCAACTAGCATGAAATATCTCATAAGATTACAAAAATATGAGTAATCATTCATGACTTATTTACATGAAAACAAAATTACATATCCTTTATATCTAATCCATACATCAACGACCAAAAACACCTACAAACACTTTCATTCTTCAATTTTCTTCATCTAATTGAACTCTCTCAAGTTCTATCTTCAAGTTCTAAGTGTTCTTCATAAATTCCAAAAGTTCTAGTTTCATAAAATCAAGAATACTTTCAAGTTTGCTAGCTCACTTCCAATCTTGTAAGGTGATCATCCAACCTCAAGAAATCTTTGTTTCTTACAGTAGGTTATCATTCTAATACAAGGTAATAATCATATTCAAACTTTGGTTCAATTTCTATAACTATAACAATCTTATTTCAAGTGATGATCTTACTTGAACTTGTTTTCGTGTCATGATTTTGCTTCAAGAACTTTGAGCCATCCAAGGATCCATTGAAGCTAGATCCATTTTTCTCTTTTCCAGTAGGTTCATCCAAGGAACTTAAGGTAGTAATGATGTTCATAACATCATTCGATTCATACATATAAAGCTATCTTATTCGAAGGTTTAAACTTGTAATCACTAGAACATAGTTTAGTTAATTCTAAACTTGTTCGCAAACAAAAGTTAATCCTTCTAACTTGACTTTTAAAATCAACTAAACACATGTTCTATATCTATATGATATGCTAACTTAATGATTTAAAACCTGGAAACACGAAAAACACCGTAAAACCGGATTTACGCCGTCGTAGTAACACCGCGGGCTGTTTTGGGTTAGTTAATTAAAAACTATGATAAACTTTGATTTAAAAGTTGTTATTCTGAGAAAATGATTTTTATTATGAACATGAAACTATATCCAAAAATTATGGTTAAACTCAAAGTGGAAGTATGTTTTCTAAAATGGTCATCTAGACGTCGTTCTTTCGACTGAAATGACTACCTTTACAAAAACGACTTGTAACTTATTTTTCCGACTAGAAACCTATACTTTTTTTGTTTAGATTCATAAAATAGAGTTCAATATGAAACCATAGCAATTTGATTCACTCAAAACGGATTTAAAATGAAGAAGTTATGGGTAAAACAAGATTGGATAATTTTTCTCATTTTAGCTACGTGAAAATTGGTAACAAATCTATTCCAACCATAACTTAATCAACTTGTATTATATATTATGTAATCTTGAGATACCATAGACACGTATACAATGTTTCGACCTATCATGTCGACACATCTATATATATTTCGGAACAACCATAGACACTCTATATGTGAATGTTGGAGTTAGCTATACAGGGTTGAGGTTGATTCCAAAATATATATAGTTTGAGTTGTGATCAATACTGAGATACGTATACACTGGGTCGTGGATTGATTCAAGATAATATTTATCGATTTATTTCTGTACATCTAACTGTGGACAACTAGTTGTAGGTTACTAACGAGGACAGCTGACTTAATAAACTTAAAACATCAAAATATATTAAAAGTGTTGTAAATATATTTTGAACATACTTTGATATATATGTATATATTGTTATAGGTTCGTGAATCAACCAGTGGCCAAGTCTTACTTCCCGACGAAGTAAAAATCTGTGAAAGTGAGTTATAGTCCCACTTTTAAAATCTAATATTTTTGGGATGAGAATACATGCAGGTTTTATAAATGATTTACAAAATAGACACAAGTACGTGAAACTACATTCTATGGTTGAATTATCGAAATCGAATATGCCCCTTTTTATTAAGTCTGGTAATCTAAGAATTAGGGAACAGACACCCTAATTGACGCGAATCCTAAAGATAGATCTATTGGGCCTAACAAACCCCATCCAAAGTACCGGATGCTTTAGTACTTCGAAATTTATATCATATCCGAAGGGTGTCCCGGAATGATGGGGATATTCTTATATATGCATCTTGTTATTGTCGGTTACCAGGTGTTCACCATATGAATGATTTTTATCTCTATGTATGGGATGTGTATTGAAATATGAAATCTTGTGGTCTATTGTTACGATTTGATATATATAGGTTAAACCTATAATTCACCAACATTTTTGTTGACGTTTTAAGCATGTTTATTCTCGGGTGATTATTAAGAGCTTCCGCTGTCGCATACTTAAATAAGGACAAGATTTGGAGTCCATGCTTGTATGATATTGTGTAAAAACTGCATTCAAGAAACTTATTTTGTTGTAACATATTTGTATTGTAAACCATTATGTAATGGTCGTGTGTAAACAGGATATTTTAGATTATCATTATTTGATAATCTACGTAAAGCTTTTTAAACCTTTATTGATGAAATAAAGGTTATGGTTTGTTTAAAAATGAATGCAGTCTTTGAAAAACGTCTCATATAGAGGTCAAAACCTCGCAACGAAATCAATTAATATGGAACGTTTTTAATCAATAAGAACGGGACATTTCAAGTAGAAACCAGTAATTATAGTTACCAGACTATGGAATATTTTTGTTCAACTCATAACGAATAATTTAAATTTAATTGCCACTTGTGTCTAAACGTAAAATAAAATACATGTAATCACATCCCAAAAATATACTTTGAAAAGTATGTAAAAACGGGGCTATAACTCACCTTAATAGCAAACGAAGTAACCACACAAATATGCGAACAGCAAATGAAGTAAAGTGATCAGGAATTATCACAACGCCGACCTATAAATAAAGCAGGTCGATATAAATAACTAACTTAGGTCAAGTCTTAGTATGATAGCTATTGTACATGTTGCAAGTAGACATAGAACAACACTCAACATGCATCAGTTTGATAGGAACAGCGTACGGACACACACTTTCTATTTTTAGAAAGTTTCTATTTTTAGCAGGTTTCCATTTTTGGAAAGTTTCCATTTTTGGAAAGTTTCTATTTTAGGAAAGTTTCTATTTTAGGAAAGTTTCTATTTTTGGAAAGTTTCTATTTTCGAAAAGTTTCCAAATTTAGAAAGTTTCCATATTTAGAAAGTTGCTATTTTTAGAAAGTTATTAAGTTAGGAAAGTTTCCTTAATTAGAAAGTCAACTGAAAGTCAAAGTCAACCGAAAGTCAACTCAAAAGTCAACCTTGGTCAAACATAGTCAACATTGATTTTTAAAGCATAAGTTATAATAGTAATATAGGTTATAACGTTAATTAAAGTCATATATGTATAATTATGTCATAACATAAGTTTAATTAAATTAAATTGCATTATTAAAGTTAACATAAGTTTAAATGATATAATTATAACATAAATATTTAATTAATTAATTAAATATTAATCATAATATAAGTATTATTAATTAGTAATAAATTTTAAATCATATCATAAGTATTATTAATTAATAATGAATTATTAATCATATCATAAGTTTCTAATTATAATCATTAAATCATAAGTATTTAATAATTAAATTATAATTAAATAATAACTAAGCCTTATAATAATTAAATAATTAATTAATCCTTATTATAAGTCTTATTATAATAATCTCATAATACAAGTTTAATACTTACCATAAATATTTTTCATTAATAATAAAAGTATTATTAATCATAAGTTTAATTAAATGTTTAATTAAATCATAAGTAATTAATAAATGATATAATAAATATATATATCATAAGTCTTAAATTAAATTAATTACTTTTTATATCATAAGGAATGTATTAATAATGAAATTCATTATTTTTATCATAAGTCATAATTAATAACCATAAGTTTTAATTAAAAGTTCATCGGGTCATAACTTGAGTCCCGGGAATCAGTTTTCAGTGAGCCTTATATATCTTCACCTAACTAACCCACTCGACACCTTAATGTGCTCAAGAACATACCAAGAACAGTCACCAAGTCATGACTTATAGCCCTTAATCAGTTTGGACCTTTAATCCGCGCAAAAACGTGTTTTATTTATAACGGGTGATCCGTAGCTCGGATTTCGATGACCCGAGCATGAAAGTTCATCCCATCATCAATCCTAACACACTAGTACACCCTAAAGACTCTAAAAATGGTCACAAATTCAGACCACACCTGGTTCAATTCGTTTTTATATTTTAATCTCAATAAAACACCATTTTTAATCATAACTTATGTTCCGGGAATCGAAATAACATGAATCCGAAGTCTAAAATTAATGTCTTTATGAAAGGAAATCATCTAGACACTTTAATTTCACTTTTATATCAGTTATATTTCCATAAAACAACAATCAAACCGCTGTCCCAAAACAATCAAACCGAAAACATATACAATCGAGCATTTCTACGCAAACATTCAACAATACAATAACATATAATCATCATACTACTAATATAACATTCAAAAACAGAAAAATATAAGAAAAATTGAAAAGTTAGGGTTAGGGTTTATACCCTAATCAAGAATTGATTAATATGAGCGAGTAGAGAACGGAATGAGGAATCCGATTGTGTAAACGATTGAATGATCCAAGCACTTGATTGAATGAAGATGATGATGATATATGGTTGATGGGGGACGGCCAAAAAAGAAAAAGGGAGAGAAGAGAGAAAATAAGATGAAAATTAGGTTTAGAAAAAAAGTGTGGAATGGAAGTAATGTTGCAAAAATGAAAAACAAATGGGAGTATACTCCCCTCCCATCCATTCGGCCGAACATAGGGGATAGGTGGGCCCCACTTGGCCTAAATTGATAACTAGTAATTTCCTTGTGGCCCGAATGCCCGATCGAAACCCGAAACGCGAAAACACGCTTACGCGATTATTTATTCGGAGAGATAACAAATACGCGACGAAAAATATATATAAATACTATATATAAATATATGACATTAAAATATCATATTTAAAATAATTAGGACTTAAAAATCCCAAAAGCTCGACCGTTGGTTTGAAAACCGAAAAGATTCGCCGGATAGAAATCCGCAATTCGTATAAACTTACAATTTAAAATATGAATACAAATATTCATTTAATACATAATAATTAATATATTATTACTAAAATAATAATATAGGTCATAGAAATGACGTGGCACGAATAATAGTTAACGATCGTTAAATAATTAACGGTAAAAGATAACGAAAAAAGTAGGGTCGTTACACAATTACACAAAGTGGCGACCCAGTTGGTGTAACTGGTGTCCTGGTTACAGAATTGGCAACCCAACTGGTGAAAACTGGCGACGGGGCTACACAACTGGCGACCCGGTTCTTTAAACTGGCGACTTAAAAATGAAAACTGGCGACTCAGGAATGGAAACTGGCGACCCAAGATCCAAAAATGGCGACCCAATTTAGAAACTGCGACCCGGTTAAGAACACTGGCGACCCAGTTAACTAACTGGCGACTCGGAGCTTGAAACTGGCGACCCGTGGTTAAGCAACTGTGACCGGGGATCAAAACTGGCGACCCAGTCTTCCTATAAAAGGATGGATTCATACATTCATTTTCTTCATTCAGAAAACTTAAAGCTCTCTCTCGTTCCGAGTTTTCACCCTTCTTTCTCTCTCACAACACAATTCGGCAAGCTTAGGCTAGTTTAGTACTCCGTATAAACTTGAGTGAGTCTTGTAAGCTCCTAAGAAGCTGTCTATACTTCTTAGAGGAAGAGCCGAAGCGATGTCTTATGTAATATTTGTCTATGAATAATACATAAGTGAGTCACGGTGATAACAAGTATTACAAGGATCATCTTTAATCACTTGTAAGCTATTCCGTTACTACGTTTATTTTATATTACAATAATTAGACTTTATAATTACATAATTATTATATGTTTTGTTATAATAATTATTAATATATATTGCTATCGTAATATTTATAAACATTATCCCGTAATATTCATTATTGAATATTACATACATATCTATTAAATAATATTATCAATAATATATCTTTTAAAGTACGAATTATAAACCTAACAAAACTATTGGAGACTATTTTATACAATTAACGTTAATTAACTAAAATTCTGGTTCACGATTACCCTTTCCAACTGTTTGTGTGGTTAATGGTTTACTCAAACTTAAAACGATAAAATTCTTATTAAACTTGTTAATTATCTTAGTTACCATCTCAGGTGAGATTGACGTAATTATATTTATAAAATTACAGAAGGACCTCGCTGGTCGTATTAGTTGAAACAAACAGCTTGATTGTAAAGGAGGTCTTTTAGTTTTGTACATATATAACTAAACAGTTCAAGACATTGCACTCGATTTTCTTCCACCTTCTAGACCAAATAACTTTCTACTAAAAAGATGTTAAGTATATTTAAACAGTTCGTATGTTTTCTAAAACATTGTTGTTAAGAAAAACTGTAATTGAACGGGGGTCCGTCTTATTCGGATAGGTTAAGATAAGGCTGCTTTACTCTATAAGGGTGCGTTTCCAGGGACATGTAAGTTACCCTACAGTCAGAATCACCCTTGGCTTAAAGATACCAGTGACATCCTTAATTGGAATTGGACCAATTAAGGAGGGCTTTAAGTTCACAACACGTTTTAATAATTAGAAATCATCTCCAATAGTATCTAATAAAACTTATAAAAGATATTTACTATATAAGTTTAATAGATATACCTATCCCTAACTATATATATATATATATATATATATATATATACACACATGATAACATATATATATATATATATATATATATATATATATATATATATATATATATATATATATATATATATATATATATATATATATATATATATATATATATATATATAATCATATTATATTAAGTAATAGTTAATTAGGTAGGTTATAAAACAGAAAACCGCAACACAAAAAATATTCAATATCTATATCATAATCATAAAACCAGAAAAGTACTTACAAAAATATAATAAAACATTAACTTAAATCTATATTTAGAAACCTTGTAATTCTCGTCCAAACTGTTGAGTCGTGTGATGACCCTATGTTATACTTACGCTATATACTCATTATAAATTTTGTGAGTACAAGCTCAGGCCTAGCTCTTATAAATATTAATACCTCTGATGTATTCGTGCGACATGTCTCGCTCTCTGAAAAGCTGAAAGACCCAACTCTTCAAACGACCAGAGAGACGCAACCGGGACCGACCATCACGAGTAAAATCCAGGAGACCGTCTAGTTTACCCCAACATCCACCATCCATTCATCCATTTCGCGAGAAAAAAGACGTGATGAACGGGCTGCATCAAGTTTCTGGCGTCGCTGTCGGGGATTCAACTTTTGAAATTTAAGATTTTTCGCACTACGATTTAAGTTAATTATTTAAAAATAATATAACATAATAATATATAAATAATAATATACTATTATAATATAATAATAATAATAATAATAATAATTAATAATATAATAATATTAATATAATATTAAATATAATAATATATTATAATAAAATAGTATCAGAATAATATAATATCTATAAATTTAAAAATCTAAAAAACAATATAAAATCTTAAAAAAATTATAAAACATAAAATATATATTTGTATCCTTATAAATATATACAAAAAATAAAGAAATCAATAAAACACCGTAGATAACCCGGTCATCCTAAACTGAATCTCTAATCGAAACCCATGATCCTGAGAGTATCATCCGAGAACTTCGTAAAAAAGAAAGAGAGGCAATGGCAGTCATTAACGAATGAATGACTTTGGCCGATCAAACCAACCCATTGATAGAAGCTCCAGGAGGTCCAATTATATAACCTTTCACAAACGGAGTTCTAATTATATACCCTTTCACGAAGATTTTGCGGTCTGGCAAGTGATGACGCTAACGCTTACCTTAATAACTTTATATCACGAGACAACTCGTGCAAACAAAAGACGTCCCCGAAGGATCCGTATTCCTTCATCTAATTCCTTTCTCTTTCACTCATCATGCTCAAGAATGGTTCAAAAGTTTGGAAACTGGATCCATCACTTCATCGAAGAAAATGGCTAATAAATTCCTTATGAGATATTTCACTCCATCTCTACAAAACCAATGTAAAAACGAAATCACTAATTTCAAAATTCTACCCACTGAAAATTTCTATACCTCTTGGGACTATTTTAAATGGCATCTTAAACTATGCCCAAATCATAATTTAGATCGACCTCTTCAAATCTGGACTTTCTATAACTGTTTAACTCATATTCATCGAATAAACCTTGAGGCCGCTGCTCAAGATAGCTTAATGAACAAAACTATCGAAGATGCATTGGATCTTATAGAAACCATGATAATGAACCATCACGATCGAAGCTCAAGAGTTCGACCACCGTCATCAGAATTTGTTTCAGCAGTAATTACTCTTACTTAGAATGAAGCCTTGAAAAACATGAGCAGTCAAATGGAGAATCTGGTGAAAGAAATTGGAGAACTTAAGAAACCTCAACAAGTACATCAGGTATAATCCTGCATTAACTGGGTCAACTCATCATCCTTAGAACCATATCCAACCGAGTTCACACATCCTGATGGTACTATCTAATATGCCCAATACCTGACAAATCAAAGCAATTTCAATCTAGAAATAACTAAAACTTTTAACCTTGATTTCCTCCAAGATACCCTCCTTTCAATAAAAAATCTAACTTCAATCAAACACTTCCACTCACTAGCCCTAATTCGTCACAAAATGAAGAATCTAATTCTAAATCCACTACCCGAAAAAATGGTTATGAAGGAGACTCTAACCATGGTAGTCGGAACCAGGCTAAAATTAATGAGAAAAATGTCTGACATCCATATGCGTAATCAGACGTCATTTCTCAAAAATCTTGAAGCCCAAATTGGACAACTAGCTAAACACCTTGAGTCTAGACCAAAAGGTGGCTTACCTAGCAACACTGTCCATAATCCCCACATCCAAGAAGCCAAGTTTATGGAAGGTATTATTCTTTAAGAGCAGCTGGTTGACTCTTCCCCGCCTGATAAAACATCCACCGAGGTAGTAGAATTAATGCTTTCCCAAAACATTGACTTAGAGGAAGAAACATCTCTTGCTACCGCAGCTGTTGAGAATAGCTCTCAATTATCTAGAACCATTATCCAAGTCCCTTTCGCTGATTCTGAGAAATAAATGATATATATGACCTAATTTATATATATATATATATATATATATATATATATATATATATATATATATATATATATATATATATATATATATATATATATATATATATACAAACACACACACACATATAAATTCTCGTGGACTTATTGTTAAACAAAATTATGACATAATTTTAAAAATTTTCCAAGTGTTTTGTTGAATTTTTGAAAAGTTTTGATCAAATTAAGCCATAACTTACCTTTTTAGATGAATCCAACCATCCATTTAAGGAAGTAAAGTCTTCCAAATTGTGTTTCACTTGGTGTAGGAGACTTCTTAAACTACACCATTTCATACTCACATCATTTTAAGATGTATGGTACCGTAGGAAGAGGAGCCTTCAGCTTCACAATGTGCTATCTTTTTCAAGAGCAATGGCTTCGTGCTAGAGTTTGCTTAGACAACGCACGCCATGGCTAAAAGCCATGGTACCTCCTTCAGTTATTGAAATGTAGTATCTACTTCCAATATTTCCTTAAAATTAGCATAAAAGCTAGATGTGTGAGAAGTGTGGTCTAAGGACCTTAAATAAACCAAGTGCTTAAAGTTTCAAACTTTAACACTTTAGGGTGATCGAGTCCACCCATTTATGGAAGTCAAGTCTTCCGAGTTACGATTTACTTGGCATTGGGATCTTCCTAATCCATGTCATTTCATACTAGGCATCGTTTCATGATGTCATGGTATAGAGGGAAGAGAAAGTATTGAACTTTCAACTCGAAAATAGGATTGGAAGGGAAAATCCAATCCCTTTTGGCCTTTACATCTTGCTCCTTCAACACCTGAGTGATTTCGTTAGGGTTGGTCACTTGCCCCGTGCCGTTGATTATTACCAAATCGACCGTGGAAGGCACCTAAAAAATCACCTAAGGAAATTGTCTTCCAATTGCTATCGAACTGGATAGTTTGTTTACAGGGTTGACAATCGCCCGTGCGATTATCCCAAAACTGGGATGGCTTTGAAAGCACCTAGCCTTAAAAACCTAAAATTCGAAAAACTTGTCTTGTGTAAAAACTTGACTTGTTTTCCCGTTCTAAAAATGAAAATGGTTTTCAAAGGCCTTGTTTTCCCTAAGGCCAAACTTTTTGGATGATCCCACTATTTTGAGGTTCTTGATGCCGAGTGTGAAGCTTTTGCGCAATCCTAAGTTTGATGATAAGGAGATGGATGATGAAAACTTTGATTGGTTATGTTTGATTTGTCCTTAATTGAAGTTCTTTTAGAAGGTTGACCTTAAAAGATTGAACTTTGAATGGATATGGAAAAGGTTAAGCTCATCTTGATGTTATTGATTTTGAAACCTTCTACAAGGTATTCATGGAGTAATTTGAATATTTGATGGTGAAAGTTTGGAGATTTATAGTTTTAAGCTTGAATTTGATCATTGTGGTAGTTGAGTTTGTTGAAAAGATTAGTATTTGTGAAGTTTTGGTTGGTTTGTGTTGATTTGGCTTGAAGACCACAATAAATAGATGCAACATTGATCTAATCTTCACGTCAAAGTCAAAGTTGAATTGTTTTAAAGATTGTTGAAGATTTAAAGATTGGAAAGAATCATTGAGGTATTTCATTGAAGGTTGTCAAGTATTTTTAAGATTGTGCTTGAAGGATTGCAAGTTAAAAAGACCATACTTTAAGTTGCAAGTTTGTATTAGTCAAAGTTGGTCAACATTGTGATGATATGGTTAAGTTTAGGCTTTCTTGAGGACAAGCAAGGTTCAAGTGTGGGGGATTTGATATAGCTCAAAATATACATATTTATCATCGCAATATCTCCCTACTTTCGTGGCATTTTGATACAGTTTGTGATGATTAGTGAGCGGTTTGTGATATTTAGTTGTTTCAAGACAAAAGTGCTCTAAAAGTTGATATTTATGCAAAGGAATCAACACCTGGGCTTAAGGAATAAACAAAGTGAATTTTTGGGGTGAAAAAGTCAAGTTTCAGCCAAGAACGGCGTTCCAAATGATCAGAACGACGTTCCGTAACACTAAAAAATGGGAAATTGAAGTCAAAAACTGTTTTGAACTTGCTTCAGGCATCAGAAACGCCGTTCCTAAGGTAAGAACGCCGTTCTTGACCCGGTACAGCCCAAAAACTCAGCTCGACTATAAATACAATTTTAAGGGTTTTTAGTTGGGGGAGCTGCACCTTAGGGCCGTTTTGGAGCACTAAATAGGTTCCAACCATGATTCTACCAAGATGAAGTCTAATTCCATGATTGTAGCTCAATATCTATGAATATTAGTGTTAGATTTCCATCATATTCTCCATTTCATTTGTATTTCCTTCCATTTTAGTACTTTGCTTTTCAATTAGTTGTAATGAAGAATGCTTTTCATTTCTTTGATTTTGCTCTTGTTTATCTTATGATGTTAGCTTAGATTTGCTATTATTCACTTGATTATGAAACTTAATGCTTGGATTTTTTCCTAATCTATGAAATTGATGTTTGAATGAGTGTTGATTATTGTGTTTGGTTGAAGATCCATTGCCATGATTGTTTTAAGCTTTATTTTGATTACATCGATTGTTAAACTATCTTAGGGATTTGATTTGTGATGCAATTTGTGATACAACTCCAATTGGTGATCTAGACAATTAATATTGAGGATTTCAAGTGATTGTGTCTTTAATTTAATTGCCTTTCAAATGGGTTTTTAGTCAACATGGAAGTGTTAGTCATTTCAAGTGATTATTGTGATTAAAAATTCTAAGTGATTTTAATTCAAGACCAAGTCTTAATGATATTTCTCAACATAGTTTTAATCTTTTAAAGTGAGTCTACGTGAGTTAATGAACTTTAATTGATTGAGGTTTTATGAAGATTGACGAATCGAAATGAAACCATATGTTTTGAACATTGATATTTAACTAATTGTAAAAGGAAAATCCATGTCAAAGAGTGGATCAATCAAGTGGATACCTTTTTCTCTTATTTGTTAATCTCTTTTTGTGACGACCCGGAAATTTCCGACCAAATTTAAACTTAATCTTTATATGATTTCAACACGATAAGCAAAGTCTGTTATATTGAGTCTCAAAATTTTGAACTATTTTTCTTGCATTCATTTAACTTCGACTGTGTCCGACGATTCACGAACAATTGTTGTAAATAAACATGCGAATAAATATATATATAGATATATATATGATTTTTTGTACATCTAATATACTATGTATATTGTATTAAATATTCGAACATGTTATATGAATAATATGTAATGTTAAATATAATTACAAAGTTAATATATAATTATTATATTAATAAATATTACTTTCATTATTAATATTGATATCAGTATTATTAATATTATTAATTTAATACATAATATGTAAATATGAGTTTTGATAAGCATAATTTATTATATCAATATATTTAGTATTACTCTCATTATTTATATTAATATTAATTATTAATATTAGTAATATTAATGGTATTATTAATATTATAATATATAATATATAGTTAAGAAGAATGGAATAGGTAACTTGTTATTACTAGTAATATTGATATGTTTTGTCATTAAGAATCATTATTATATTTATATATTATTATTATTATTAATATTATTAATATAAATTATATATACTAATTAATAATATTGATCATATATAGAAAATCAGACAAAGGGTTTCAATTCAATGTACCCATCAATCTGTATATAATTCTTGTTTCTTTCCCTAATCTGTTTAACGTCATTCTCAATTAACAAGAATCAGGTACATATCAATAGTAACTCTACTATTTTTTTATTTTCTCTCTGTCCTTGTGATTTAACATGTCGACAACCATCTGGCTTTAAAACAAACGAATGATATCTGTATTCTCATAATCAAATTCAAATTTGTTACAAATCTTGTCAACCTTTATTCCTTCATTATATGATACAACTCGATAAGAAGAACCAAGCAAAATAAATTACAGATTCAGTTAGAAATCTCAATCAAACTTTAATTTTTTTATTCTATTTTCTGTCCTTCCTTCTCCTACCGGATATTCTCTGTCGACCACCTTCGTTGCTACAAAACAACCGAGATCAAATTCTTGACATGATATAATTATTCACTTACATCTATAAAATCACTACTGCTATTCGAGAGTTAAAAAAACAAAAAGGAAGAGAAACAAACCTCACTTGAATGATTTATTACCTGTTATTATTACTGTTGAGAAAACCATTCAACCATCACCATTAGAAACAAATATCATCGATCCACTTTTGCCTACTTCTATTTCTAAATTGAATCAATACCTCGGCTTGTTTCTTGTTGTTAACAACCAAACCACCATTGTATTTTATGTTTCTCTTGTTCTGTTGAAAGCACCAACACAACCATCATATACCATCACTAAACTACTCGATCAACCACGCAAATTACCATTCGAAACCAACGTGAACCACCATTGAACCACCTTCCTTCACCTTCTTTCCTCTTCTTTTGTTCTGTCGACCAAAGCATGAATCACCATCTCACTCTTTCCCTACTTTTCATGTTTTCCTACTTTCTGGCTCTAATTTTAAATAGCCTAAAGCTGCTACTGCGTGTCTGCTGCCGTTTCTATCTATATTAGAATAACATGAAAGGGTGCTATTGATATAAGAATGATAATGAAGATATTGAGTGTTCTTTTTGGCCGACAATGACAATTATATTTTACACCACTTACCAACTTTTAGCTAGTGGACAACTTGAGTAAACAAGAATACAGTAAAGAAACATGTGATTCACTTAAACAATTGGTAAAGCAATAAACCCACTAACTAAACCATTCCTTTAATATATTACGCTTATTTTATTATTCACAGTGATGAGATGAGTAAGGATATAGGCGATGATATAGATTAAGATTATGACATTGATGTATATATTGATGAGGTTAGATAAACGTGCCTGTCTAAATCAAACCCTTTTATTTTATATGAAATACTACTATTACTCCTTGATTATCTCTATACACCAACACCTAATTTCATTCGGACCCAGTTGAAATGTCCCGTTCTTATTGATTAAAAATGTTCCATATTAATTGATTTTGTTGCTAGGTTTTGACCTCTATATGAGACGTTTTTTCAAAGACTGCATTTATTTTTAAAACAAACCATAACCTTTATTTCATAAATAAAGGTTTAAAAGCTTTACGTAGATTATCAAATAATGATAATCTAAAATATCCTGTTTACACACGACCATTACATAATGGTTTACAATACAAATATGTTACATCGAAATCAGTTTCGTGAATGCAGTTTTTACACAATATCATACAAACATGGACTCCAAATCTTGTCCTTATTTTAGTATGCAACAGCAGAAGCTCTTAGTATTCACCTGAGAATAAACATGCTTTAAACGTCAACAAAAATATTGGTGAGTTATAGGTTTAACCTATATATATCAAATCGTAACAATAGACCACAAGATTTCATATTTCAATACACATCCCATACATAGAGATAAAAATCATTCATATGGTGAACACCTGGTAACCGACATTAACAAGATGCATATATAAGAATATCCCCATCATTCCGGGACACCCTTCGGATATGATATAAATTTCGAAGTACTAAAGCATCCGGTACTTTGGATGGGGTTTGTTAGGCCCAATAGATCTATCTTTAGGATTCGCGTCAATTAGGGTGTCTGTTCCCTAATTCTTAGATTACCAGACTTAATAAAAAAGGGAATATTCGATTTCGATAATTCAACCATAGAATGTAGTTTCACTTACTTGTGTCTATTTTGTAAATCCTTTATAAAACCTGCATGTATTCTCATCCCAAAAATATTAGATTTTAAAAGTGGGACTATAACTCACTGTCACAGATTTTTACTTCGTCGGGAAGTAAGACTTGGCCACTGGTTGATTCACGAACCTATAACAATATATACATATATATCAAAGTATGTTCAAAATATATTTACAACACTTTTAATACATTTTGATGTTTTAAGTTTATTAAGTCAGTTGTCCTCGTTAGTAACCTACAACTAGTTGTCCACAGTTAGATGTATAGAAATAAATCGATAAATATTATCTTGAATCAATCCACGACCCGGTGTATACGTATCTCAGTATTGATCACAACTCAAACTATATATATATTTTGGAATCAACCTCAACCCTGTATAGCTAACTCCAACATTCACATATAGAGTGTCTATGGTTGTTCCGCAATATATATATAGATGGGTCGACATGATAGGTCGAAACATTGTATACGTGTCTATGGGATCTCAAGATTACATAATCTACAATATAAGTTGATTAGGTTATGGTTGGAATAGATTTATTACTAACTTTCACGTTGGTAAAATGAGTAGTTTTTATCAATCTTGTTTTACTCGCCATTTCTTCGTTTCTAATCCGTTTTGAGTGATTCCAGTGGCCACGGTTTCGTATTGAATTTAACTTTATGAATGTAAACAGAAAAAGTATATATTTATAGTCGAAAATACAAGTTACAGGTCATTTTTTAAATAGGTAGTCATTTCCGTCGAAAGAACGACATCTTGATGACCATTTTGAAAAACATACTTTCACTTTGAGTTTAACCATGATTTTTGGATATAGTTTCATGTTCATAAGAAAAATCATTTTTCCAGAAGTATAGCTTTTAAATCAAAGTTCTTCTTAACTTTTAATTATCCCAACCAAAACAGCCCCCGATTTTACTACGACGGCGTATATCCAGTTTTATGGTGTTTATCATGTTTCCGGGTTTTAAATCATTAAGTTAGCATATCATATAGATATAGAACATGTGTTTAGTTGATTTTAAAAGTCTAGTTAGAAGGATTAACTTTATTTGCGAACAAGTTTAGAATTAACTAAACTATGTTCTAGTGATTACAAGTTTATAACGTTGAATAAGATAGCTTTTTATGTATGAATTGAATGATGTTATGAACATCATTACTACCTCAAGTTCCTTGGATAAACCTACTGGAAATGAGAAAAATGGATCTAGCTTCAAAGGATCCTTGGATGGCTTGAAAGTTCTTGAAGCAGAATCATGACACGAAAACAATTTCAAGTAAGATTTCCACTTGAAATAAGATTGTTATAGTTATAGAAATTGAATTAAAGTTTGAATATGATTATTACCTTGTATTAAAAAGATAACATACTGTAAGTAACAAAGGTTTCTTGATCTTGGATGATTACTTGGAATGGATTTAGAAAACTTGGAAGTAAACTTGCAATCTTGGAAGTATTTTTGATTTTATGAAACTAGAACTTTTGGAATTTATGAAGAACACTTAGAACTTGAGAGAGATCAATTAGATGAATAAAATTGAAGAATGAAGGTGTTTGTAGGTGTTTGTAGGTGTTTTTGGTCATTGGTGTATGGATTAGATATAAAGGATGTGTAATTTTGTTTACATGTAAATAAGTCATGAATGATTACTCATATTTTTGTAATTTTATGAGATATTTCATGCTAGTTGCCAAATGATGGTTCCCACATGTGTTAGGTGACTCACATGGGCTGCTAAGAGCTGATCATTGGAGTGTATATACCAATAGTACATACATCTAAAAGCTGTGTATTGTACGAGTACAAATACGGGTGCATACGAGTAGAATTGTTGATGAAACTGAACGAGGATGTAATTGTAAGTATTTTTTTTAAGTAGAAGTATTTTGATAAGTGTCTTGAAGTCTTTCAAAAGTGTATGAATACATATTAAAACACTACATGTATATACATTTTAACTGAGTCGTTAAGTCATCGTTAGTCGTTATATGTAAGTGTTGTTTTGAAACCTTTAGGTTAACGATCTTGTTAAATGTTGTTAACCCAATGTTTATAATATCAAATGAGATTTTAAATTATTATATTATCATGATATTATGATGTACGAATATCTCTTAATATGATCTATATACATTAAATGTCGTTACAACGATAATCGTTACATATATGTCTCGTTTCAAAATCATTAAGTTAGTAGTCTTATTTTTACATATGTAGTTCATTGTTAATACACTTAATGATATATTTACTTATCATTTAACATAATTAACCAAGTGTATCAATATCTTAATATGATTCATATGTACCTAGTAAGACGTTATAACGATAATCGTTATATATATCGTTTTCGAGTTTCTTAATTTAATAGTCTCATTTTTATGTATATAACTCATTGTTAAAATACCTAATGAGATACATACTTATAATAAAATCATGTTAACTATATATATAACCATATATATGTCATCGTATAGTTTTTACAAGTTATAACGTTCGTGAATCACCGGTCAACTTGGGTGGTCAATTGTCTATATGAAACCTATTTCAATTAATCAAGTCTTAACAAGTTTGATTGCTTAACATGTTGTAAATACTTAATCATGTAAATAACAATTTCATTTAATATATATATAAACATGGAAAAGTTCGGGTCACTACAGTACCTACCCGTTAAATAAATTTCGTCCCGAAATTTTAAGCAGTTGGAGGTGTTGACGTATCTTCTGGAAATAAATGCGGGTATTTCTTCTTCATCTGATCTTCACGCTCCTAGGTGAACTCGGGTCCTCACAGAGCATTCCATCGAACCTTAACAATCGGTATCTTGTTTTGTTTAAGTCTATTAACCTCACGATCCATTATTTCGACGGGTTCTTCAATGAATTGAAGTTTTTCATTGATTTGGATTTCATCCAACGGAATAGTGAGATCTTCTTTACCAAAACATTTCTTCAAATTTGAGACGTGGAAAGTGTTATGTACAGCCGCGAGTTGTTGAGGTAGCTCCAGTTGGTAAGCTACTGGTCCGACACGATCTATAATCTTGAATGGTCCAATGTACCTTGGATTTAGTTTCCACCGTTTACCAAATCGAACAACGCCTTTCCAAGGTGAAACCTTAAGCATGACCATTTCTCCAATTTCAAACTCTATATCTTTTCGTTTACTGTCCGCGTAGCTCTTTTGTCGACTCTGGGCGGTTTTCAATCTTTGTTGAATTTGGATGATTTTCTCGGTAGTTTCTTGTATTATCTCCGGACCCGTAATCTATCTATCCCCCACTTCACTCAAACAAATCGGAGACCTGCACTTTCTACCATAAAGTACTTCAAACGGCGCCATCTCAATGCTTGAATGGTAGCTGTTGTTGTAGGAAAATTCTGCTAACGGTAGATGTCGATCCCAACTGTTTCCGAAATCAATAACACATGCTCGTAGCATGTCTTCAAGCGTTTGTATCGTCCTTTCGCTCTGCCCATCAGTTTGTGGATGATAGGCAGTACTCATGTCTAGACGAGTTCCTAATGCTTGCTGTAATGTCTGCCAGAATCTTGAAATAAATCTGCCATCCCTATCAGAGATAATAGAGATTGGTATTCCATGTCTGGAGACGACTTTCTTCAAATACAGTCGTGCTAACTTATCCATCTTGTCATCTTCTCTTATTGGCAGGAAGTGTGCTGATTTGGTGATACGATCAACTATTACCCAAATAGTATCAAAACCACTTGCAGTCCTTGGCAATTTAGTGATGAAATCCATGGTAATGTTTTCCCATTTCTATTCCGGGATTTCGGGTTGTTGAAGTAGACCTGATGGTTTCTGATGCTCAGCATTGACCTTAGAACATGTCAAACATTCTCCTACGTATTTAGCAACATCGGCTTTCATACCCGGCCACCAAAAATGTTTCTTGAGATCCTTGTACATCTTCCCCGTTCCAGGATGTATTTATGAGCTTCTCTAAGTACCATTTCTCTCATATCTCCAAATTTTGGTACCCAAATTCTTTCAGCCCTATACCGGGTTCCGTCTTCCCAAATATTAAGATGCTTCTCCGATCCTTTAGGTATTTCATCCTTTAAATTTCCCTCTTTTAAAACTCCTTGTTGCGCCTCCTTTATTTGAGTAGCAAGGTTATTGTGAATCATTATATTCATAGATTTTACTCGAATGGGTTCTCTATCCTTTCTGCTCAAGGCGTCGGCTACCACATTTGCCTTCCCCAGGTGGTAACGAATCTCAAAGTCATAATCATTCAACAATTCAATCCACCTACACTGCCTCATATTCAGTTGTTTCTGATTAAATATGTGTTGAAGACTTTTGTGGTCGGTATATATAATACTTTTGACCCCATATAAGTAGTGCCTCCAAGTCTTTAATGTAAAAACAACCGCGCCTAATTCCAAATCATGCGTCGTATAATTTTGCTTGTGAATCTTCAATTGTCTAGACGCATAAGCAATCACCTTCGTCCGTTGCATTAATACACAACTGAGACCTTGCTTTGATGCGTCACAATAAATCACAAAATCATCATTCCCTTCAGGCAATGACAATATAGGTGCAGTAGTTAGCTTTTTCTTCAATAATTGAAACGCCTTCTCTTGTTCATCCTTCCATTTAAATTTCTTCCCTTTATGCGTTAATGCAGTCAAGGGTTTTGCTATTCTGGAAAAGTCTTGGATGAATATTCTGTAGTAACCAGCCAATCCTAAAAATTGACGTATATGCTTCGGAGTTTTTGGGGTTTCCCACTTTTCAATGGTTTCGATCTTTGCCGGGTCCACCTGGATACCTTCTTTGTTCACTATGTGACTGAGGAATTGAACTTCTTCCAACCAAAATGCACACTTTGAAAACTTAGCGTACAGTTTTTCTTTCCTCAATACTTCTAGCACTTTTCTCAAATGTTCTTCGTGCTCTTGATCATTCTTTGAGTAAATAAGTATGTCATCGATGAAAACAATGACAAACTTGTCAAGATATAGCCCACACACTCGGTTCATAAGGTCCATGAACACAGCTGGTGCGTTAGTCAATCCAAACGGCATAACCATAAACTCGTAATGACCATAACGCGTCCTAAAAGCAGTTTTTGGAATATCATCCTCCTTTACTCGCATTTGATGATATCCAGAACGTAAATCAATCTTTGAATAAATAGACGAGCCTTGTAGTTGATCAAATAAGTCGTCGATTCTCGGTAGTAGGTAGCGGTTCTTGATGGTAAGTTTGTTCAACTCTCGGTAGTCGATACACAACCTGAATGTACCATCTTTCTTCTTGACAAACAAAATAGGAGCTCCCCACGGTGATGTGCTTGGTCGAATGAAACCACGCTCTAAATGTTCTTGTAATTGGCTTTGCAGTTCTTTCATCTCGCTGGGTGCGAGTCTGTAAGGAGCACGAGCTATTGGTGCAGCTCCTGTTACAAGATCTATTTGAAATTCAACGGATCGATGTAGGGGTAATCCCGGTAATTCTTTCGGAAATACATCGGGAAATTCTTTTGCGACGGGAACATCATTGATGCTTTTTTCTTCAGTTTGTACTTTCTCGACGTGTGCTAGAACAGCATAGCAACCTTTTCTTATTAGTTTTTGTGCCTTCAAATTACTAATAAGATGTAGATTCGTGTTGCCCTTTTCTCCGTACACCATTAAGGGTTTTTCTTTTTCTCGTATAATGCGAATTGCATTTTTGTAACAAACGATCTCTGCTTTCACTTCTTTCAACCAGTCCATACCGACTATCACATCAAAACTCTCTAACTCTACTGGTATCAAGTCAATCTTAAATATTTCGCTACCCAGTTTAATTTCTCGATTCCGACATATATTATCTGCTGAAATTAATTTACCATTTGCTAATTCGAGTAAAAATTTACTATCCAAAGGCGTCAATGGACAACTTAATTTAGCACAAAAATCTCTACTCATATAGCTTCTATCCGCACCCGAATCAAATAAAACGTAAGCAGATTTATTATCAATAAGAAACGTACCCGTAACAAGCTCCGGGTATTCCTGTGCCTCTGCCGCATTAATATTGAAAACTCTTCCGCGGCCTTGTCCATTCGTGTTCTCCTGGTTTGGGCAATTTCTAATAATGTGGCCCGGTTTTCCACATTTATAAAAAACTACATTGGCATAACTTGCTCCGACACTACTTGCTCTGCCATTACTCGTTCCGACACCATTTGTTCCTTTCGTTCTGTTAACCCCTGGTCCGTAGACCTCACACTTTATGACCATTTCTTTTACACTTGTTGCAAAATTTGGTGCAGAACCCCGAGTGATACTTTTCACACCTTTGGCATAGCTGCTTCTGATTGTTGTTGTTGTTGCGGTTGTTATTCTTGTTGGGATGATTGTTGTAGTTGCTGTTGTTGTTGTTGTTGTTGTTGTTGTTGTTGTTGTTGTTGTTGTTGTTGTTGTTGTTGTTGTTGTTGTTGTTGTTGTTGTTGTTGGGCCATTTGTTGTAGTTGCGATTGATGTTGCGATTGTTGGAATAATTGTTGTGATTATTATTGTAATTGATGTTGTTGTTGTATTGGTGATTCTTATCACCGTTTTCCTCCCACTTTCTTTTGACTTGCTTCACATTAGCCTCTTCAGCCATCTGTTCTTTAATTCTTTCCTCAATCTGGTTCACTAGTTTGTGAGCCATTCTACATGCCTGTTGTATGGAGGCGGGCTCGTGTGAACTTATATCTTCTTGGATTCTTTCCGGTAATCCATTCACAAACGCGTCGATCTTCTCTTCCTCATCTTCGAACGCTCCCAGACACAATAGGCACAATTCTGTGAATCGTCTTTCGTACGTGGTAATATCAAATCCTTGGGTTCGTAACCCTCTAAGTTCTGTCTTGAGCTTATTGACCTCGGTTCTGGGACGGTACTTCTCGTTCATCAAATGCTTGAATGCTGACCACGGTAGTGCATACGCATCATCTTGTCCCACTTGCTCTAGATAGGTATTCCACCATGTTAACGCAGAACCTGTAAAGGTATACGTAGCGTACTTCACTTTGTCCTCTTCAGTACACTTACTTATGGCAAACACCGATTCGACCTTCTCGGTCCACCGTTTCAATCCGATCGGTCCTTCGGTTCCATCAAATTCCAAAGGTTTGCAGGCAGTGAATTCTTTGTAGGTGCATCCTACACGATTTCCTGTACTGCTAGATCCAAGGTTATTGTTGGTATGTAGCGCAGCCTGTACTGCGGCTATGTTTGAAGCTAGAAAAGTACGGAATTCCTCTTCATTCATATTCATGGTGTGTCGAGTAGTCGGTGCCATTTCCTTCAAAATAGTCAAATGGAACAAGTTAATCATACAGAATATTAAGAGTAGTTAATAGTATTTCGTAGCATAATATGAACTCATTTATAAAAGCTTTTTCTTCATATTAGCGTTTTATAAGTTTAAATTCGGGTAGTACCTACCCTTTAAGTTCATACTTAGTAGCTAATATACAATTCAACTACTACAATTCTATATGAAAAACTGATTATAATAATATTTCGCGTTCAAACTTTTATATAATATTTTACAAACTTACAATACCGCTTATTTTACATAAAGCATGAAATATAGCACACAATAACTTTGATACAAGATAGTTATGAAGATAATTCTAGTTAATAAATAAGGCGTTCAGCAAAGGCAACAAAGACACGTATTTCATACGTCCAGAAACAAGTCATGCATTCTGGTTTTACTAATACCACTTCCCATCCTTGGTCTTGTGGAACGTAACCGTTGTGACCGATAGTATGCCAACGTGTTGTAATGTCGTCAAAAGGACGAAGGTTATGTAATGACCAACAGTCTCGTAATAACCTAAAAACCTCATTTCTTACCCCAATTACCGAATCCGTCACTTGTCGGAACGTTTTGTTTAATAGTTGTAGCCCGATGTTCTTTTTCTCACTTTGGTGAGAAGCGAACATTACTAACCCGTAAGCATAGCATGCTTCTTTATGTTGCATGTTAGCCGCTTTTTCTAAATCATGAAGTCCTATATTCGGATACATTGAGTCAAAATAATTTCTTAACCCGTTGCGTAAAATAGCATTTGGGTTCCCCGCAATATATGCGTCAAAGTAAACACATCGTAACTTATGGGTTTCCCAATGTGATATCCCCCATCTTTCAAACGAAAGTCTCTTATAAACCAAGACATTCTTGGAACGTTCTTCGAATGTCTTACAAACTGATTTCGCCGTAAATAGTTGTGCCGAAGAATTCTGACCGACTCTAGACAAGATTTCATCAATCATGTCTCCGGGTAAGTCTTCTAAAATATTGGGTTGTCTATCCATTTTGTGTTTTTATAGTGTAAAATAGACAAGAGTTAGATTCATAAAAGATACTTATTAATACAAGCAATTTTTACATATATCGTAAAGCATAAGCACACTATATTACATATATTACACCGCACAAATACAACTATCTTATTCCGACTCACTCGTTTCTTCTTTTTCGAACTTGGTTCTTTTTGCTAAGTTTTTAGGGATATATGATGTTCCCCTAATACGAGCCATCATTTTCCACATTGGTTTAGAAAAACCTGGTGTTTTAGAGGTTCCCGGGTTATTGTCACAACTTAAGAAATACGGGTGTTGACGATACATATAAAGTTCATCGGGTTTGGAATCAAATTTCTCTATTTTTATGCCCTTTCCCTTATTGTTCTCTTTTGCCTTATTAAATTGTGTTGGGGTAATTTCTATAACATCATCGGAATCCTTGTCGGGATCCGATTCATCGGAGAATTGGTAATCCTCCCAATACTTTGCTTCCTTGGCGGAAACACCATTGACCATAATTAACTTTGGTCGGTTGGTTGAGGATTTTCTTCTACTTAACTGTTTTATTATTTCCCCCACTGGTTCTATTTCTTCTTTCGGTTCCGATTCTTCTTCCGGTTCCGATTCTTCTTCCGGTTCCGACTCTTCTTCCGGTTCCTCTTCGGGAACTTGTGAATCAGTCCACGAATCATTCCAATTTACATTTGACTCTTCATTATTATTAGGTGAGTCAATGGGACTTGTTCCAGAGGTAGACATCTATCACATAATATCAAACGCGTTAAGAGATTAATATATCACATAATATTCACATGTTAAAAATATATAGTTTCCAACAAAATTTGTTAAGCAATCATTTTTCAAGTAAACACGGTCGAAGTCCAGACTCACTAATGCATCCTAACAAACTCGATAAGACATACTAATGCAAAATTCTGGTTCTCTAAGACCAACGCTCGGATACCAACTAAAATGTCCCGTTCTTATTGATTAAAAACGTTCCATATTAATTGATTTCGTTGCGAGGTTTTGACCTCTATATGAGACATTTTTTCAAAGACTGCGTTCATTTTTAAAACAAACCATAACCTTTATTTCATAAATAAAGGTTTAAAAGCTTTACGTAGATTATCAAATAATGATAATCTAAAATATCCTGTTTACACACGACCATTACATAATGGTTTACAATACAAATATGTTACATCGAAATCAGTTTTGTGAATGCAGTTTTTACACAATATCATACAAACATGGACTCCAAATCTTGTCCTTATTTTAGTATGCAACAGCGGAAGCTCTTAGTATTCACCTGAGAATAAACATGCTTTAAACGTCAACAAAAATGTTGGTGAGTTATAGGTTTAACCTATATATATATCAAATCGTCACAATAGACCACAAGATTTCATATTTCAATACACATCCCATACATCGAGATAAAAATCATTCATATGGTGAATACCTGGTAACCGACATTAACAAGATGCATATATAAGAATATCCCCATCATTCCGGGACACCCTTCGGATATGATATAAATTTCGAAGTACTAAAGCATCCGGTACTTTGGATGGGGTTTGTAAGGCCCAATAGATCTATCTTTAGGATTCGCGTCAATTAGGGTGTCTGTTCCCTAATTCTTAGATTACCAGACTTAATAAAAAGGGGAATATTCGATTTCGGTAATTCAACCATAGAATGTAGTTTCACGTACTTGTGTCTATTTTGTAAATCATTTATAAAACCTGCATGTATTCTCATCCCAAAAATATTAGATTTTAAAAGTGGGACTATAACTCACTTTCACAGATTTTTACTTCGTCGGGAAGTAAGACTTGGCCACTGGTTGATTCACGAACCTATAACAATATATACATATATATCAAAGTATGTTCAAAATATATTTACAACACTTTTAATACATTTTGATATTTTAAGTTTATTAAGTCAGTTGTCCTCGTTAGTAGTGAAATGTCCCGTTCTTATTGATTAAAAACGTTCCATATTAATTGATTTCGTTGCGAGGTTTTGACCTCTATATGAGACGTTTTTCAAAGACTGCATTCATTTTAAAACAAACTATAACCTTTATTTCATCAATAAAGGTTTAAAAAGCTTTACGTAGATTATCAAATAATGATAATCTAAAATATCCTGTTTACACACGACCATTACATAATGGTTTACAATACAAATATGTTACAACAAAATAAGTTTCTTGAATGCAGTTTTTACACAATATCATACAAGCATGGACTCCAAATCTCGTCCTTATTTAAGTATGCGACAGCGGAAGCTCTTAATAATCACCTGAGAATAAACATGCTTAAAACGTCAACAAAAATGTTGGTGAGTTATAGGTTTAACCTATATATATCAAATCATAATAATAGACCACAAGATTTCATATTTCAATACACATCCCATACATAGAGATAAAAATCATTCATATGATGAACACCTGGTAACCGACATTAACAAGATGCATATATAAGAATATCCCCATCATTCCGGGACACCCTTCGGATATGATATAAATTTCGAAGTACTAAAGCATCCGGTACTTTGGATGGGGTTTGTTAGGCCCAATAGGTCAATCTTTAGGATTCGCGTCAATTAGGGTGTTTGTTCCCTAATTCTTAGATTACCAGACTTAATAAAAAGGGGCATATTCGATTTCGATAATTCAACCATAGAATGTAGTTTCACGTACTTGTGTCTATTTTGTAAATCATTTATAAAACCTGCATGTATTCTCATCCCAAAAATATTAGATTTTAAAAGTGGGACTATAACTCACTTTCACAGATTTTTACTTCGTCGGGAAGTAAGACTTGGCCACTGGTTGATTCACGAACCTATAACAATATATACATATATATCAAAGTATGTTCAAAATATATTTACAACACTTTTAATATATTTTGATGTTTTAAGTTTATTAAGTCAGCTGTCCTCGTTAGTAACCTACAACTAGTTGTCCACAGTTAGATGTACAGAAATAAATCGATAAATATTATCTTGAATCAATCCACGACCCAGTGTATACGTATCTCAGTATTGATCACAACTCAAACTATATATATTTTGGAATCAACCTCAACCCTGTATAGCTAACTCCAACATTCACATATAGAGTGTCTATGGTTGTTCCGAAATATATATAGATGTGTCGACATGTTAGGTCGAAACATTGTATACGTGTCTATGGTATCTCAAGATTACATAATATACAATATAAGTTGATTAAGTTATGGTTGGAATAGATTTGTTACCAATTTTCACGTAGCTAAAATGAGAAAAATTATCCAATCTTGTTTTACCCATAACTTCTTCATTTTAAATCCGTTTTGAGTGAATCAAATTGCTATGATTTCATATTGAACTCTATTTTATGAATATAAACAGAAAAAGTATAGGTTTATAGTCGAAAAAATAAGTTACAAGTCGTTTTTGTAAAGGTAGTCATTTCAGTCGAAAGAACGACGTCTAGATGACCATTTTAGAAAACATACTTCCACTTTGAGTTTAACCATAATTTTTGGATATAGTTTCATGTTCATAATAAAAATCATTTTCTTAGAATAACAACTTTTAAATCAAAGTTTATCATAGTTTTTAATTAACTAACCCAAAACAGCCCGCGGTGTTATTACGACGGCGTAAATCCGGTTTTACAGTGTTTTTCGTGTTTCCAGGTTTTAAATCATTAAGTTAGCATATCATATAGATATAGAACATGTGTTTAGTTGATTTTAAAAGTCAAGTTAGAAGGATTAACTTTTGTTTGCGAACAAGTTTAGAATTAACTAAACTATGTTCTAGTGATTACAAGTTTAAACCTTCGAATAAGATAGCTTTATATGTATGAATTGAATGATGTTATGAACATCATTACTACCTTAAGTTCCTTGGACAAAACCTACTGGAAAAGAGAAAAATGGATCTAGCTTCAACGGATCCTTGGATGGCTCGAAGTTCTTGAAGCAGAATCATGACACGAAAACAAGTTCAAGTAAGATCATCACTTGAAATAAGATTGTTATAGTTATAGAAATTGAAACAAAGTTTGAATATGATTATTACCTTGTATTAGAATGATAACCTACTGTAAGAAATAAAGATTTCTTGAGGTTGGATGATCACCTTACAAGATTGGAAGTGAGCTAGCAAACTTGAAAGTATTCTTGATTTTATGTAACTAGAACTTGTAGAATTTATGAAGAACACTTAGAACTTGAAGATAGAACTTGAGAGAGATCAATTAGATGAAGAAAATTGAAAATGAAAAAGTGTTTGTAGGTGTTTTTGGTCGTTGGTGTATGGATTAGATATAAAGGATATGTAATTTTGTTTTCATGTAAATAAGTCATGAATGATTACTCATATTTTTGTAATTTTATGAGATATTTTATGCTAGTTGCAAAATGATGGTTCCCACATGTGTTAGGTGACTCACATGGGCTGCTAAGAGCTGATCATTGGAGTGTATATACCAATAGTACATACATCTAAAAGCTGTGTATTGTACGAGTACGAATACGGGTGCATACGAGTAGAATTGTTGATGAAACTGAACGAGGATGTAATTGTAAGCATTTTTGTTAAGTAGAAGTATTTTGATTAGTGTATTAAACTCTTTCAAAAGTGTATAAATACATATTAAAACACTACATGTATATACATTTTAACTGAGTCGTTAAGTCATCGTTAGTCGTTACATGTAAGTGTTGTTTTGAAACCTTTAGGTTAACGATCTTGTTAAATGTTGTTAACCCAATGTTTATAATATCAAATGAGATTTTAAATTATTATATTATCATGATATTATCATGTATGAATATCTCTTAATATGATATATATACATTAAATGTCTTTACAACGATAATCGTTACATATATGTCTCGTTTAAAAATCATTAAGTTAGTAGTCTTGTTTTTACATATGTAGTTCATTGTTAATATACTTAATGATATGTTTACTTATCATAGTATCATGTTAACTATATATATATCCATATATATGTCATCATATAGTTTTTACAAGTTTTAACGTTCGTGAATCACCGGTCAACTTGGGTGGTCAATTGTCTATATGAAACATATTTCAATTAATCAAGTCTTAACACGTTTGATTGCTTAACATGTTGGAAACATTTAATCATGTAAATATCAATCTCAATTAATATATATAAACATGGAAAAGTTCGGGTCACTACAAGTAACCTACAACTAGTTGTCCACAGTTAGATGTATAGAAATAAATCGATAAATATTATCTTGAATCAATCCACGACCCGGTGTATACGTATCTCAGTATTGATCACAACTCAAACTATATATATATTTTGGAATCAACCTCAACCCTGTATAGCTAACTCCAACATTCACATATAGAGTGTCTATGGTTGTTCCGCAATATATATATATAGATGGGTCGACATGATAGGTCGAAACATTGTATACGTGTCTATGGTATCTCAAGATTACATAATCTACAGTATAAGTTGATTAGGTTATGGTTGGAATAGATTTATTACTAACTTTCACGTAGGTAAAATGAGTAGTTTTTATCAATCTTGTTTTACTCGCCATTTCTTCGTTTCTAATCCGTTTTGAGTGATTCCAGTGGCCACGGTTTCGTATTGAACTTAACTTTATGAATCTAAACAGAAAAAGTATATGTTTATAGTCGAAAATACAAGTTACAGGTCATTTTTGAAAGAGGTAGCCATTTCCGTCGAAAGAACGACATCTTGATGACCATTTTGAAAAACATACTTTCACTTTGAGTTTAACCATGATTTTTGGATATAGTTTCATGTTCATAAGAAAATTCATTTTTCCAGAAGTATAGCTTTTAAATCAAAGTTCTTCTTAGCTTTTAATTATCCCAACCAAAACAGCCCCCGGTTTTACTACGACGGCGTATATCCAGTTTTATAGTGTTTATCATGTTTCCGGGTTTTAAATCATTAAGTTAGCATATCATATAGATATAGAACATGTGTTTAGTTGATTTTAAAAGTATAGTTAGAAGGATTAACTTTATTTGCGAACAAGTTTAGAATTAACTAAACTATGTTCTAGTGATTACAAGTTTATAACGTTGAATAAGACAGCTTTTTATGTATGAATCGAATGATGTTATGAACATCATTACTACCTCAAGTTCCTTGGATAAACCTACTGGAAATGAGAAAAATGGATCTAGCTTCAAAGGATCCTTGGATGGCTTGAAAGTTCTTGAAGCAGAATCATGACACGAAAACAATTTCAAGTAAGATTTCCACTCGAAATAAGATTGTTATAGTTATAGAAATTGAATTAAAGTTTGAATATGATTATTACCTTGTATTAGAAAGATAACATACTGTAAGTAACAAAGGTTTCTTGATCTTGGATGATTACTTGGAATGGATTTAGAAAACTTGGAAGTAAACTTGCAATCTTGGAAGTATTCTTGATTTTATGAAACTAGAACTTTTGGAATTTATGAAGAACACTTAGAACTTGAAGATAGAACTTGAGAGAGATCAATTATATGAATAAAATTGAAGAATTAAAGTGTTTGTAGGTGTTTTTGGTCATTGGTGTATGGATTAGATATAAAGGATGTGTAATTTTGTTTACATGTAAATAAGTCATGAATGATTACTCATATTTTTGTAATTTTATGAGATATTTCATGCTAGTTGCCAAATAATGGTTCCCACATGTGTTAGGTGACTCAAATGGGCTACTAAGAGCTGATCATTGGAGTGTATATACCAATAGTACATACATCTAAAAGCTGTGTATTGTACGAGTACAAATACGGGTGCATACGAGTAGAATTGTTGATGAAACTGAACGAGGATGTAATTGTAAGTATTTTTATTAAGTAGAAGTATTTTGATAAGTGTCTTGAAGTCTTTCAAAAGTGTATGAATACATATTAAAACACTACATGTATATACATTTTAACTGAGTCGTTAAGTCATCGTTAGTCGTTATATGTAAGTGTTGTTTTGAAACCTTTAGGTTAACGATCTTGTTAAATGTTGTTAACCCAATGTTTATAATATCAAATGAGATTTTAAATTATTATATTATCATGATATTATGATGTACGAATATCTCTTAATATGATCTATATACATTAAATGTCGTTACAACGATAATCGTTACATATATGTCTCGTTTCAAAATCATTAAGTTAGTAGTCTTATTTTTACATATGTAGTTCATTGTTAATACACTTAATGATATATTTACTTATCATTTAACATAATTAACCAAGTGTATCAATATCTTAATATGATTCATATGTACCTAGTAAGACGTTATAACGATAATCGTTATATATATCGTTTTCGAGTTTCTTAATTTAATAGTCTCATTTTTATGTATATAACTCATTGTTAAAATACCTAATGAGATACATACTTATAATAAAATCATGTTAACTATATATATAACCATATATATATCATCGTATAGTTTTTACAAGTTATAACGTTCGTGAATCACCGGTCAACTTGGGTGGTCAATTGTCTATATGAAACCTATTTCAATTAATCAAGTCTTAACAAGTTTGATTGCTTAACATGTTGGAAACACTTAATCATGTAAATAACAATTTCATTTAATATATATATAAACATGGAAAAGTTCGGGTCACTACAGTACCTACCCGTTAAATAAATTTTGTCCCGAAATTTTAAGCAGTTGGAGGTGTTGACATATCTTCTGGAAATAAATGCGGGTATTTCTTCTTCATCTGATCTTCATACTCCCAGGTGAACTCGGGTCCTCTACGAGCATTCCATCGAACTGCCATGAAATATAAACGTTAATGGTGACCGAGAAAGAAGTTGTAGAACTGCCATTCTTTTCTTCTCTTCTTGCTACGGTTCCCTTTGTGTTCTCTGTTTCAAATGAGCAGCAAATCAAAACAACGAAACCCTTAAGTGGTTAAGTGGGCTTAGGAGTTTAAATTGTTGGGCCATGTTTGTTTTGTTGTTGGACTGAAAATATAGATGATGATACATGGTATACGAATAGTGGTTAAAAGAATTTAAGCTGTGAAATTAAAATAGAAACTTCAAGGCAGTGTAAGGGTTACGGAGGTTTGTGTTTAAGCAAAAGGTCTTGAGTTCGAAACCAGGCGGTGGCATATTCAATTTTTTTTTTAAAAGGAAGATGTAGAACAGACAGAGATATAGGTTAAATAAATTTAGTTAAGTGTTATGAAGAGAAGCTGCAGCGTATTAAATAAATTTAGTTAAGTGTTATGAAGAGAACCTGCAGCGTACTAGTTAAGGGGTATTTTGGGTTAACGGGAGATCGCGGGTTCAAACCTGGACTTGGGCATTTTTTTAAGAGCTACTTCTTTGAGGTAGTAATTTTACTTGATTTACTATTTTATTATTATTATTATTATTATTATTATTATTATTATTATTATTATTATTATTATTATTATTATTATTATTATTATTATTATTATTAGTATTATTATTATTATTATTATTATTATTATATTATTATTATGGCTAATAATACTATCATCCTTAAAAATGTGATTTTTATCATTTATAAAAGTATGATTATTAGTAATATGATTATCATTTATATTATTATCATAAGTGTTATTATTGTAATTAGTATCATCATTAATATTAATATTAAAATTATTATTACTATTATTATTATAAGTATTATTATTAGTATTATTAAGTAGATTATTATTAGTAGTATCGTTAGGATTAAAACCATTCTCATTAATATTAAAAATTATTATTATAATTATCATTATTATTAGTATTATTATCAAAACTATTAATATAAGTATCATTACTAAATATTTTTAGTATTAATATTATCATAAAAAGATACAAATTTTTATTTACTATTATTAATATTATTTTACCAAATAAATAGCTATATAAGAATATATTTAATACATATCACATAACAACATTAATATTTTCTTAATAAATACTAATTATTTATATAAAGTATATCAAATAAATATAACTAATTTAGTTAATAATGAAACATACAAGTTACTAAAATAACAATTAATAATAATACATAAACTTGTCCGATTACGATTATATGTGTTAATATATATATATATACTGGATATAGGTTCGTGAATTCGAAGTCAACCATGCATTGTTCAGTTCCGTCGTATGCATATTTTTACTACAAAATATCGTATTGTGAGTTCATTTGATTCCCTTTTACTCTTTACATTTTTGGGACTGAGAATACATGCGCTACTTTTACAACTGCTTTATTAAATGCTTTTGAAATACATTTTGAACTGCGAATACATGAAATGCTTTTATAAATGTTTGACGAGATAGACACAAGCAAAACATTCCTCGAATGAATTATGTGGACGTGATAATTGCCACCATTGAATTATGTGGACGTGATAATTGCCACAATTGATATGAATATTTTTCCCCTGATTATTATTGCTTGGTAACCTAAGAATTAGGGAACATCACTAATTTTGAGAATTAGTGCATGCCTAATTGACGCGAATCCTAAAGGTAGCTACCGGGTTTAACACCCCCACCCAGAATGTTCACTAGACGGAAGAGCTAGTGAGCGTGGTGTTTAATACTTCGAGGTTTATATATTATACAGACGAGATGTTCTGTTTTGGGGATATTATTAATGCGCATTATATGTTAAGGTCGGTTACCAAGCCAAGCAATGAAAGTAAAGTGAATGTTATGTATCGAGAGAATGATGTTATACACAGGTTATGTGTATGTTATTTTTGTGCACGAGATATGTGTACGATTACTAAGATTTATGAAAAATGGATTTTGTACACGAGAAATGTGTACTGTATTTAAAAGATATCGCATGTACATTACAGGTGGGTATAGGATTCGGGCCCATTTGTACCATGCAGGATTTAAATCTTGTGGTCTATCAAAATGATAAATTTTATTGCTTTATGATAAACCTATGAACTCACCAACCTTTTGGTTGACACTTTAAAGCATGTTTATTCTCAGGTATGAAAGAAATCTTTCGCTGTGTATTTGCTCATTTTAAAGATATTACATGGAATCGTTCATGGCATATAAAGGTCAGTACCTCGCAATGGGACCATCTGCTGAAGACTTCGTCCAGGTGGATTAGGACGGGTCACTACACTTTTAGTTTAATATTAGTTTAATCAACACTTTCTTAAAACCCCCCAATCAACTTTGGATAATTATTAGTGTTTTCGGAATCCCAATTAAATCGCTCTATGTGGAACGAACTTGGACTTGCTATTAGCTTTACTTTACGATTGGGACTAGCTGCCTAGATGTGTGATAATAATTGTCTAGTAGTATTTTCATAACATCACTCCTCATAGTTAAATTGAATTTTGTTTATTCCATTTTCACGTTCAAAATCAAAATCTTCCTCACATGAACTTCTCACATAATTTTGAAGCAACCCAAGTCGAAGATAAGAAGCTTCATACACGGGTGGTACCTCAGATTGAATTGAAAGCAAAGTCCTTCGATTCTCAAAACCTAAACCAAAACCTTTAGGTAACTACCTTCGTTTGTTTAAACTGATTATTTGTTGAGACTGATCTATCTTATAAAACTTGTTTTCATATAAGGTTAATTTGTTTTTCAACTCATCAATCTCCATAGTAAACTTGTTGCATTCACAATATTTCAAAAAAACTGCATGATTTAAATCAAAAATTTTATCATTTAAAGCTTTAAAGTTAGGTTGAAAATCTTTAATTGTCGTTTTATGCATTTGAACCTCTTCATGTAAGGCTTTTGCTCTCAAAGTCTCTCTAGTCCGTTCTATCTTGAGCATCTTAATACTATCATGCGACTGGGTAATTTCTTGTTCTAACAGAACAGTAGCAACATTCACTTTCGAATCAAATTCAGAAGAAGAAAATATTTTTTTAAGAGAAACATTCTCAACTTCTAATTTATTAAGTTTTGATTTTAAAGACTAACTCATTTAAGAAATCGTTTTTTTTTTTTTTTTTTGAAAGTGTGTCGTTATCTTTTTCCAATTCTCTTATCTCTTGATCTTTTTCGTTAATAACCTTTGTTAATAATTTTATTTCTCTCATAGAAGTCTTCTTTTCGTTAGTTAAGTTGAGAATATGTGTCTTCGTCATATTAAACTGAATAACATCGTCATGAAGTTCTACCTCATTAGCAGTTTTTCCAGCATCAATACTGGTAGAATCCTGATCCAACCAAGTCTATTGTTCAGCCATCAACACAGTTCCTGCCTCTTGTTGCTTAGCAAGAAATAGTTTCTACTTGTAGTAGTTGGAATATTTCTTAACCGACAGACGACATTCCCTTACAAAATGTCCCGGTTTCCCCCAGTTGAAACATGTTTAATCTCTGGTTGATCTCCATCAGTTGGGGTCACCACAAATTTAGTACTTTTTGGTTTTGCTTTGAAATCATATTTCTTCAAGGAGTAAGATGAAGCAGTTATTGTTTGAAGGTTAATGTTGGTTGGTGTTCCCTTGGTATATTTTCTTTGAATGGACTTAGAGAAGAAAACCATCATTTTCAGCATATCCTTATCGGATTGATCTATCTCAAAATCACAGAGGCCATCAAAATCTTCTGGTTCTTCAATGATCGGATTTGAAGATGAGCATAGAATTTTGGTGTAAGTACGTTGTGGTTGTTGTTGTTGAGTTTGATGATGATATGGGTGTTGAGATTAAGCGTACATGGTTTGAGGTTGAGAATAACCAGCTTGAGAGTAGTTAGATTGTTGATGATGAGAACAAGAAGCTACTAGAGCCAAAGTATCCATGGAATGTGGAGTTTGCTTTGAATTCTTCTTCAACTTCATAGACACCTCAGATTGATTAAGAGCAGGCGTCTCAATAATATCATGAATATCAACTGTTGCAATGTTCATGTTTTGCTTGATAATCATAGCATGTTTTGACCAAACATGTTCCATATTATCTAAACACTTGATGTTAAGCTCGATCATTGTTTTTTCAACTTTGTTCTCGCGAAGCTCATTCTTAAGATTGCAAAATCTTTTGTACATATCTTCAACCAATTCTCCCTCAAGTTGTTTAAATGCTTCATATTTGCTCAAAGCATTTGCCATTCGAGTTTTTTGACAAGTTTCTAAACCCTTCAGTTGATGATTGATCTCATCCCATATGGCTTTCCCGGAAAGTGCCATAAGTAAATATGACCTTGAGAGTTTGACCCCTTTCGTTCGATTCTTCTGTTGTGTATCCATTTAACTTCAGGTCAAAGGAATTGTGCTACTCGGTTGAGTGTAGTTGACCGGTCCATTGTAGAGAGAATCCATGATCTCATCACACAAATCATGGTGGTCGATGAAGTCTAAAAATCAATCTCTCCGTTGAGAGAAATTTCCCTGGTAAAGTACTGGAGGACGAGTGTACGAGCCCAAAGCTAATGCTTTCTTTGTCGTCATCTTAGCAAAAACTTTACTAAGATTTTTCTCTTAGCACAGCTTAACTCACACAAATATCTCAAAATTAAATTGTTTACACAGTTAACAATACAATATAGTCCAAAAGTTGCTAAAATTGAACTAATAAGTCTATAAGTTTCATTCAAAAGTTCTTTAGTTGATAACTAGTAGTTAAGTATCATGGACTAACAACTTAACAATTTTAATCAAATGGGCTTAGACTATCAATAATGAGCTAGTATGCAATTGGACTAACTGGGTTTTGAATCTTAACAATTGAGTCTAGAAATTAAACTAATGGGACTAGGCCTTTACATGCACTAGTTAACTAATTAGGCCTGAGAAACTAGGCTAAATATACTTGTTTAATATTAGGCCTGGATTGAATGATGATTGGGCCTTGGGTCTTAACAAACTGACAACTGGGGATTGTACAGTTGAACCACTTAGAATAAATTTCAACAATTGGGTTTGTATAATTAATTGGTTGAGCTGCTACAATAAAAGCAATAAATAAACTTCAAAAATAAGTTGCAGTGAACGAGATTTGCCCTTAATATGCAAACCAGAGTACCAATCAACTGAGCTGTTTTGCTGTTCTGAAATATTTCACAACTTACGCTTTATAACCTTCGTTTTCCTGTGTCTTTCTTCCTAGAAATATAAAATCTAATTTCAATCCACGTATTCTTCTTCTACTTCGTTTTCCCAATATTAGAACCCTAAAGAACAAATAATTTTTAATTCGAATCAAATGCAATTAACACCTTAAAACCCTTCTAAATTTACTCGTCAATTTCCCAAATTCATATCCACTTCTTCTCTTCTCTTCTTTTTCCCAAAACACCAAAAAGAAACCCTAATTTCTAATAAAATTGGGCAGCATTTCGTTAGGTATACAGACAATTGTGAAATACTTATTCGTACGGATACAAGTTTGTATACATATGGATTGAGATGTATACGTACTAATGGAGATCTATAGGTACGTATGGAGATGTATACGTACGTATGGAGATGTACACAGTTTGGACAATTATGGTTGTGATTTAAAACAGTTGTGAATGTATTCGTGTGATTTGATACGGACGGATATGTATATGTACGGAATTGAGTTGAAAGTATACGGATGGAGTTATTGAGTTTGTTAGTTTTCCGGTAAGCGTTTAACAGTGGTGCTATGGTGGCGATGACCAAAAACTTCGATTTAGAAGTTGAAAACTTGCAGATTACTTCGTTGTAAGTTTCTTAACACTTTTACAATCTTAGTTTTTCCAGAAAACACACGAAATTAATGAAATCGAATCAAAAAATAGTTTGACATTTTTACACTGAAAATTGCAAATTATGAACTTGTTTTTTGATGTTTTAAAAAAAATGTTTTAAAAAAATTTTCAATTGCAGTAGTTTGTATGTGATCAGGTAGACCTTCGACAGTTGAGTTTACATGATTGAAATACTAAAACAATGATTTTGATTTTTTACTTGAAACCGAAAAACAGAGACTTAAAAATTCAAACAAATTTCGATAGGAAACACGAATTTGGAGCCGTGGAACGATCAAACTAGTTGATTTTGCTCTGATACCACATGTTTAGTAACAAATCAAGAATGAATTTGTGTTGTGATTGAGTTTGGGTCGAATTACACAAATCGGGGAAAATTACACTTAGAGACAGAATGCACTAAAATACCTTTAAAAAAATGAAAATTATGTATAAAAGACTTGGTGCGTTTGATAAATCTGAATGATTTAGCGCTGAATGGTTCAGAATCTGAATGGTTCAGAGCCTCTGAATAAAGTTTGCTCTGAATAAAAATAAGCTGTTTGATAATCGTTTTAAATGAACAATATGAACTGAGTAATATTACATTATTAGCGTGTTACATGAATAAATAATACAATATACTTGTTGGTTACACGTTCTGGATGTGATTTGAAAAGAATGTTACCGAAACATTAGGCTCTTAATGGTTAAGAGAGTGTTTCAACTCTGAATGGTTCAGCACTTAATTCTGAACCATTTAGCATTATATGTCATTCAGAGGTCAGAAACAAACACGCTGAATGCTGAATGGTTCAGCATTCAGCGCTGAATCATTCCATTAAGAAGCAAACAAACGCATCCTTAGTTCACTAGTTGAGTTGGTGGTATTTATACTCTAATATCATCACTCTTACTGTAACATCCCGCGTTTTTCCGTTAAATTTAATTTTAACACCGTCTTTTTTTTTTAAACATAATCTTTCGTATTTAAATTAATAGTTTCCGTGAGTAACGTTCATTATATTCCCGCTATTTAATTTTGACATCACCCGTTTACTCGAGCGTTTTAAAATATTCGTTTGGTTAATTACCGCACCCGCTTTGAAACTTGAGGGACCAATCTCGTCACTTGGCCAAATTGGGGCAACTAGTCACCACCTCCCCACCTTCCTCACCATTCAATCACCTCCATCTCTCTCTCTTTCTCTCTAGCAAGAACACACACACAAACACCCAATTCAAACATTCATCATCTAAATTCGGATCGGGAAGCAAACTTCAAAACAAATTACATATTCGTGATCCTCTCTTCATCCTCTACAATTTGATACCAACTTCATCTCTTTTGGGTAACAATTCTAAAACTCTAGATTTCTCTAAATTCGTGTTTTTGACTTGAAATGGTGTTAGTTAGTGTCTATGGCTCGTGTATAACATGAATATATGTTTTGTTTGCTCGATTTGTGGTTTGGAGTAACTAGTTTGAGTTTTTGAAATGGGTTTGCTTAATCCTTGATTTTGGATGAGTTAATGTTGTTAGATTGTTAAAGTGCATGTTTTAATTGTGTTACTAGTATCATTAGCCACATTTTGATGTGTAGGTTGATTAAGAAAACTTCAAAAACCCGATTAATGATTTTGTGATGTTTGACTAGGGTTTGATAGTTCTTGACATGAACTTTTTGATGCTTAAATGTCATGAAATGGTAATTGTTAGTGTTTAGTGGTAATGTATGCTTCATTACCTTCAAAACGGCATATCATATGTGTAAATTGAATTCCCGGAACTCAAAATGCATTTGATGAACTTAAAACCTTGATTATGAACGTTTAATGCGGTTTTTGGCTGTTGTTAGTGATGAATTGCTTGATGAAATGTGCTTAGTTGTTTTCCTTGTCAAATTACCTTTCCAACGATATATGGTATGCATTTTAAATGTTTTCGGTGGATGAAATGTGTTAAATTGTGTTTTGGTTCGAGACTTAGTCTATTTTCTGCAAACAGCATTTTTCCCAGGTATGCGCGCCGCGCATACCACCGCGCGCCGCGCGAATCCAAAAACCCAGATGAATGGCCCTTTTAGTCAAGTTCTGACCTGGTTTTACACTTGGATGCGCGCCGCGCAACCCATTGCGCGCCGCGCAAAACCCCCAGGCCAGGCTCTTGTGTTTTTAAATGTTCTCAAAATGTTTCTCGCTTAACCGTAACTCCGATTAACATGAAAATCGGCTATTGTGTTCATATATGATTTCTCATCAGGGGAAAATTGTCGGATACCCGACCCGACCCCGTTGACTTTGACTTTGACCAAGTTTGACTTTTAGTCAAACTTAACCAAACTTTTATGCAAATGTTCTAACATGCTTTTATACGTGATTCTTGCATGAAACTTGACAACATGATTCACATGCTATACTAATCGAGTCGTAACGAGCCATAGGACTAATTGAACACATTTCGCCCGACCTTGTGTTGTAACCGGTCAATTGATATAACTTACTTGTTTAGGTCAAGGCTAAGCAACTTTCATGCATACGTTACTTTGTGAAGTACTTTTATACTCGTGCACTCGAGGTGAGATCATAGTCCCATCTTTCAACAACTTTTATACTTTTAAATTATGGGATGAGAAACATATACAGTTTTATACTACATACTTTATTACTTTGAACACAAGTACAAGGAAACAAACATTCCACAGCGAGTTAGAACAAAAATCCTCAATTCGATTATCATTAGTTACACTTGCAGGGTGTAAGCGAGAACTTATATTGTGTGGCCATACGGGTTTGACAAACCCTCATTACGGACGGTTCGCTACCGTCTACGGATGAAATATATTTTCGAGAAACAGTGTATGTCCTAACACTATTGTGATGGGGTTCTATGGAAGGAAACGTTAAGTCTTGATAATTGGGTGCTCGCGAACAATACTTTTGGAATGCAAACGATTATGATAATCAACGTTATGGGAATACTAAATCTTGTGGTTCAAAAACAACGTTTATTACAAACACCTATGATTTCACCAACGTTTTTTCGTTGACAGTTTTCTATATGTTTCTCAGGTTCATACTTGGCTATTTGATACATGCTTCCGCGTACACTCATACTTGCTTGGGGTCAAGCATACATGCATACACTCTGATTATTTGCTTGGAGTCAAGATACATACATACATACGCTAGTGATAGCACCTTTGGATTCAAACTTTTGTTTACATACTTACGCTATTTATAGCAACTATGTTTTTAAACTAATTATGTCGCAAGTTATTTCATTTATACTTTATGACTTTTGTAAACTTAGACTTGTTGTCGAACGGTTTTGTAAACTAAACTTGCAAGTCTTGTACCTTTCAAATGAATGCGACATAATTTTGGTCAAACGAGTCTCATATAGGGACTACGACCACGCAACGGGACCTAAGTTAACGGCGCCGTCAATAACGGTTTTGGTCGGGTCGTTACAAGTGGTATCAGAGCGTTGGTTGTAGGGAACTAGGACGTGCATTGGTGTGTCTAACAGAGTCGTTAGGACGCATTAGTGAGTCTAGACTACAACCGGATAGTTAGCATTTTCATTCTGACATACATTTGCTATAGATAGCACTTACTTGACTACTTGTGCATTATACTTGAATCATTCTTAGGCAAACTTTTTAATGGTACCCAACCTTCATCATACGAACTCGTATTCCGCCACTTTTTGGTAACACACGTAAATTCATGATTCATACACGTATGGATGACGACGACTTCATTAGTCACACTTGTTCGGGAACTCTGTCTCCCGGATTGTTATTTGCCACCGTTTCAACTTACTATCGGTTTCCCACTGGTGTTTCTTACTATCTACTTTTGGTGTTACTACCATCACTACTCTAGGTGAGTATCGTCATCAACATTTACCACTACGGTTGCGTGCTACTCGTTATCATGACTCGTTACTCTTTTCATACCTGAATACCTTATTGTCTGACTCGAAACACATTGACGTGAACAATCATTTATACACTTCCCTCGGGGAACGCTTCTTTATAGTTGCACTAATTCTTTCGATTTAATACGAGTCACGTTTGAGACGTCGTTACATTTTGTTCATTTTAGATTTTCGCGATGACACGAACTTGAATCTATAGAGTGATGTGGGGATGGAGGTATGAGTTAGCGTAATATAACGACACTCGATCAACGTGGTTATATTACGGTAAGACATACCAAAGTTTCTAGTGACGCGTGATGGTGGTTAGACTCGATCAACCTAAACACCACCATGCGCCATGTACATGACTTCATCTTTTCATGTTTGGACATCCGAAAACTCCGAGAATATTTATAACAACCATACCGGGGACACACCTTCAATTATTGTCAATTTATATTTATGCTTCCGAATGAATTACCGATTTCATTCGACTTCAACCGTATGTCACACGGGTATACTAGCTCGTCCTCGCGCAGTCTTATTGACTAACTACAATTTACTCGTTATGCTCGCACCGAGGCGGAAACTTCTCTCTCATCACACTCGTACTTTCGGTTCAGGAAATCTTTACTCTAAACTCTCAATGGAGGGAGAGACTCTCCACGTTATACTAGTATTCACCTCGAGGGTGAATAGTCCCGACGAACGTTTTTTTTTTCAGAAACCGATGAGAACTTGCCCCGACGAACGTTTTTGGAAACTGATAAATCTTTCGCGACGCGAATTTTCTTGAGAAACTTGTCCTAACAAACTTGTTCAAATATACCTTACGGAATGTACTCTGTTTCGGACCGAGATCCTCGTTTCACTTCTAGATTTTGGAGTGCCTCACAAAAAGCCTCGGGACCGCGTTTAGACATGAGTACCGCGTACCATCCACAACCCGACGGACCGAACAAACATACGATTTAAGTCTTGAAAACCATAATACGAATTTGTATTACCAACTTCAAATTTTCTTGAGAAACGTCTTTGCCTTTAATCAAACTCTCTTACTACAAAATTTTCATTCGAGTATTGACGCCACACCTTCGAAACCTTATATGACCGGAAACGTCATTCTCCTTTTGTCGAACCAAGTAAACGATGACCAATTCACCGGGACCGAGTTTATTCATGAGCAACCGAGAAAATTTATTCATATTCAGGTAAAACCCTACGCGACTCGTAATCACCAAGAGCTACGCCGATGTTAGACGTAAACGTTTCAAATTCCACGTGGGAAACCGCGTCACGTTAAGAGTCGCACCTTGGAAAGGTGCAATCCGTATCGGGAAACGTAGGAAGCTAAATCCGCTATATTTCGATCCTTTAAATTCTTGGGGTGTTTTGGACCCGTCGCTAGCCGTTTAGACTTTTCCGACTCATTTTGGGTCTCCGTTTATCCTACATTCGATGTATCAACTTAAAGACGTGTTTTGCGAAACGAGAACTTGTTATCTCCTTTGATGAACTCACTATCGACGATAACCCTCACTTCCTAGGAGGACCGGTTGAAACCATGAATCGTGAAGCCAAACCTTAAAACAACATACGACCCCGACCTTCAAGTTCGTTGAAATGCTCAAGGACGTACCTTCACTTATTCGTAGAATTTACAACGCAAGATCTCGAGTAAGATTCAACAACTACTACTTCCAACTAAATTTCGGGACGAAATTTCTTTTGAGGCGTGGATAATGTAACATCCCGCGTTTTTCCGTTAAATTTAATTTTAACACCGTCTTTTTTTTTAAAACATAATCTTTCGTATTTAAATTAATAGTTTCCGTGAGTAACGTTCATTATATTCCCGCTATTTAATTTTGACATCACCCGTTTACTCGAGCGTTTTAAAATATTCGTTTGGTTAATTACCGCACCCGCTTTGAAACTTGAGTGACCAATCTCGTCACTTGGCCAAATTGGGGCAACTAGTCACCACCTCCCCACCTTCCTCACCATTCAATCACCTCCATCTCTCTCTCTTTCTCTCTAGCAAGAACACACACACAAACACCCAATTCAAACATTCATCATCTAAATTCGGATCGGGAAGCAAACTTCAAAACAAATTACATATTCGTGATCCTCTCTTCATCCTCTACAATTTGATACCAACTTCATCTCTTTTGGGTAACAATTCTAAAACTCTAGATTTCTCTAAATTCGTGTTTTTGACTTGAAATGGTGTTAGTTAGTGTCTATGGCTCGTGTATAACATGAATATATGTTTTGTTTGCTCGATTTGTGGTTTGGAGTAACTAGTTTGAGTTTTTGAAATGGGTTTGCTTAATCCTTGATTTTGGATGAGTTAATGTTGTTAGATTGTTAAAGTGCATGTTTTAATTGTGTTACTAGTATCATTAGCCACATTTCGATGTGTAGGTTGATTAAGAAAACTTCAAAAATCCGATTAATGATTTTGTGATGTTTGACTAGGGTTTGATAGTTCTTGACATGAACTTTTTGATGCTTAAATGTCATGAAATGGTAATTGTTAGTGTTTAGTGGTAATGTATGCTTCATTACCTTCAAAACGGCATATCATATGTGTAAATTGGATTCCCGGAACTCAAAATGCATTTGATGAACTTGAAACCTTGATTATGAACGTTTAATGCGGTTTTTGGTTGTTGTTAGTGATGAATTGCTTGATGAAATGTGCTTAGTTGTTTTCCTTGTCAAATTACCTTTCCAACGATATATGGTATGCATTTTAAATGTTTTCGGTGGATGAAATGTGTTAAATTGTGTTTTGGTTCGAGACTTAGTCTATTTTCTGCAAACAGCATTTTTCCCAGGTATGCGCGCCGCGCATACCACCGCGCGCCGCGCGAATCCAAAAACCCGGATGAATGGCCCTTTTAGTCAAGTTCTGACCTGGTTTTACACTTGGATGCGCGCCGCGCAACCCATTGCGCGCCGCGCAAAACCCCCAGGCCAGGCTCTTGTGTTTTTAAATGTTCTCAAAATGTTTCTCGCTTAACCGTAACTCCGATTAACATGAAAATCGGCTATTGTGTTCATATATGATTTCTCATCAGGGGAAAATTGTCGGATACCCGACCCGACCCCGTTGACTTTGACTTTGACCAAGTTTGACTTTTAGTCAAACTTAACCAAACTTTTATGCAAATGTTCTAACATGCTTTTATACGTGATTCTTGCATGAAACTTGACAACATGATTCACATGCTATACTAATCGAGTCGTAACGAGCCATAGGACTAATTGAACACATTTCGCCCGACCTTGTGTTGTAACCGGTCAATTGATATAACTTACTTGTTTAGGTCAAGGCTAAGCAACTTTCATGCATACGTTACTTTGTGAAGTACTTTTATACTCGTGCACTCGAGGTGAGATCATAGTCCCATCTTTCAACAACTTTTATACTTTTAAATTATGGGATGAGAAACATATACAGTTTTATACTACATACTTTATTACTTTGAACACAAGTACAAGGAAACAAACATTCCACAGTTAGTTAGAACAAAAATCCTCAATTCGATTATCATTAGTTACACTTGCAGGGTGTAAGCGAGAACTTATATTGTGTGGCCATACGGGTTTGACAAACCCTCATTACGGACGGTTCGCTACCGTCTACGGATGAAATATATTTTCGAGAAACAGTGTATGTCCTAACACTATTGTGATGGGGTTCTATGGAAGGAAACGTTAAGTCTTGATAATTGGGTGCTCGCGAACAATACTTTTGGAATGCAAACGATTATGATAATCAACGTTATGGGAATACTAAATCTTGTGGTTCAAAAACAACGTTTATTACAAACACCTATGATTTCACCAACGTTTTTTCGTTGACAGTTTTCTATATGTTTCTCAGGTTCATACTTGGCTATTTGATACATGCTTCCGCGTACACTCATACTTGCTTGGGGTCAAGCATACATGCATACACTCTGATTATTTGCTTGGAGTCAAGATACATACATACATACGCTAGTGATAGCACCTTTCGATTCAAACTTTTGTTTACATACTTACGCTATTTATAGCAACTATGTTTTTAAACTAATTATGTCGCAAGTTATTTCATTTATACTTTATGACTTTTGTAAACTTAGACTTGTTGTCGAACGGTTTTGTAAACTAAACTTGCAAGTCTTGTACCTTTCAAATGAATGCGACATAATTTTGGTCAAACGAGTCTCATATAGGGACTACGACCACGCAACGGGACCTAAGTTAACGGCGCCGTCAATAACGGTTTTGGTCGGGTCGTTACACTTACAAAGCTTAAATTGGGTCAACAAAGTCAATGCACATCATCTATTCAAAGTCTTAACAAAGAAAAAGTTTATTAAAAATACAAAACAATTGAACTTCGTAAAAAACAATTGAAATTCATTATTTAATTTTAACTAAAATTAAATTTCATGAAACTAACTTGTGATGCATTATCCACTTGCCCCGTGAAAAAAACGTAATTAGCCCTTAGTTTTTAGTTTTTACACGTTCATATTGAGATATCCACATATATACGTCAAACTGTATACACAATAGTTTTAATTATGTGTCGTTGTAGTTGTGATCAACTTACAATTAATAAATGATACTCGCCTATGAAAACGAACTTTGAAATTATTTATTATTTATATATAGATTATATGCAATATCGTTAGTGCTTGACTAATACAACGTAATAGTATTTGTATTAATGCTTGATTCAATTAAAAGGTCAGCGAGATCTTAGAATCTTGTAAATTCAGACCTGTTACCAGATGCGGAGCTAGTAGAGGGGCTTGTGGGTGTCTAGCCTCCCCCAACCATTGTAGTGTATATGCTTTATGTATTGTGCTTTAATGAAAAAAAATTCGAGTTATAGATTTATAAAATTGAAGTTGGAGACTTGTTGTAGAGGAGAGCTAGTGTATTTGAAATTTCATTGAGTGTTAATAAGAGATTGAAACTGTGGATACCATTTGAAGTAGGTAAAGACTTGTAGATTTTAGAGTAATACTTGGGGAAGAAGATGAGTTTTTATCATTTTTTGAGGTCCCTATACTTTTAATCTACAGTTTTAACCCCATAAATTAACAACCGTATCATTAGATCTCACTCGTGTATTTTGAATATATCATCTTATGTTAAGGATGTCTTTTATTTTGGAAAAACAACCATATATTATACGGAGTATCACAAAGAGAATACACACCAATTACAACTTGCAGCAAATTTGGCTGCAATACACAAAGCAGCTAGGCTGCAGTTCACTCAATAAAAAATAAAATAATAAGTAACAGATTACAAATTACATGATGCAACTTGATGAGATGTCAAGATGGCATCACAACACCCGAAAGATTAAATAACTAAAGTTTGAGGATTGTGAAGTCAATTATACCAATCGAGAGACTTTTTCTTGCATCTTTTCGCGATCCACTCGAAGCTTTTGACTTGTATTTCATTCAACGCAACCTGTACATTCCAACATTCATTTAAGAAAGCCTTTTGATTACGGCTTTTCCAAATTAAATAGCTACTCGACCAAATAACCGCTTGCCAAATGTATTTACCATTATCCGAACACGGGTTCCATGAATCTATAAAGAGCTCATCCACATTTACAAACGGAACCCCACCACGACCCCACCATTCAAAGACTTTACACCACACCTCTAGGGCAAATTTACATCGGATAAGGGAGTGATCAACCGATTCAAGATCGTCGTCACATAGTGGACAACGAACTGAATGGAGGTCAATACCCCTCTTATCCAATTCCGTTAAAACATGTAATCTCTTTTCCTTGCCCTCCACACAAATACTTCCACTGTTTTAGGCACAAGGACGTTTCGCAAAGTCTCACAAAAATTATCAGGAATATTTAACAACTTTGAATTAATTAAACTTTAAACCCGATAATTCTTTAGTAGTAAACACACCTTTATTGCTTGCATTCCAACGCCAAGTGTCTTGCCTATCCGGGTTTAAAACAACACTCTTTAATAGATTATTCATCTCTTTCAACTCACCCGAAGCACGTCCCGAAGGTTCTGTACGCCATGACCGCTTCCCTGTACAATCAGCCCCGTTCCAGGAAGTTCTGTTGTGACGATCTCTCCAAATCCATATGGACGAACACGTCATTCATCGGTTTCATTGCGAGGTATTTGACCTCTATATGATACGTTTTGTAACATTGCATTCTTTTGAAAAGGCGTACCATAAATGAATATTTAAATCAAAGGTTTTTGACATCTGATGATTTCTACATATAGACAATCACCGTAAATAATAGTTTACAATAGTAATTCCGTTGACAATGCAGTCAAAATAAGATACATGGTGATGATTTGGTGAATGCAACGTTTTCTTGATAAATATGCCATGTAAGACTCCATGCACATAGCTTGTCTAACATATAAGCAAACAGCGGAAGACTTCTAGGAAACCTGAGAATAAACATGCTAACAAGTGTCAACACAAAGGTTGGTGAGTTCATAGTTTTAGTGTTTCACATAATCTGTATATAAAGGTGGATCACAAGATTTCAGTTGTTTCATCCAGAAACGTTTATCAAAATATTCTACAAGATTGAGCACCCTGGTAACTAAACTTTAACGTATATATATAATAAGTAGCCCTGTTTTAACATACATGCAACCAACATGTACAATACACGCAAACCAACGTGTACTAAACTCAAATAGCATACGTCTGTTTTATAGTTCAGGCTAGAGTTTCTATACCTGGAACAGACGGGGATGTCAAGCCCTATGAATCCATATACTACTACTCGCGCCCACCAGTTCTTATAACTGACAGTTAACAGTTACCAAAGCTAAGGGATTTTCGGTTCAAACTAAGTGTAGAATTTAGTATGTACTTGTATCCATTGCGTTTAAAATAAAGTGCATGTATTCTCAGCCCAAAAATATATATTGCAAAAGCAATTAAAAAGGGAGTAATGAAACTCACCTTAGCAGCACATAAAGTCGTTCACCGAAATGTGACCGAAACTCGGAATACCAAATAACCGTAGATCTCAACCTAGAGAACATATGTTGGTCAATAAATGTCTAACAAGCTAGGTCTGGTCATAGTGTATCACAATCCTAATGCTCGAGATCGACATACAAAGGTTATCCAAAGTCGTTTCAAAAAGTCAATTTTGACAATAGTTCAACAAAACGAGACATGCCTTATATAAGGATTCATTTACTCGGTTGGTAATATTCAAAAATCCAATTTATCAATCTTACAAACAAGTTGTTTGAATATCAATTGCAAATTCAAAAGCAATTTTAATTGATGTCAATCATAATTCAGTTGATCATATCTTTTAATTCGTTCACCGAAATTACGCGATTTCTAAATGAAAAGTTATTGATTTTTCGCCAGCTTTCCAAAAACATGTATATCATATACCTTTTACTAGTAATATATGTATTTAATTCGTGATTCATTATAAACTGTTTAACGACGAAATTTAGCATATAAGCATGCATAAATATATATACTCGAGCACTAGACATGGATACACAATCAATATATAAAAGATAAGATATGTATACTCACGTATCAATATTGTGATTCAATATTGCAGGAAGTTACGTAGACGTAACAGAGATGATAAACACTAGGTTTGACTTGCGAACAATACCCATGAATATTACCCATAACCTCCTTAGCTATAACCCATAATTTCCTTAGCTCTATCCCGCTCGAAAACTTGTTTTGAAAGTGACACGCTCATGACTTCGTCGTAGTATTTTATGTATAATACTAATTAATAATATTACTACTAATAATATTAAGATTAATAATAATATTAATCTTAATAATAATAATAATATTAATCTTAATAATAATAATAATAATAATAATAATAATAATAATAATAATAATAATAATAATAATAATAATAATAATAATAATATAAATATAATAGAGAGATTGAGACGAGAGATATATTATGATTTAAACTGAACCAAACCTCGATCAATTTATAGTAATATTTCTGTCCCAGCCCACCATGCGATCGCATGGTTTTTGGGCATCAAGGCCATGCGATCGCATGGCCCTCTGATCCAGCTCACATTTGTTTAACTTTTAGCTCGTCGACATATTTTTATATAATATATAATATATTTAATTTATATTATTATTTATATATTATATTATATTTACGTGCATAGTTAACTTGTAACTTTTGTTCCGATAAGTCGTACGTCATCACGCGACTTATGTCCCGGTTCCGGTTTTTTGAATGTCCCTTCGTACGCTGAGAAAACTTGTATTTTACCTTTTGGGATACGTACCTTTGTCAAAATATAGCCTTAAATTATCCTCAAATTATATCACTCGAAATATAACTTATACATTTGAGTGTTTTGGTCATTTACTTCTATAAATCATCGTCTCACTATTTGTTAATATATATATAACAACAAATCATTTTATGACCAAGTTAATATTATATTTTATCGTATTGTTAAATATATATTTTCAATATTAATAAACACGTTTTAAAATAAACATTGCAAGTTATTCATAGATTTAATTCTAACAGTTAATATTCTTTATTATTGTATGTGTCCAAATTACGTTAATTAAACGAACACTTTACCATTTATTCCGAATACCGTTAAAAATGAATGATTTCCCAAATCAACGTGGACCTCACAACAGAGACCTATAATAATATCATAATCCTTAAGGGACTCAATAAATATCTTTTAATTCAATCGTTTGGCATAATCTTTTAACTCCGTAGTTAAATATATCAATCGGATAATCAAACCAATAAGTTTAATGCACAGTATCATATACTCAACACTTTGTTAAGTTTTCAAGTTATAGTATATGTATCTATTTACATATAATTGTTCGCGAATCATTGAGAACAATCGAAAGGTAATTGAATAGTTCAAAATTTTGAGATTCAACTTCATAGACTTTGCTTATCGTGTCGAAAACATTAAATCATTTAAAGATAAAGTTTAAATTTGGCCAGAAATTTCCAGGTCATCCCATCTGTTATTAAAAGAAACTGACTGATCATTTTCCAAGCATGCTAAGCGTTTGAATCTGTTTTTGAGAACATCATTTCCAAGCCATAGATCGCTCCAAAATGAGGTTGAAGCGTCATCACCTATATCTTTAACAAAAGAACTTGTAAATGGAACACCAATGGTATTAATCGCACGACCAGTTTTGATGATTTCAGTCCACACCGAAGTGCAGGAGCTGAAACGACCAAAATCATTTGAGGACAGCCCACCCAACGGGCCATAAATGCCCGCGATGACTTTAACCCACAAGGAAGTGGGTTCGGTTTTAAACCTCCACCGCCACTTGCCGATTAAAGCCTTCCTTTAAGGGACCCTAAATTTAACCCGCCCTCCCGATATGGTAACATAGTATCCTCCCATTTAACCTATGAAATTTTGGATTTGTTTCTCGACCCGCCCTAAAAGAAAACACGTCTTATAAACTCAAGTTTTTTTATCACACATGGCGGGGCACGGAAGAGTGAGAAGTAGTACAATGGGAGACTATTTAACACGGATTTAACGAGAGTCAAACGACCATCAAACGAAACTGATCGAGCCTTCCAATTCGAAAGCATTTTCTCAAAAATTTTCACAAGCGGGTTCCAACTTTCCTCTTTCTTCATCGTACCACCTACGGGAAGGCCTAGGTATATGAAAGGGACCGAACCAATATTACAACCAATTGATCTAGCCATGTTCTCAACTTCATTTTTTCCAACACCAACCCCAATCAAGCTACTTTTTTGGTAATTCACCTTAAGACCCGAGGTTAATTCAAAACACTTAAGTAAGTTCATAAGATTTCGGATATTACTCTCACTTCAAGTCCCGAAGAAAATCGTATCATCCGCGTATGTTCAGGATGTCTTACATATAAATATATATGAAGTTCATGTCCTTTCAATTTTCTTTTAGGTTATGAGAGATTTTTAGACTTTTTTGCTCCGTTTGGACCTTCAATTATACACGAAATTGCAATCTGAGTCCCTCAAATTTTTTTTGGATTTCGAGTCCCTAAAATTGTAAAATTTTGCAATCTGAGTCCCTCCATCTAACTTCCGTCTAAATTGGCCGTTAACCTTTGAAATGTGCCATGCATGTGAGGGTAAAATCGTCTTTTTACTCTTTTCTTTGACTTTTTTGCTTCGTTGGTCCTTCATTTATAGACAAAATTGCAATCTGAGTCCCTCAACTTTTTAATTCGAATTTTTATCTGTTTTTTTATCTTTAATTCATACTTTTTATCTTTGATTCGACTTTTTATCATTAATTCGTTGATCATTAATGGGTCAAACGTTTCGTCATTTTGGGTTGTCCCACTTTGTATTTCAACCGGTCAAAAATGACTTTAATGGGTATGATGATAATTTATTTGTTCATTTTGAGAACGGACACTTATGATGAGTTAGGCGGAGGGCGAATGAAATGTCCCGTTCTTATTGATTAAAAACGTTCCATATTAATTGATTTCGTTGCGAGGTTTTGACCTCTATATGAGACGTTTTTCAAAGACTGCATTCATTTTTAAAACAAACCATAACCTTTATTTCATAAATAAAGGTTTAAAAAGCTTTACATAGATTATCAAATAATGATAATCTAAAATATCCTGTTTACACACGACCATTACATAATAGTTTACAATACAAATATGTTACATCGAAATCAGTTTCTTGAATGCAGTTTTTACACAATATCATACAAACATGGACTCCAAATCTTGTCCTTATTTTAGTATGCAACAGCGGAAGCTCTTAATATTCACCTGAGAATAAACATGCTTTAAACGTCAACAAAAATGTTGGTGAGTTATAGGTTTAACCTATATATATCAAATCGTAACAATAGACCACAAGATTTCATATTTCAATACACATCCCATACATAGAGATAAAAATCATTCATATGGTGAACACCTGGTAACCGACAATAACAAGATGCATATATAAGAATATCCCCATCATTCCGGGACACCCTTCGGATATGATATAAATTTCGAAGTACTAAAGCATCCGGTACTTTGGATGGGGTTTGTTAGGCCCAATAGATCTATCTTTAGGATTCGCGTCAATTAGGGTGTCTGTTCCCTAATTCTTAGATTACCAGACTTAATAAAAAGGGGCATATTCGATTTCGATAATTCAACCATAGAATGTAGTTTCACGTACTTGTGTCTATTTTGTAAATCATTTATAAAACCTGCATGTATTCTCATCCCAAAAATATTAGATTTTAAAAGTGGGACTATAACTCACTTTCACAGATTTTTACTTCGTCGGGAAGTAAGACTTGGCCACTGTTGATTCACGAACCTATAACAATATATACATATATATTAAAGTATGTTCAAAATATATTTACAACACTTTTAATATATTTTGATGTTTTAAGTTTATTAAGTCAGCTGTCCTCGTTAGTAACCTATAACTAGTTGTCCACAGTTAGATGTACAGAAATAAATCGATAAATATTATCTTGAATCAATCCACGACCCAGTGTATACGTATCTCAGTATTGATCACAACTCAAACTATATATATTTTGGAATCAACCTCAACCCTGTATAGCTAACTCCAACATTCACATATAGAGTGTCTATGGTTGTTCCGAAATATATATAGATGTGTCGACATGATAGGTCGAAACATTGTATACGTGTCTATGGTATCTCAAGATTACATAATATACAATACAAGTTGATTAAGTTATGGTTGGAATAGATTTGTTACCAATTTTCACGTAGCTAAAATGAGAAAAATTATCCAATCTTGTTTTACCCATAACTTCTTCATTTTAAATCCGTTTTGAGTGAATCAAATTGCTATGGTTTCATATTGAACTCTATTTTATGAATCTAAACAGAAAAAGTATAGGTTTATAGTCGGAAAAATAAGTTACAAGTCGTTTTTGTAAAGGTAGTCATTTCAGTCGAAAGAACGACGTCTAGATGACCATTTTAGAAAACATACTTCCACTTTGAGTTTAACCATAATTTTTGGATATAGTTTCATGTTCATAATAAAAATCATTTTCTCAGAATAACAACTTTTAAATCAAAGTTTATCATAGTTTTTAATTAACTAACCCAAAACAGCCCGCGGTGTTACTACGACGGCGTAAATCCGGTTTTACGGTGTTTTTCGTGTTTCCAGGTTTTAAATCATTAAGTTAGCATATCATATAGATATAGAACATGTGTTTAGTTGATTTTAAAAGTCAAGTTAGAAGGATTAACTTTTGTTTGCGAACAAGTTTAGAATTAACTAAACTATGTTCTAGTGATTACAAGTTTAAACCTTCGAATAAGATAGCTTTATATGTATGAATCGAATGATGTTATGAACATCATTACTACCTTAATTTCCTTGGATAAACCTACTGGAAAAGAGAAAAATGGATCTAGCTTCAATGGATCCTTGGATGGCTCGAAGTTCTTGAAGCAGAATCATGACACGAAAACAAGTTCAAGTAAGATCATCACTTGAAATAAGATTGTTATAGTTATAGAAATTGAACCAAAGTTTGAATATGATTATTACCTTGTATTAGAATGATAACCTACTGTAAGAAACAAAGATTTCTTGAGGTTGGATGATCACCTTACAAGATTGGAAGTGAGCTAGCAAACTTGAAAGTATTCTTGATTTTATGAAACTAGAACTTTTGTAATTTATGAAGAACACTTAGAACTTGAAGATAGAACTTGAGAGAGATCAATTAGATGAAGAAAATTGAAGAATGAAAGTGTTTGTAGGTGTTTTTGGTCGTTGGTGTATGGATTAGATATAAAGGATATGTAATTTTGTTTTCATGTAAATAAGTCATGAATGATTACTCATATTTTTGTAATTTTATGAGATATTTCATGCTAGTTGCCAAATGATGGTTCCCACATGTGTTAGGTGACTCACATGGGCTGCTAAGAGCTGATCATTGGAGTGTATATACCAATAGTACATACATCTAAAAGCTGTGTATTGTACGAGTACGAATACGGGTGCATACGAGTAGAATTGTTGATGAAACTGAACGAGGATGTAATTGTAAGCATTTTTGTTAAGTAGAAGTATTTTGATAAGTGTATTGAAGTCTTTCAAAAGTGTATAAATACATATTAAAACACTACATGTATATACATTTTAACTGAGTCGTTAAGTCATCGTTAGTCGTTACATGTAAGTGTTGTTTTGAAACCTTTAGGTTAACGATCTTGTTAAATGTTGTTAACCCAATGTTTATAATATCAAATGAGATTTTAAATTATTATATTATCATGATATTATCATGTATGAATATCTCTTAATATGATATATATACATTAAATGTCTTTACAACGATAATCGTTACATATATGTCTCGTTTAAAAATCATTAAGTTAGTAGTCTTGTTTTTACATATGTAGTTCATTGTTAATATACTTAATGATATGTTTACTTATCATAGTATCATGTTAACTATATATATATCCATATATATGTCATCATATAGTTTTTACAAGTTTTAACGTTCGTGAATCACCGGTCAACTTGGGTGGTCAATTGTCTATATGAAACATATTTCAATTAATCAAGTCTTAACACGTTTGATTGCTTAACATGTTGGAAACATTTAATCATGTAAATATCAATCTCAATTAATATATATAAACATGGAAAAGTTCGGGTCACTACAGTACCTACCCGTTAAATAAATTTCGTCCCGAAATTTTAAGCTGTTGAAGGTGTTGACGAATCTTCTGGAAATAGATGCGGGTATTTCTTCTTCATCTGATCTTCACGATCCCAGGTGAACTCGGGTCCTCTACGAGCATTCCATCTAACCTTAACAATTGGTATCTTGTTTTGCTTAAGTCTTTTAACCTCACGATCCATTATTTCGATGGGTTCTTCGATGAATTGAAGTTTTTCGTTGATTTGGATTTCATCTAACGGAATAGTGAGATCTTCTTTAGCAAAACATTTCTTTAAATTCGAGACATGGAAAGTGTTATGTACAGCCGCGAGTTGTTGAGGTAACTCTAGTCGGTAAGCTACTGGTCCAAGGTGCAAATCGAACAACGCCTTTCCAAGGTGCAACTTTAAGCCTGACCATCTCTCCAATTTCAAATTCTATATCTTTTCTTTTAATGTCAGCGTAGCTCTTTTGTCGACTTTGGGCGGTTTTCAACCGTTGTTGAATTTGGATGATCTTCTCGGTAGTTTCTTGTATAATATCCGGACCCGTAATCTGTCTATCCCCCACTTCACTCCAACAAATCGGAGACCTGCACTTTCTACCATAAAGTGCTTCAAACGGCGCCATCTCAATGCTTGAATGGTAGCTGTTGTTGTAGGAAAATTCTGCTAACGGTAGATGTCGATCCCAACTGTTTCCGAAATCAATAACACATGCTCGTAGCATGTCTTCAAGCGTTTGTATCGTCCTTTCGCTCTGCCCATCAGTTTGTGGATGATAGGCAGTACTCATGTCTAGACGAGTTCCTAATGCTTGCTGTAATGTCTGCCAGAATCTTGAAATAAATCTGCCATCCCTATCAGAGATAATAGAGATTGGTATTCCATGTCTGGAGACGACTTCCTTCAAATACAGTCGTGCTAACTTCTCCATCTTGTCATCTTCTCTTATTGGTAGGAAGTGTGCTGATTTGGTGAGACGATCAACTATTACCCAAATAGTATCAAAACCACTTGCAGTCCTTGGCAATTTAGTGATGAAATCCATGGTAATGTTTTCCCATTTCCATTCCAGGATTTCGGGTTGTTGAAGTAGACCTGATGGTTTCTGATGCTCAGCTTTGACCTTAGAACACGTCAAACATTCTCCTACGTATTTAGCAACATCGGCTTTCATACCCGGCCACCAAAAATGTTTCTTGAGATCCTTGTACATCTTCCCCGTTCCAGGATGTATTGAGTATCTGGTTTTATGAGCTTCTCTAAGTACCATTTCTCTCATATCTCCAAATTTTGATACCCAAATCCTTTCAGCCCTATACCGGGTTCCGTCTTCCCGAATATTAAGATGCTTCTCCGATCCTTTGGGTATTTCATCCTTTAAATTTCCCTCTTTTAAAACTCCTTGTTGTGCCTCCTTTATTTGAGTAGTAATGTTATTATGAATCATTATATTCATAGATTTTACTCGAATGGGTTCTCTGTCCTTCCTGCTCAAGGCATCGGCTACCACATTTGCCTTCCCCGGGTGGTAACGAATCTCAAAGTCGTAATCATTCAATAATTCAATCCACCTACGCTGCCTCATATTCAGTTGTTTCTGATTAAATATGTGTTGAAGACTTTTGTGGTCGGTATATATAATACTTTTGACCCCATATAAGTAGTGCCTCCAAGTCTTTAATGCAAAAACAACCGCGCCTAATTCCAAATCATGCGTCGTATAATTTTGTTCGTGAATCTTCAATTGTCTAGACGCATAAGCAATCACCTTCGTTCGTTGCATTAATACACAACCGAGACCTTGCTTTGATGCATCACAATAAATCACAAAATCATCATTCCCTTCAGGCAATGACAATATAGGTGCCGTAGTTAGCTTTTTCTTCAATAACTGAAACGCTTTCTCTTGTTCATCATTCCATTCAAATTTCTTCCCTTTATGCGTTAATGCAGTCAAGGGTTTTGCTATTCTGGAAAAGTCTTGGATGAACCTTCTGTAGTAACCAGCTAGTCCTAAAAACTGGCGTATGTGTTTCGGAGTTTTCGGGGTTTCCCACTTTTCAACAGTTTCTATCTTTGCCGGATCCACCTTAATACCTTCTTTGTTCACTATGTGACCGAGGAATTGAACTTCTTCCAACCAAAATGCACACTTTGAAAACTTAGCGTACAATTCTTCCTTCCTCAATACTTCTAACACCTTTCTTAAATGTTCACCGTGTTCTTGGTCATTCTTTGAGTAAATAAGTATGTCATCAATGAAAACAATGACAAACTTGTCAAGGTATGGTCCACACACTCGGTTCATAAGGTCCATGAACACAGCTGGTGCATTAGTTAAACCAAACGGCATGACCATAAACTCGTAATGACCGTAACGTGTTCTGAAAGCAGTCTTTGGAATATCATCTTCTTTCACCCGCATTTGATGATACCCGGAACGTAAGTCAATCTTTGAATAAACAGACGAGCCTTGTAGTTGATCAAATAAGTCGTCGATTCTCGGTAGTGGGTAGCGGTTCTTGATGGTAAGTTTGTTCAACTCTCGGTAGTCGATACACAACCTGAATGTACCATCTTTCTTCTTGACAAACAAAACAGGAGCTCCCCACGGTGATGTGCTTGGTCGAATGAAACCACGCTCTAAAAGTTCTTGTAATTGGCTTTGCAGTTCTTTCATCTCGCTGGGTGCGAGTCTGTAAGGAGCACGAGCTATTGGTGCAGCTCCTGGTACAAGATCTATTTGAAATTCAACGGATCGATGTGGGGGTAATCCCGGTAATTCTTTCGGAAATACATCGGGAAATTCTTTTGCAATGGGAACATCATTGATGCTCTTTTCTTCAGTTTTTACTTTCTCGACGTGTGCTAGAACAGCATAGCAACCTTTTCTTATTAGTTTTTGTGCCTTCAAATTACTAATAAGATGTAGCTTCGTGTTGCCCTTTTCTCCGTACACCATTAAGGGTTTTCCTTTTTCTCGTATAATGCGAATTGCATTTTTGTAACAAACGATCTCCGCTTTCACTTCTTTCAACCAGTCCATACCGATTATCACATCAAAACTCCCTAACTCTACTGGTATCAAATCAATCTTAAATGTTTCGCTAACCAGTTTAATTTCTCGATTCCGACATATATTATCTGCTGAAATTAATTTACCATTTGCTAATTCGAGTAAAAATTTACTATCCAAAGGCGTCAATGGACAACTTAATTTAGCACAAAAATCTCTACTCATATAGCTTCTATCCGCACCCGAATCAAATAAAACGTAAGCAGATTTATTGTCAATAAGAAACGTACCCGTAACAAGCTCCGGGTCTTCCTGTGCCTCTACCGCATTAATATTGAAAACTCTTCCACGGCCTTGTCCATTCGTGTTCTCCTGGTTCGGGCAATTTCTAATAATGTGGCCTGGTTTTCCACATTTATAACAAACTACATTGGCATAACTTGCTCCGACATTACTTGCTCCGCCATTACTCATTCCGACACCATTTGTTCCTTTCGTTCTATTAACCCCTGGTCCGTAGACCTCACACTTCGCCGCGCTATGACCATTTCTTTTACACTTGTTGCAAAAGCTGGTGCAGAACCCCGAGTGATTCTTTTCACACCTTTGGCATAGCTGCTTCTGATTGTTGTTGTTGTTGCGGTTATTATTGTTGTTGGGATGATTGTTGTAGTTGCTGTTGTTGTTGTTGTTGTTGTTGTTGGGCCGTTTGTTGTAGTTGCGATTGATGTTGCGATTGTTGGGATAATTGTTGCGATTATTGTTGTAATTGCTGTTGTTGTTGTATTGGTGATTCTTATCACCGTTTTCCTCCCACTTTCTTTTGACTTGCTTCACATTGGCCTCTTCAGCAGTCTGTTCTTTAATTCTTTCTTCAATCTGGTTCACTAGTTTGTGAGCCATTCTACATGCCTGTTGTATGGAGGCGGGCTCGTGTGAACTTATATCTTCTTGGATTCTTTCCGGTAATCCTTTCACAAACGCGTCGATCTTCTCTTCCTCATCTTCGAATGCTCCCGGACACAATAGGCACAATTCTGTGAATCGTCTTTCGTACGTGGTAATATCAAATCCTTGGGTTCGTAACCCTCTAAGTTCTGTCTTGAGCTTATTGACCTCGGTTCTGGGACGGTACTTCTCGTTCATCAAGTGCTTGAATGCTGACCACGGTAGTGCGTACGCATCGTCTTGTCCCACTTGCTCTAGATAGGTATTCCACCATGTTAATGCAGAACCTGTGAAGGTATGTGTAGCGTACTTTACTTTGTCCTCTTCAGTACACTTACTTATGGCAAACACCGATTCGACCTTCTCGGTCCACCGTTTCAATCCGATCGGTCCTTCGGTTCCATCAAATTCCAAAGGTTTGCAGGCAGTGAATTCTTTGTAGGTGCATCCTACACGATTTCCTGTACTGCTAGATCCAAGGTTATTGTTGGTATGTAGCGCAGCCTGTACTGCGGCTATGTTTGAAGCTAGAAAAGTACGAAATTCCTCTTCATTCATATTCACGGTGTGTCGAGTAGTCGGTGCCATTTCCTTCAAAATAGTTAAATGGAACAAGTTAATCATACAGAATATTAGGAGTAGTTAATAGTATTTCGTAGCATAATATGAACTCATTTATAAAAGCTTTTTCTTCATATTAGCGTTTTATAAGTTTAAATTCGGGTAGTACCTACCCGTTAAGTTCATACTTAGTAGCTAATATACAATTCAACTACTACAATTCTATATGAAAAACTGATTATAATAATATTTCGCGTTCAAACTTTTATACAATATTTTACAAACTTACAATACCGCTTATTTTACATAAAGCATGAAATATAGCACACAATAACTTTGATACAAGATAGTTGTGAAGACAATTCTAGCTAGTACACAAGTCGTTCAGCAAAGGCAATAAAGACACGTAATTCATACGTCCATAAACAAGTCATGCATTCTGGTTTTACTAGGACTACTTCCCATCCTTGGTCTTGTGCAACATAACCGTTATGGCCGTTGATAAGACAGCGTGTTGTAACGTCATCAAAGGGACGAGGGTTACGTAATGTCCAACAGTCCCGTAATAATCTAAAAACCTCATTTCTTACCCCAATTACCGACTCCGTCACTTGTGGAAACGTTTTGTTTAATAGTTGTAGCCCGATGTTCTTGTTCTCACTTTGGTGAGAAGCGAACATTACTAATCCGTAAGCATAACATGCTTCTTTATGTTGCATGTTAGCCGCTTTTTCTAAATCACGAAGTCCAATATTCGGATATATTGAGTCAAAATAATTTCTTAACCCGTTGCGTAAAATAGCATTTGGGTTCCCCGCAATATATGCGTCAAAGTAAACACATCGTAACTTATGGGTTTCCCAATGTGATATCCCCCATCTTTCAAACGAAAGTCTCTTATAAACCAAGACATTCTTGGAACGTTCTTCGAATGTCTTACAAACTGATCTCGCCTTAAATAGTTGTGCCGAAGAATTCTGGCCGACTCTAGACAAGATTTCATCAATCATGTCTCCGGGTAGGTCTCTTAAAATATTGGGTTGTCTATCCATTTAGTGTTTTTAAACTGTAAAATAGACAAGAGTTAGATTCATAAAAAAAATACTTATTAATACAAGCAATTTTTACATATATCATAAAGCATAAGAACACTATATTACATATATTACACCACACGAATACAACTATCTTATTCCGACTCGCTTGTTTCTTCTTCTTCGGTTTTGGTTCGTTTTGCCAAGTTTCTAGGGATATATGATGTTCCCCTAATACGAGCCGTAATTTTCCACATTGGTTTAGAAAAACCTGGTGGTTTAGAGGTTCCCGGGTCATTGTTACAACTTAAGGACTTCGGGGGTTGACGATACATATAAGGTTCATCGGGGTTGGAATTAGATTTCTCTAATTTTATGCCCTTTCCCTTATTATTTTCTTTTGCCTTTTTAAATTCAGTTGGGGTAATTTCTATAACATCATCGGAATTCTCGTCGGAATCCGATTCATCGGAGAATTGGTAATCCTCCCAATATTTTGCTTCCTTGGCGGAAACACCATTGACCATAATTAACTTTGGTAGGTTGGTTGAGGATTTTCTTTTACTTAACCGTTTTATTATTTCCCCCACCGGTTCTATTTCTTCATCCGGTTCCGATTCTTCTTCCGGTTCCGATTCTTCTTCCGGTTCCGACTCTTCTTCCGGTTCCTCTTCGGGAACTTGTGAATCAGTCCACAAATCATTCCAATTTACATTTGACTCTTCATTATTATTAGGTGAGTCAATGGGACTTGTTCTAGAGGTAGACATCTATCACATAATATCAAACACGTTAAGAGATTAATATATCACATAATATTCATATGTTAAAAATATATAGTTTCCAACAAAAATGTTAAGCAATCATTTTTAAAGAAAACACGGTCGAAGTCCAGACTCACTAATGCATCCTAACAAACTCGATAAGACACACTAATGCAAATTTTCTGGTTCTCTAAGACCAACGCTCTGATACCAACTGAAATGTCCCGTTCTTATTGATTAAAAACGTTCCATATTAATTGATTTCGTTGCGAGGTTTTGACCTCTATATGAGACGTTTTTCAAAGACTGCATTCATTTTTAAAACAAACCATAACCTTTATTTCATAAATAAAGGTTTAAAAAGCTTTACATAGATTATCAAATAATGATAATCTAAAATATCCTGTTTACACACGACCATTACATAATAGTTTACAATACAAATATGTTACATCGAAATCAGTTTCTTGAATGCAGTTTTTACACAATATCATACAAACATGGACTCCAAATCTTGTCCTTATTTTAGTATGCAACAGCGGAAGCTCTTAATATTCACCTGAGAATAAACATGCTTTAAACGTCAACAAAAATGTTGGTGAGTTATAGGTTTAACCTATATATATATCAAATCGTAACAATAGACCACAAGATTTCATATTTCAATACACATCCCATACATAGAGATAAAAATCATTCATATGGTGAACACCTGGTAACCGACAATAACAAGATGCATATATAAGAATATCCCCATCATTCCGGGACACCCTTCGGATATGATATAAATTTCGAAGTACTAAAGCATCCGGTACTTTGGATGGGGTTTGTTAGGCCCAATAGATCTATCTTTAGGATTCGCGTCAATTAGGGTGTCTGTTCCCTAATTCTTAGATTACCAGACTTAATAAAAAGGGGCATATTCGATTTCGATAATTCAACCATAGAATGTAGTTTCACGTACTTGTGTCTATTTTGTAAATCATTTATAAAACCTGCATGTATTCTCATCCCAAAAATATTAGATTTTAAAAGTGGGACTATAACTCACTTTCACAGATTTTTACTTCGTCGGGAAGTAAGACTTGGCCACTGTTGATTCACGAACCTATAACAATATATACATATATATTAAAGTATGTTCAAAATATATTTACAACACTTTTAATATATTTTGATGTTTTAAGTTTATTAAGTCAGCTGTCCTCGTTAGTAACCTATAACTAGTTGTCCACAGTTAGATGTACAGAAATAAATCGATAAATATTATCTTGAATCAATCCACGACCCAGTGTATACGTATCTCAGTATTGATCACAACTCAAACTATATATATTTTGGAATCAACCTCAACCCTGTATAGCTAACTCCAACATTCACATATAGAGTGTCTATGGTTGTTCCGAAATATATATAGATGTGTCGACATGATAGGTCGAAACATTGTATACGTGTCTATGGTATCTCAAGATTACATAATATACAATACAAGTTGATTAAGTTATGGTTGGAATAGATTTGTTACCAATTTTCACGTAGCTAAAATGAGAAAAATTATCCAATCTTATTTTACCCATAACTTCTTCATTTTAAATCCGTTTTGAGTGAATTAAATTGCTATGGTTTCATATTGAACTCTATTTTATGAATCTAAACAGAAAAAGTATAGGTTTATAGTCGGAAAAATAAGTTACAAGTCGTTTTTGTAAAGGTAGTCATTTCAGTCGAAAGAACGACGTCTAGATGACCATTTTAGAAAACATACTTCCACTTTGAGTTTAACCATAATTTTTGGATATAGTTTCATGTTCATAATAAAAATCATTTTCTCAGAATAACAACTTTTAAATCAAAGTTTATCATAGTTTTTAATTAACTAACCCAAAACAGCCCGCGGTGTTACTACGACGGCGTAAATCCGGTTTTACGGTGTTTTTCGTGTTTCCAGGTTTTAAATCATTAAGTTAGCATATCATATAGATATAGAACATGTGTTTAGTTGATTTTAAAAGTCAAGTTAGAAGGATTAACTTTTGTTTGCGAACAAGTTTAGAATTAACTAAACTATGTTCTAGTGATTACAAGTTTAAACCTTCGAATAAGATAGCTTTATATGTATGAATCGAATGATGTTATGAACATCATTACTACCTTAATTTCATTGGATAAACCTACTGGAAAAGAGAAAAATGGATCTAGCTTCAATGGATCCTTGGATGGCTCGAAGTTCTTGAAGCAGAATCATGACACGAAAATAAGTTCAAGTAAGATCATCACTTGAAATAAGATTGTTATAGTTATAGAAATTGAACCAAAGTTTGAATATGATTATTACCTTGTATTAGAATGATAACCTACTGTAAGAAACAAAGATTTCTTGAGGTTGGATGATCACCTTACAAGATTGAAAGTGAGCTAGCAAACTTGAAAGTATTCTTGATTTTATGAAACTAGAACTTTTGTAATTTATGAAGAACACTTAGAAGTTGAAGATAGAACTTGAGAGAGATCAATTAGATGAAGAAAATTGAAGAATGAAAGTGTTTGTAGGTGTTTTTGGTCGTTGGTGTATGGATTAGATATAAAGGATATGTAATTTTGTTTTCATGTAAATAAGTCATGAATGATTACTCATATTTTTGTAATTTTATGAGATATTTCATGCTAGTTGCCAAATGATGGTTCCCACATGTGTTAGGTGACTCACATGGGCTGCTAAGAGCTGATCATTGGAGTGTATATACCAATAGTACATACATCTAAAAGCTGTGTATTGTACGAGTACGAATACGGGTGCATACGAGTAGAATTGTTGATGAAACTGAACGAGGATGTAATTGTAAGCATTTTTGTTAAGTAGAAGTATTTTGATAAGTGTATTGAAGTCTTTCAAAAGTGTATAAATACATATTAAAACACTACATGTATATACATTTTAACTGAGTCGTTAAGTCATCGTTAGTCGTTACATGTAAGTGTTGTTTTGAAACCTTTAGGTTAACGATCTTGTTAAATGTTGTTAACCCAATGTTTATAATATCAAATTAGATTTTAAATTATTATATTATCATGATATTATCATGTATGAATATCTCTTAATATGATATATATACATTAAATGTCTTTACAACGATAATCGTTACATATATTTCTCGTTTAAAAATCATTAAGTTAGTAGTCTTGTTTTTACATATGTAGTTCATTGTTAATATACTTAATGATATGTTTACTTATCATAGTATCATGTTAACTATATATATATCCATATATATGTCATCATATAGTTTTTACAAGTTTTAACGTTCGTGAATCACCGGTCAACTTGGGTGGTCAATTGTCTATATGAAACATATTTCAATTAATCAAGTCTTAACACGTTTGATTGCTTAACATGTTGGAAACATTTAATCATGTAAATATCAATCTCAATTAATATATATAAACATGGAAAAGTTCGGGTCACTACAGCGAAGGGAGTAGCTAGTAGTGGCAATAAAGAAAATCGGTCAAATGGATCAAAAGCATCTAAGTGATTTTTAAGAATCAACCTTCATATATCATTTTACCAAAAAAATCGTTTTGTATTGAAATAATTGTAATCATATTTGACATATTAGTTATCTATGCAATAAAGTATTTGAATTAATTTTTCAGTTATGATACTTGATACACTTTCTAAACACATATTCTCATTCCAGAATCGTTGTGTCCTTTATTATAAGTTAATTATTGCATCTCACAGTACTAGTAATGGATAAGTTTTCTTTAAAATGTCGTATTATCATATATCACCATATTTAACTCTCTTTGTGGTGTCATGTCCATTAGGAAAGCTTGCTCGTAAATCATACCAACACATGAAAAAGAGTGCTGCTTCACTTAGAATACAGACTAGTTTTAGGCGACACAATGCGAGAAAGATCTATAAGAAACTCAAATTAATGATAAGAAATTAAGTGTTCTAGGTAAGAAATTAAGTGTTAAGCATCAAATTAATGATAAAAGGTCGAATCAAGATAAAAAGTATGAATTAAAGATTAAAAAAAAATTCGAATTAAAAAGTAGAGGGACTTGGATTGCAATTTTGTGTATAAACAAAGGACCAACGAAGCAAAAAAGTCAAAGAAAACAGTAAAAAGACGATTTTACCCTCACATGGATGGCACATGTCAAAGGTTAACGGCCAATTTAGACGGAAGTTAGACGGAGGGACTCGGATTGCAAAATTTTGCAATTTTAAGGACTCGAAAATCCAAAAAAAACTTGAGGGACTCGGATTGCAATTTCGTGTATAATTGAAGGACCAACGGAGCAAAAAAGTCAGATTTTTATGTTGTTTCGATATGAGATTTGTGTTTCTACTACATAATAAATTTATGCTCCCCTCAATCATAATCCCAGGCTTCACATGCCTGTTACGTTTGATTCTTGTAAAAGAATTAAGTTTTTTTGATATACTTTCCTTTAATTTCTGTAAAAGGATAAATAAAAATATTTCGGTGTGGCTATTAAAAATTCCCTGTTACCACAGGTAGCTTTTTGTATTACCAGATGTGTTGACTTTAAAACAGTACCTCCTGTAACACATTCTTTTTATTTATTTTTTGTTAATCTACGTAGTATAGTATTACGGAGTAAATGGACGGAGGTAATCTTCCAAAATGGAAAAAAAATAAATAAACATTTAAATTTCCATTTTTATGGTAAATTTAAATTTAATTAAATGATAAAAATAATAATAACATAATAATTTTAATAAATCTAAAAGGTCAATCCCAAAAATGATTACGGCAAAAATGAAGACTGGAATAATTTTAATTAATTATTATTTAGTTAAATGAGAGTATTTAAATTTTATTAACAGAAAAATACTTTCTTGATTCAATTCAATTCTCTTAAGACAAAAAAACACATAATTCAAAAACAAGATAAAAAACACACAATTCAAAAAAATATTATTATGTTGTATTTTTTTACTTTACAGTTTAATCTTTTTTTTTTTTGATTTTTTATCTTTTAGTTATAATCTATTTTTGAAAGTGATTAATTAATTTAGTACCGTTCAATTTTCTACAAGACATTTAATCGTTATAATGACAAACCTAATGGTTGCCGTTAGAAATACAAGAGTGGTTCAACTACACTGCACCCACATTCAATTCAACATCCACTTGGCGTTTTCAGTTCGAAGTACTTAAACAAAAGTTTTATGTAGCTCGTTTTAATTGTTACATATTTGATAAGAACCTGTGACTTTTGTAATCGAGACTAACCAGACTAACGTTATCTCTTTAAGAGGGTTAGGTTTATAACATCCTCAAATTGGGCTTAGCCGAAAATGATTATTTTTCCCTTGTATGTTAATATTATTGATTTTAATAATTATATGTTTATAACTATTTATGTGCGTGATTGAGTGCGTTCTGTGACAAAGGTCGCAGAACATATCTATTTATGTGAATTATGTCTCGTTAAGGCTGCTTAACGAGGTGCGTTACATTTTTTATAACTGTTTGTTAGGTTCGATTACGTATGAATGTCGTGTATATTGATATGAATGTTGAGAGAATTAGTCAAATATACAATATTGACTAATTCCACAACTCTCTTGAACTCACTTAGGTACTTTAGCTATGTGTGATGGATCACTTCTAAGGTTGCCTTGTGGGATATATATAGCCCTCGTCTATATCCCACCATTACAAGGCTTAGCACACAATCTATGCAATTCCCGGGGTTCTAACAATCTCCCCCTTTTGCATTGATTGTGTGCAAAAATTTAGCAACCTTACAAATTACATACAAAAAATCTAAAAATACTAGTCTAGTCTTCGATTTATGTATGTTGCCGTTGTTGACGAACTTGAATTTCTTGAATTCTTGGAACTTCAACGGACTTCTTGAGAATCTTCTTTGAATTAGCAAATTGCTGAAGACCTCGTACTTTTCCTTATATCTCCCCCTCAAAATGTGATTAACCCTTAAGCATATTTTGATCTGAAAGGGAAAGGGTATCAGAGCCTACGCAAAGATAATCGGCATTGAATCTTCATGCATAGCTCCCCCTTGATTAATGCGGAAACTTAATCAAGGTATCAGAGTTAGGAATCGTGGTAAGCATGTGATCACTCCCTCTGGAAAGAATAATCGGTACTCCCCCTGGAAGTAAGAACACTTTCTCCCCCTTGACAAGTTACGTCGGTCAAGGTACATGTGATGTTTAACATCTCTTTGAAGACTGGGTCCCATACATAAGTATATGGAAACCGTAGTGAAGTCAAATCATCTTCGGTTGAAATACCATTTGTAGGTATCATCAATTGCATCTATGGATTCTTCATTCCACTTTGTCGGGACATTTGGTTTAGCTTTTGAGAATAGTTCCGGTGGAATTGAAGGGAATGAAGTTTTAGCCATATTCACAGATCTTGGCTTAAGATTGAGTAACTCTTTAAAAGAGTATTTGGTTGTTGTTGTTGCGGAAACGGGTGTGGTGCCAGCTTTGATTGACACTTGTTTCGGAAACTGAATCTTTGAAGTTTTAGAAACTAGGTCAACTTTGGTGCGAGGGGTTTTTCTCGGACCTATGGATGACTTCTTGGTTTTGTATGGAAACCAACCATATTGATCGCGATAACCCGTAATTTCTCCATTCTCCCCATATGTGGTTTTCAGAAACAAACGATTCACGTTGGTTTCATAACCGGAATAAATCTTTTTACTTGAGGAAAATGTTGTCTTGGGTTTAGAAACTGTAGGAGGAGTTGATTCCATCTTGCTGACCTTCTTCTCAATCGTTTGAGGAGAATCTGGAATCGTAGTTTGTCATAACCCGACCTTAACCATAAGGACGAATACAATAACATATGATTTCATCGCGAGGTATTGACCTCTATATGCGACATTTTTCAAAAACTGCATTCGTTTTTACAATACAAACCATAGCTTTTATTACAAATACAAGGTTTAAACAACTTAATAATGATTATCGTTTAGCGATAATCTTAGACTTACAAACTTTACATGTGATAATAACAATACGACCTCCAACATATTTTACATTACAAATCCTCCGATAGGCAGTTTTATTTTTGACACAAATATGCATACTCAAGATCTTGCTTAAATTCAACATGTTGCAGCGGAAGCTTTTAGTTATCACCTGAGAATAAACATGCTTAAAATGTCAACATAAAGTTGGTGAGATATAGGTTTAATGCCGGCAGCGTTATGAATATAGACCACAAGATTTCATATATAAACGTTTTAATAAAAATATTCTAAGTTGTTAAGCACTTGATAACCATACTTAACATTTAATCAACGTCGCATATTCCCTTTATTATGAAATCTTACTACACCGTACCAAGTGTAGTCACCGAAACGAAGTACTGTGCAACCGTTGAATACTGGTCGTCCAGTCCGGTTGGGGTTGTCAGGCCCGATAGATCTATCAACAGGATTCGCGTTTACAATACCTCATGTAAATAGTAGTTACCAAGTTACAGGGAAGTATGCCAGTGGTACAACTCAACGTAGAATATATATTTTTAATCACTTGTGTCCATAACGTAAATCATAAAATGCATGTATTCTCATCCCGAAATATTTAGAGTTTAAAAGTGGGACTATATACTCACTTTTGTCTTGAAGGTATTTAACTCGACTTGGTCTCCGATAGATATCACGAACCTAACCATATATATAATATATCAACATATTTTTTTTTCAAGTAATCGTTACATATATATATATATATATATATATATATATATATATATATATATATATATATATATATATATATATATATATATATATATATATACTTTTAATACTTTTAATATTTTCTTAGTCCGTAGTTAGCAGTCCGATGTTAGTGGTCCACAATTAGTTGCTTAAATAAAATAAATAAAGACCCCATCGTATTCGTATTGATCAGAATTAATCTTGACCCATGGTACCATGTTGTCAAATGACGTGTTGCGTACATAAAGTACCGTGTTGTCAAATGACGTGTTGCGTACAATCATGAGGTCTTATGATTAATCTTCTCGTGTTGTTTACGGGTGGTCCTGAAATATATAAAATCAAATCATAAGTAAATATATATTAAATATTATGTTAATTAGCCAAGATATAATTAATCCGATTTTGTCATAATATGATATATTACAGGTCTTGAAGTGTTTTTAAAAATCAAATTAGAAGGATCTATTTAGTTTGCGAACAAGTTTGAAATCACTCAAACTATGTTCTTGTTGTTAAAATTTTATAACACAAAATAAGATAGCTATATAAATATGAATCGAATAAGGTTATGAATAAGGTCACTACCTCAAATTACTTGGACAAAGCTACTGGAAAAGGTAAGAAAAATCTTGGAATCAAAAGAGTGGTGGAGTGGGATTGAAAGATTGGAAGTAATCTCCTTGAAATCGGATGACTATATTGATACGTTCTTGAGTAGGTAAATGAAGAGAGATTAGTGAGTGAATTAACTTGAATAAAAATTGGAAATGAAATTGTATGTGTGTGTGTGCAAAATAGCATGATTATGGGATGGATATATAGGAGATTTAGTTTGTTTTCTTGCACAAAAGTCACACATGAGGTTAAATGGCTGGTTTCCACATGTAACATCATGTCTAGTGGCTGATCATTGAAGTTTATTGTTGGTATATACCAATAGTAAATATGTATAGAAGCTGGGTATGATACGGTTACATATACCCTAGATATACTTGTAGAAATTTTGAGGAATCGGAACGAGAATTCAAATATGGACGGGTTTATAACTGTAAAAGAGGCTCAAAACCGGGCTTTTATTTTTGGGTCAAACCAGCCAGGGGCTCTGCCCCTTGGACCCCACCAGGGGTTGCCACCCCTTGGACCCCGCTTATCGGGGGCGCTGCCCCCAAACCCCCATCATAATCAAGATAAGTTCAAACAAGTGTGCACTCCACACTTCCCCAAACTTGTTCGATATTTATCAAGATTATTTTGGTTACAAATTAATCCCATTACACTTAAATCATATTGGTGACATAGATCACCAACACATTATATATTTTAAGTATATATGTCAAAGAATGTTACATATAGTTATCGTTTTGAAAACTTAAGTTAGTGGTCTCAAAGTATACTTATAACTCATTGTTGTTAGTTCACAATGAAATGTTAAACCATCCTTAAATCTTGTTAAATATGTATAGATTTGTACATATACATAATCGTATAATTATCGTGTGTTATATAGTTCGTGATATCATCGGTCAAATTGGACGGTCAAACGTTGTGTGAAACTCTTTTCAAAAACATAAGTCTCAACAGTTTAGATTGCTTATCATGTTGGTAAGGTTTATTTTATGTAAATATTAATCTCATAAGTATAAAACGATCGGAAAAATCCGGGTCGTTACATAGTTATTGATTTATCCACTACTGATATCAGATCAGTATTAACTCCTAGTGACACCATTTTGGGTTTCAGAATTGGTGATGATTTAACATCTACCTCCTTTTGTAACTCGGAAATTCGTTTCTCAAAGTCATATATTAATGTTAGATTTTGATTGCGAAGTTGAGTGATGATCTTTGAATCAAGCTCACGTTCCTTGGAAAGTATTAGTTTTTCAACAACCTGTGAACGAAGATCCTGAATGATGTGAGCGTTACTCTCATCTTTTTCTTTGAAAGTCTTTGCTTGACTCTCTAAGTCACTTTGAAGAGTAGTCACTTGCTTTTGAAGCTTTTCAGATTCTGATTTACTGTATGCAACTTGAGATTCCAATTTATTAATTTGAGCTTGCACCTTGGAAATCTCTGAAGATGTCATTTGAACTTCTTGTTCTCGCATATGTTGAAGTTCTGTTTGAAGTTGTTGATGAAGTTTGTGTTGTACAAATATACAATTGGAACGTTCACTTTTGTTGTGGCATGAACAACCATATTCATAATGTGCAGTCTCTTCAACAGAGGATGGTTTTCGTGGAGTCATTAACAAAGCAATCGACTCAAGAATTGTAGCTTTTGTCACTTCCACAAATCTGATAAAAGCACATTCTTCGAGAGTGTTGTAATAATAAGAACATCTCTTGTCTCGATGATTGAATCTCACAATGAAATCGGGTGTCATCATCACGAAACGTTGAATAATATCAAGTATTATCGCCTTTTCTCCCCCTCAAAATATGATTCCGGTGAATCAAATTTTGTTTTTGAACATTTCGTTAAGTCCTCGTTAGTCTAGATTCGGTAAGGGACCACCCTTGTAAATTCTAAAACCTAACAGGGGCTAAAAGTGTCAAATAAGTCCTCAGATTCGGTAAATGACTGTTCTTGTAAAAACTGGAAACTTGACAGGGACTATTCCTGTAAATTGTCCACTGAAAGTCCTTGGGCTCACAGATTCGGTAAGTGGGCTTTAAAGACCCGGTATGGCCCAAAAGTTAAAAAGATGCAGTATTGGGCCTTTTAATTCGGTAAGCCTAATTAACACATCAAAGATCAAAATCCGATGTGATTTGCAATACCGAATGCAATACCTAATGTGATTTGTCTTTAAGGTAACCGAATGTATACCGAATGAAGAACCAAATCATAAACTAAAGGAGATACCGAATGTGATTCTAGTGTAGGAAACCGAATCTAATGAAGATTAATATCAAATCAAAATCAATCCTGGATACCGAATGTGTTCAACAGAACCATAACCTCCATGAACAAAAATTCAAATATCATGAATCGATCAAATAGATGGTTAAAATCGATTCCATATGATCTCAGAGGCGGCGATTAACAAGTTTTGTGAACACTTCAGATCCAAAACAGCAACAAATGTCAGAGTTATCGATGAACAGTGATTGTGGTCTTCATGAAGAACACAAAATCATAATCTCAAAATAATCCGTTTCAAGTTATGAATTCAACACGAAATCTGCTCGAAATCTTATAAACAATACTCGACAAATATCATCACGGCCTGAAAATAACTTGATCTTATCGATTCTGTGATCTTTGACTTTTCTCAAAAGTCAAACTGACTTGAATCCATGATCAAATGATGTTTATGATTCAAATTGAGTGTTCATGAAGCTTGAGTGAACGATTAGAAACTGTAATCTGTGTGCAATTGAATCTTAAAGTTGTTGAATCGATCTCGAGATCTTAACCGATTAAGGATGAACACGAACTAAATCCTTGAGAGCCTGTTGTTATTGTGTGATGATTAAGTCTTTGATTGATCGATGATGATAGGATCGACGTAGAAGAAATGATCGATGAAGATTATTTGAATAGGATTCGGTATTTGTAAATTTTGAGTATATGAGAGAGATAGAACTGATCGATGTAGATATACAGTGAAGAGGAGAGAGACAGATCTAATTCTGTTACTGTAGCGTAAGAGAGAGATTTTAGATCTCAGACTAATTTTCGGTACCGTACACGTCAGGAGAGAGACTCTGTATCTCTATTATTTTTATTTATTTTTGTATTTGTATTGACTTTGTAAAATGAAATATGAATATTGTTGAGATTCGGTATAAAAAAATTCGAGTTCGGTAAAAATTTTGATATGAAGATTCGAAGATTCGGTATGAAGATATGAAGATGAGTATGAAGATTCGATGAATATTCGAAGATGAGTATGAAGATGTGTTGAAGATTTGAAGATTTGAAGATTCGATATGAAGATGGTTTGAAGATACACACGATATTCGTAGGGATCTCCTTCATTTCATTGAAGGCCCCTCTCTGATACCACGTGTTAGGTCCGATTACATATGAATACCGTGTATATTATTGATATGAATGTTGAGAGAATTAGTCAAATATACAATCTTGACTAATTCCACAACTCTCTTGAACTCACTTAGGTACTTTGGCTATGTGTGATGGATCACTTCTAAGGTTGCCTTGTGGGATATATATATAGCCCTCGTCTATATCCCACCATTACAAGGCTTAGCACACAATCTATGCAATTCCCGGGGTTCTCACACTGTTAAATACTCATGTGATATGGGGAGTCGGATTTTAAACCCATACACTGTATATTATCTGTATGTGACTTGTTTTTCCCTATTTAGAAACTTAAAACACATACGTATCTAGTTCTTCATCAACCTAAACCCTAGTTGAAATCATTGGATTGAATCAAGTGCTAAAATCTGATTCCTTGTGTAATCTGTAATTTATAACAAGGTATGTATCTTGTTTCTTGATTTAGTCCTTGTTAATTAGGGGTTTTGGTTATAAAGTGTTCATGTGTGATTTTTGTGATAAATCTTGCATATGACCACAACAATCAAAACCACAACAAAGCGGAACCTATAACCAACTGATATAACTAACGAGAAATTGGTCTGACGCGCTTTGCTACATTATGTTTACATTTGTTATATTTCGGGCTGTGCTTTCATTGGTAATTAACTTATGTGTAGTAAGTTTTGCTAAGAGATTTATTTTGGCCGGAAAATATTTATAACATTTAAATTTGGTACCTAATATGACATGGAATGGTTAACGATCGCGGTGTGATTTTGATTGGTTAACGGTCGACAAACCTAACGTTTAGGAAAACGATAAATATTTTTTATTTAAATGATTAAAAAATATATGAATGAAAAATGAAAGTGAAAAAGGAAGTGAAAAAAGTACGGTTGATTAATTGAAATGTTGAGAAAAATGGTTAACTTAACGTTAAAAAATAATGAAATGAAAAAGAAAGTTGAATAAAATTAGTTAAAAAAATTGCTAAAAAATAAAATGAAATATGTTTTTTTTTTAAATAAAATTAATATCCAAAATACCCCAACTTAAACTTCACCCCGAACCGTAAAACAACATCCCTTTCACTATAATATATAGGATAATGCTAAACGTAATATTTAGGGCTACGTTTAAGCATATCATATTTAAGTTTAAAAACTTTATTGAATTAATTAAATAGTGTAAATATTTTTTTTAATATCAACTTTCCTTATATAATTTTAGTATTGATATTATTTATAGCAAGACTTAGTTATAAATATGAAATTAAATTATACAGAGTATTTGGTATGCTTAAACGTAGCCCTTAGAGCTAGGGGAGATTTTAAGTGGAGACAAGGGAGGGGCCCGCCTCAAACGATTTTGAAATTTTAGTGAAAAATGTTTGGATTTTTCGAATTTGCCCTGGGTGGATTTCCTTTTGCCCCAAAACTTTCAAATTTTGCCCACAAACCTTCAAATTTTGCCCCAAAACCTCCATATTTTGCCCAAAAAAGTTTCCACGGTTTTAAAAAAAATTCGCCCCCAGTGAAAAAAAATCCTGTTCCTGTTAGGATTTAGGACCCAAACAAGACAAGTGATTGATCATAATCACTAACCCACGAACGACAAACGAATAATTAAAGCATAACGATAAATAAAAGTAGAAACGACACGGGTATTTAACGTGGTTATATCCCAACTCCAAAACGCGGAGAAGGGTTTACTCCACGGGTGCAAACCAGAGATTTTCTTATATTATTGTGCACACATTACAATGAGGCTAGGGGTTACAATTTATAGGAAGAGTTAAACTTGTCCACCAAGTTAAACTTGTCCTTTAAGCAAAAGACATTCCATAAATATCTATAACTTTCTCCATACTCCATTCATACTAGAAGATTTAATTAAGGCAAAAAAATCTCTACTACTTGTTCACCAAGTCAAGCTCCCTATGACTTGTTCACCAGGTCAAGCTCTCTTCGTATTGTTCCCTTGATCAAATTCTTCACACCTTCAAACATTCTCCCACTTGAAGACTTTGAGCAAACTCTTCACTACTCAACAATCTCATACTTGAAGGTTTTGAACAAACCCGAACATCAATCTCCATTCCAACCAAGAAAATCAAACCACTATTATACCGCCAAACTCCATTTGGGACACGCACACTCATCACATACGTTGAATGAGTATACTTTCGATATAAGGTCTTCAACACTACTTGTCAGAACTAGAAACCAATAATTGCCTCAACTGTGAATGTTGTTCAAACACCCATAGCAACTCCCTATCTCCTCTCACCTACGACTTTTGATACCGCAAAAATCAAACATCCGGGTCACGCCGCACTTCACTCGTTAGCCTACGAGCAAGTGAAGTGTTACGACACCAAAAACACCGCTGAGTGATAATCAAAACTCATATTTACTAGCTTGGGCCATCTCGGTTTCTATCGCCACCATCTTCTAACACGAAGATCATATTCTTACACCAGAAGACCAATTGAAGTATGCGACTCTTCAATTATAGAATTCTGTCACGACCCTACTTTTTCCGTTATCTTTTACCGTTAATTATTTAACGACCGTTAACTGTTAATTGTGCTACGTCATTTCTATGACCTATATTATTATTTTAATAATAATATATTAATTATTATGTGTTATGTGAATATTTGTATTCATATTTTAAATTATACGTTTCTACGTGTCGCGGATTTCTATCCAGCAAATCTTTTCGGTCTTCAAACCAACGGTCGAGTTTTTAGGATATTTAAATCCTAATTATTTTAAATATGATATTTTAAGGTCATATTATTATATATAGCATTTATATTTATTTTTCGTCGCGTATTTGTTATCTCTCCGAATTTTTAATCGCGTAAGCGTGTTTTCGCTTTTCGGGGTTCGTTCGGGCTTTCGGGCCACAAGGAAATCAACATTTAGAAAATTTGGGCTAATGGGGCCCACCCCATGGCTTGGTTCAGCTGAAACCACCAAGGGAGGGAGTAATACTCCCTTGATTTTTATTTTTGGTTTATTATTTCCATTCCACTTTTTATCAAACCTAATTTTTCTATTTTTGCTCTCCTCTCCCTCTTCCCTCTCCTTTGGCCGTCGTCTAGCACACCACCATCATCACCATCCTTCAACAAAAAGCTTGCTTGGATCATCAATTGGTTTACATCAACGCGTTCCTCATTCCGTTCTCTACGCGATTATACTTGTTGATTCTTGATTAGGGTATAAACCCTAACCCTAGAACTTTTGATTTTTCTTTATTTTTCTGTATTTTGATTATATATTAATAGTATGATGATTACTTGTTGTTGTAATGGTGTTTGTATGCGTAGAATTACTCGAATACATATGTTTTCGGTTTGATATAATTGGGACAGCAGCTTTTTGTTTAATTTTGGAATTGTGACTGTTATAAAAGTTAAAATAAAGTATCTAGATGAGTTCTTCTCATCAAAACATTAATTTTAGACTCCGGATTCATGTCGTTTCGATTCCCGGAGCCCTAGATATGATCAAAGTGGTATTTTATTAATATTGAAATGTGATATTGATATGAATCAGGTTTGGTCTGACTTTGTGACTTTAGGGTGTGTTAGTGTGTTAGGATTAATGGTGGGACGAACTTTCATGCTCGGGTCATCTAAATCCGAGCCACGAATCACCCGTTACGTCTAAAACACGATTTTGATTGAATTAAAGTTTCAAGTGGTGTCATGGCTGATCACCATGACTTGTGGGCTGTTCTTGGTATGTTCTTGAGTGTACCAAAATGTCGGGTGGTTTAATTATGCGGAGATATATGTAAAGCTCGCCGAAAACCGACACCCGGGGCTCAGGATACGACCAGATGAACTTTTGATTTAAAAGTTATGACTAATTATTAAACTTATGATATAAATAATGAATTTCATTATCATTTAATTACTTATGATATAAAAAGTAATTATTAAAATTTTAAGACTTATGATATATATATTTATTAGATCATTTAATTATTACTTATGATTTAATTAACATTTTAATTAAACTTATGATTAATAATACTTTTATTATTAATGGAAAATACTTATGATAAGTATTAAACTTATATTATGAGATTATTATAATAAGACTTATAATAAGGATTAATTAATTATTTAATTATTATAAGGCTTAGTTATTATTTAGTTACAATTTAATTATTAAATACTTATGATTTAATAATTATAATTAGAAACTTATGATATGATTAATAATTCATTATTAATTAATAATACTTATGATATGATTTAAAATTTATTATTAATTAATAATACTTATATTATGACTAATATTTAATTAATTAATTAAACACTTATGTTATATTAATTATATCATTTAAACTTATATTAACTTTAATAATTCATTTTAATTTAATTAAACTTATGTTATGACATAATTAGACAAATTTAACTTTAATAAACATTATAACTTACATTATTATTACAACTTACACTTTTAAAATTAACGTTGACTAGGTTTGACCAAGGTTGACTTTTGAGTTGACTTTCGGTTGACTTTGACTTTCAGTTGACTTTTGTTGACTTTCTAATTTAGGAAACTTTCCTAACTTATAAACTTTCCTAAAATAGCAACTTTCTAAATTTGGAAACTTTCCAAAAATAGAAACGTTCCAAAAATAGAAATTTTCCAAAAATAGAAACTTTCCAAAAATGGAAACCTGCTAAAAATAGAAACTTTCTAAAAATAGAAAGTGTGTGTCCGTAAGCTGTTTCAATCAAACCGATGCATATTGAGTATTGTTCTATGACTACTTGCAACATGTACTATAGCTATCATACTAAGACTTGACCTAAGTTAGTTATTTATATCGACCTGCTTTATTTATAGGTGGGCGTTGTGATCATTCCTGATCACTGTACTCGTTTGCTGTTCGCTTAATTATGTTGGTTACTTCGTTACTATTAAGGTGAGTTATAGTCCCGTTTTTACATACTTTTCAAAGTATATTTTTGGGATGTGATTACATGCATTTTATTTCACGTTTGGACACAAGTGACAATTAAATTTAAATTATTCATTGTGAGTTGGACAAAAATATTCCCTAGACTGGTAACTGTAATCATTGATTTCTACCAGTGAACGCGAATCCTACGGATAGATCTATCGGGTTTGACAACCCCATTTCGAGCTAGTCGCGCTAGCAATTTATAATCGGAATGTTTAGTACTTTGTATTTTGTTGTAGATACATTGTCCAGTGTATATTATTATTGTGTTTGGCAAGGGTAAATAAAGGGTTAAGTGGTTACCAGGTGGCTCATTGATAATGGAATAATGTTTAATGTTTTCTAACATTTTTAAATCTTGTGGTCTAAAGTTTATTCAATTATTTAAACCTATAATTCACTTAACCTTTGTGTTGAAAGTTTACTCGCATGTTTTCACAGGTACTTGAGTTTATGTGATGCTTCCGTTGTGTTTAGAAGAGTCTGCATGCATTTGGGCAGATCTTAATGAAACAATTTATGAAACTTAAGCTTGCATTCTGTTTTTGGATAATATAAATTTGGGGGTTTGTTGACAATGTTTTGTGTCAACTTTGGTTAATTAATATGTTGGGTTACTTTTAAACTACATATTTTGGTATGCTTTCCTTTTTGGGAAACTTTTGAAATAAAAGAATGCAATGTCGTTGTTAAATTCATTTAAGTTCGATCAAGCTGTGGGACCAAGTGATGGAGCCGTTAAGTGTTTTGAAGGGGCCATCACAGTTGGTATCAGAGCTCTGGTTGTAGGGAACTAGGCGGTCTTAATGTGGTCAACCCGTGGTTCTTAGGGTGCATTAGAGTCTAGTCTACAGCCCGACCCTTTTGCTATAGCATTATTATGCATTTCATTTCGTATGTGATATATCGTAAGCATTTATTCCTATTTGCTATATGGTTTGTGGTTTTACTATTTGCAGATGCCGACTTCGAGCAACAACTCTGTTCATGCTCCTGCTCCTTCGGCTACTGAAGAACGCCGTGCCTATCAACCTTTGATCGATGATCCCGTTCACTACTACTTTTCCACCCTAACTCACATGAACAGAGCTTACACCGACAAGACACGTATTAACGCGCTTAGTGATTGTATGCGTACTTTGCGCATAATGAGATGATGGACCAGATTCGAGATAGTATGGATTCGTTTGTTAGCTTCAAGAATAATGTGGGGTTCGAGAATTGTAAGCGTAACCGTGAAGTTGACGTTAGGTTCGAGGCTCTAAAGAGCACAGTTCGTGGTTTGAAGGTAGAGTTGGAAGAAGTGAAAGGAAAGTTGCGGAAGTATGAGCCTTCTGCCGAGACTCATGTCGGCCCAGCTTATCACACCCGCTCTAAGCAGATGTGATATGATGATTCATGATTGATTACTTATTTCATAAGACTTAATGTCCTTTCATACATACTTTTTTAGATTATGTACGGCGTTTTGCCGAGGATTTTATTAAGGTTTTGTTATGGGATGTTTTTCATTATGTATGGATGGTTATTTTTATGACATCTATTATCACTATCACATTTTATTTCTGATGTTGTGACTCTTGGCATGTTATATTATGCGTAATGTAGATCATGTATGTTAGGTGCTATGTATGTTGTATGATGTTATCATAAAATATGTATGCATGTGGTGGTTATTTCTATAACAATCATAACTGTCATGTTATTACTCATAGTGGTTACTGACTATTATTTTAATGGTTATTCTTTTCGTGTTCGGTCTTTTCCTTTATAACACTGGTATTATTCTTAGTACTAACGGTTGTGTTATTCTGTTTTGAAGATCATGCCTCCTCGAGAGTCCAACGAAGCCCGTATGCAATGTCTTATCATCGAAGGGATAGCTGATGCTATGGCAGCAAATGCAAATGCAAATGCTAATGCGAATAACAATCAGCTGGGGTGCTCCCACAAAACGTTCATGGCAAGTCGCCCACAGGAATTCAGTGGTACTGAAGGACCCATAGGACTTACCCGCTGGTTTGAGAAAATCGAGTCTATTTTCAGGGTTAGTCAAGTCCGAGAGGAGGACAAGGTTAGTTTTTCTAGCTGCACTCTTAAGGATAGTGCATTGACCTGGTGGAACAACTTGGTTAATAGTTTGGGAAATGATGTGGCTTATGGTTTAACTTGGAATAATTTCAAGGAAAGAATGATCACCCGCTATCGTCTCCGGGGTGAGCTTAAGAAGTTAGAGGTTGAACTTAAAAACTAGAAAATGAAGGGTACCGAATTAGATGCCTACGAGCAAAGGTTCTTCGAGTTGACATTGTTGTGTCCTAATGTTTATGCGGATGAGAATCTTAAGATTGAAGCGTACATTGATGGGTTATCTGAGAAAATCGAGCATGGGGTCGAGTCTAGTAAGCCCCAGACAATTGAGGCCGCGATGTCTATGGCTCATAAGTTGAATGATAAGATCTTGAGAAGAAGCAAGGCTGCTGTAACCGAACCCAGTGAAGAGACTGTTAAGAAAGCTGATAATGGGAAGAGAAAGTGAGATAATAACAGCAATCAAAACCAGAGTCAGCAGAAAAAGCAGGATACTTCTGGTTCAAATAACCGCAGTCAGCGTGTGTGTCCTCGTTGTTACAAGGCTCATGATGGTTTCTGTACCGTGACTTGCAAGAGGTGTTTCAAACAGGGACACATTGCTAAGGATTGTACGGTGCTTCTGTCGGGTTCTACTACTCCTGCTGCAGGTGGTAATAATGGTAATAACACTGGTAATAGAGGTGGGAATGGTAATGGTAATGAAAAGTCAAATAATGGTGGTAATCCGAGGGTTTGTTACAATTGTGGGAAGCCGGGGCATTTCCGTGATGCCTGTCCCAACAAGAAGACTGCAGAGACTGCGCGTGGTAGAGCGTTCAACATTAACGCCAGGGATGCTGAGGAAGATCCTAAACTTGTTACTGGTACGTTCTCGGTCAACGATTTATCAGTTTATTTACTATTTGATTCAGGGGCTGATTTGAGTTTTGTGCCGAGTAAATTAAGTCCAAAAATCAAAACACCATTAACTCCTTTAGACAATACTTATGTTGTTGAAATAGCTAATGGTAAAGTGCTTACTGCTAAGACTGTGCATCATAAATGTAACATTAATTTGGCTGGTAGGGATTTCGAGATAGATTTGGTACCGATTGAACTTGGTAGTTTTGATGTTGTTATTGGGATGGATTGGTTGTCTACGAATCGTGCTGAGATTGTGTGTTATGATAAAGCTCTCCGTATTACTAATGTGGTTGGAGAGCCGCTGATGGTTTTTGGAGATAAGAAATGCAGACAGTTAAATCTTATTAGCTGTTTGAAGGTTCTTAAACATCTTCGCAAGGGCTGTCATGCTATTCTAGCCCATGTTGTTGATTCCGATAAAGAAACGAAGAGCGTTGGTGATGTTCATATTGTTAGAGATTTTCCTAAGGTATTTCCCGAAGATTTACCTGGCCTTCCGCCGCAACGCGCGGTAGAATTTCAAATTGATCTTGTTCCCGGTGCTGCTCTTGTAGCACGTGCTCCTTATCGTCTTGCGCCTTCCGAACTTCAAGAATTGTCGAGTCAACTCCGTGAGTTGTTAGACAAGGGTTTCATTCCTCCTAGTTCGTCCCCTTGGGGAACTCCTGTTCTGTTTGTTAAGAAGAAGGATGGTTCTTTTCGTTTGTGCATTGATTATCGTGAGTTGAACAAGCTTACTATTAAAAACCATTACCCCCTTCTGAGAATTTATGATCTGTTCGATCAGCTTCAGGGTTCATCTGTTTATTCCAAAATCGATCTTCGTTCCGGCTATCATCAGTTGCGTGTTAAAGAATCTGATGTTTCGAAAACTGCTTTTCGCACCCGTTACGGTCACTTTGAGTTTCTTGTTATGCCATTCGAATTGACAAATGCACCTGCTGTGTTCATGGACCTCATGAACCGTGTGTGTAGACCCTATCTGGACAAGTTCGTTATTATGTTCATCGACGACATCCTTATTTATTCGAAGAGTGATGAAGAGCACGAGGAACATTTGAGGTTAGTGCTTGATCTGTTGAGAAAAGAGGAGTTATACACTAAGTTCTCTAAGTGTGCATTCTGGTTACGAGAAGTTCAATTCCTTGGATATATTGTTAGTAAACAGGGAATACAAGTTGATCCTGCTAAGGTTGAGGCGATTGAAAGGTGGGAAACTCCGAAAACTCCTACTCAGATTCGTCAGTTCCAAGGATTAGTAGGTTACTATAGAAGGTTCATTCAAGATTTCTCTCGTATAGCGAAACCTCTGACTGCTTTAATGCACAAGGGGAAGAAGTATGAGTGGAAGGATGAACAAGAGACTGCTTTTCAGATTTTAAAGAAGAAGTTGAATACCGCTCTGATATTGTCATTGCCTGAGGGTAATGATGATTTTGTTGTTTATTGTGATGCTTCGCGTCAAGGCTTTGGTTGTGTTTTGATGTAACGAAAGAAAGTTATCGCATACGCGTCACGTCAATTGAAGATTCACGAGCAGAATTATACAACTCATGATTTAGAGTTGGGGGCCGTTGTTTTTGCGCTTAAGATTTGGAGACATTATTTGTATGGAGTCAAGAGTACTATGTACACAGATCATAAAAGTCTTCAACATATCCTCGATCAGAAATAGTTGAACATGAGACAACGAAGATGGATTGAGACGTTGAATGATTATGATTGTGAACTTTTATACCATCTGGGTAAGGCCAATGTGGTGGCGGATGCGTTGAGTCATAAAGAAAGGGCTGAACCTCGCAGGTTTAGGGCCTTGAATATGACAATTAGAACAAACCTCGCAAGGCAGATTCTTGAGGCACAACAAGAAGCCTTAAAGGAAGGGAATTTTGTGAATGAGAACGTAAGAGGTATGGCTAAGAAGTTTGAGGTACGAGCTGATGGTACTAGATACTTTGCAGGACGTCTCTGGGTTCCGAAGTTTGGTGAACTGTGACAACTTGTTTTAGATGAGGCTCATAAGTCTAGGTACTCTATTCATCCTGGTTCAGGAAAGATGTATCATGATCTTAAGGAGCTGTATTGGTGGCCTAATTTAAAAGGTGATGTGGCTACGTATGTGGCTAAATGTTTGACCTGTGCTAAGGTTAAAGCTGAACATCAAAAACCGTCCGGACTTTTGGTTCAACCCGAGATTCCCGAGTGGAAGTGGGAAGGGATTACGATGGATTTTATTACTAAGTTACCGAGAGTTGCGGGTGGCTATGACACTATTTGGGTGATTGTAGATCGACTCACCAAGTCGGCTCACTTTTGCCGATTAGGGAAACAGATTTAATGGAGAAGCTTACTCGTTTGTATTTGAAGGAGATTGTTTCTAGACATGGTGTTCCTGTATCTATTATTTCGGATCGAGACAGTCAATTTGTATCGAGGTTTTGGCGATCCTTACAGGAAGCCTTGGGAACTAGGTTAGATATGAGCATCGCTTATCATCCTCAAACAGATGGTCAGAGTGAAAGGACCATTCAGACGTTAGAAGATATGTTACGAGCGTGTGTTATTGATTTTGGTAATGGGTGGGATAAATATTTGCCGCTAGCTGAGTTTTCTTATAACAACAGTTATCACGCGAGTATTCAAGCCGCACCGTTTGAAGCTCTGTATGGTAGGAAGTGTAGGTCTCCTATCTATTGGAATGAGGTTGGGGATGCTTAACTCACAGGTCCAGAAATTATTCAAGAGACTACCGAGAAGATTGTACAGATTAAGGAAAGGTTGAGAACCGCTAGAAGTCGGCAAAAGAGTTATGCCGATAGGGGAAGGAAAGATGTGGAATTTCAAGTTGGTGATCGTGTTATGTTAAAGGTTTCACCTTGGAAGGGTATGATCCGTTTTGGTAAAAGGGGAAAGTTAAGTCCTCGTTTTGTTGGACCATTTGAGATTGTTGAGAGAGTTGGACCGGCGGCTTATCGTTTGAAGTTGCCACAAGAACTCAGTACTGTTCACGATGTTTTTCATGTATCGAATTTAAAGAAGTGTTTGGCCGAGGCCGACAAAACTATTCCTTTGGAAGAACTTCATGTTGATAAGCAACTTCATTTTATTGAGGAACCTATTGAAATTATGGATCGAGAAGTTAAGACTCTTAAGCAGAGCCGAATTCCTATTGTCCGGGTTAGATGGAACGCCAGACGCGGTCCCGAGTTCACTTGGGAGCGTGAAGATCAGATGAATCAGAAGTACCCGCATTTGTTCCCAGATGCCGAGTCAACCCCTGCACCTGCTTAAATTTCGGGACGAAATTTCCGTAACGGGAAGGTACTGTCACGACCCTACTTTTTCCGTTATCTTTTACCCTTAATTATTTAATGACCGTTAACTGTTAATTGTGCTACGTCATTTCTATGACCTATATTATTATTTTAATAATAATATATTAATTATTATGTGTTATGTGAATATTTGTATTCATATTTTAAATTATACGTTTCTACGTGTCGCGGATTTCTATCCGGCGAATCTTTTCGGTCTTCAAACCAACGGTCGAGTTTTTGGGATATTTAAATCCTAATTATTTTAAATATGATATTTTAAGATCATATTATTATATATAGCATTTATATTTATTTTTCGTCGCGTATTTGTTATCTCTCCGAATTTTTAATCGCGTAAGCGTGTTTTCGTGTTTCGGGGTTCGTTCGGGCTTTCGGGCCACAGGGAAATCAACATTTAGCAAATTTGAGATAATGGGGCCCACCCCATGGCTTGGTTCGGCCAAGACCACTAAGGGAGGGAGTAATACTCCCTTGATTTTTATTTTTGGTTCATTATTTCCATTCCACTTTTTATCAAACCTAATTTTTCTATTTTTGCTCTCCTCTCCCTCTTCCCTCTCCTTTGGCCGTCGCCTAGCACACCACCATCATCACCATCCTTCAACAAAAATCTTGCTTGGATCATCAATTGGTTTACATCAACGCGTTCCTCATTCCGTTCTCTACGCGATTATACTTGTTGATTCTTGATTAGGGTATAAACCCTAACCCTAGGACTTTTGATTTTTCTTTATTTTTCTGTATTTTGATTATATATTAATAGTATGATGATTACTTGTTGTTGTAATGGTGTTTGTATGCGTAGAATTACTCGAATACATATGTTTTCGGTTTGATATAATTGGGACAGCAGCTTTTTATTTAATTCTGGAATTGTGACTGTTATAAAAGTTAAAATAAAGTATCTAGATGAGTTCCTCTCATCAAGATATTAATTTTAGATTCCGGATTCATATCGTTTCGATTCCCGGAACCCTAAATATGATCAAAGTGGTATTTTGTTAAGATTGAAATGTGATATTGATATGAACCAGGTTTGGTCCGACTTTGTGACCATATTTGGTGACTTTAGGGTGTGTTAGTATGTTAGGATTAATGGTGGGACGAACTTTCATGTTCGGGTCATCTAAATCCGAGCCACGAATCACCCGTTACGTCTAAAACACGATTTTGATTGAATTAAAGTTTCAAGTGGTGTCATGGCTGATCACCACGACTTGTGGGCTGTTCTTGGTGTGTTCTTGAGTGTACCAAAGTGTCGGGTGGTTTGATTAGGCGGAGATATATGTAAGGCTCGCCAAAAACTGACACCCGGGGCTCAGGATACGACCCGATGAACTTTTGATTTAAAACTTATGACTAATTATTAAACTTATGATATAAATAATGAATTTCATTATCATTTAATTACTTATGATATAAAAAGTAATTATTAAAATTTTAAGACTTATGATATATATATTTATTATATCATTTAATTATTACTTATGATTTAATTAACATTTTAATTAAACTTATGATTAATAATACTTTTATTATTAATGGAAAATACTTATGATAAGTATTAAACTTATATTATGAGATTATTATAATAAGACTTATAATAAGGATTAATTAATTATTTAATTATTATAAGGCTTAGTTATTATTTAATTATAATTTAATTGTTAAATACTTATGATTTAATAATTATAATTAGAAACTTATGATATGATTAATAATTCATTATTAATTAATAATACTTATGATATGATTTAAAATTTATTATTAATTAATAATACTTATATTATGACTAATATTTAATTAATTAATTAAACACTTATGTTATATTAATTATATCATTTAAACTTATATTAACTTTAATAATAGTAATTCATTTTAATTTAATTAAACTTATGTTATGACATTATTAGACATATTTAACTTTAATAAATGTTATAACTTACATTATTATTATAACTTACACTTTTAAAATTAACGTTGACTAGGTTTGACCAAGGTTGACTTTCGATTGACTTTGACTTTCAGTTGACTTTTGTTGACTTTCTAATTAAGGAAACTTTCCTAACTTATAAACTTTCCTAAAATAGCAACTTTCTAAATTTGGAAACTTTTCAAAAATAGAAACTTTCCAAAAATAGAAACTTTCCAAAAATAGAAACTTTCCAAAAATGGAAACCTGCTAAAAATAGAAACTTTCTAAAAATAGAAAGTGTGTGTCCGTAAGCTGTTCCGATCAAACCGATGCATATTGAGTATTGTTCTATGACTACTTGCAACTTGTACAATAGCTATCATACTAAGACTTGACCTAAGTTAGTTATTTATATCGACCTGCTTTATTTATAGGTCGGCATTGTGATCACTGTACTCATTTGCTGTTCGCTTAATTGTGTTGGTTACTTCGTTACTATTAAGGTGAGTTATAGTCCCGTTTTAACATACTTTTCAAAGTATATTTTTAGGATGTGATTACATGCATTTTATTTCACGTTTGGACACAATTGACAATTAAATTTAAATTATTCATTGTGAGTTGGACAAAAATATTCCCTAGTCTAGTAACTGTAATCATTTGTTTCTACCGGTGAACGCGAATCATACGGATAGATCTATCGGGTTTGACAACCCCATTTCGAACTAGTCGCGCTAGCAATTTATAATCGGAATGTTTAGTACTTCGTATTTTGTTGTAGATACACTATCCAGTGTATATTATTATTGTGTTTGGCAAGGGTAAATAAAGGGTTAAGTGGTTACCAGGTGGCTCATTGATAATGGAATAATATTTAATGTTTTTTAACATTTTTAAATCTTGTGGTCTAAAGTTTATTCAATTATTTAAACCTATAATTCACTCAACCTTTGTGTTGACAGTTTACTCGCATGTTTTCACAGGTACTTGAGTTTATGTGATGCTTCCGCTGTGTTTAGAAGAGTCTGCATGCATTTGGGCAGATCTTAATGAAACAATTTATGAAACTTAAGCTTGCATTCTGTTTTTGGATAATTTAAATTTGGGGGTTTGTTGACAATGTTTTGTGTCAACTTTGGTTAATTAATATGTTGGTTTACTTTTAAACTACATATTTTGGTATGCTTTCCTTTTTGGGAAACTTTTGAAATAAAAGGATGCAATGTCGTTGTTAAATTCATTTAAGTTCGATCAAGCTGTGGGACCAAGTGACGGAGCTGTTAAGTGTTTTGACGAGGCCATCACAGATTCTTCATGAGACTACACCGCCTCACCGATCACTCTAGACATGTCCAATCCCGAACACACATGTCAATGATCACCCTCATACAGGATTTCACCGTCTATCTATGATTTTCCTTTCCAGCAATCAGAAAATCCAATAGACGCCCTCGTAGACTCTTCATCAAGGTTCCAGTGAGAATGTAGTCACAACCTCAAAATCTACACCTTTGAACTTTTATCGCTTTCGCGCTGGTACACTGACCCACCTCATAGTTATGAATTTCACGAACACATCTTCTGATTCCAAAGCACGCTCCCACTTTACAAGTAAGAAATAAACGGCAGCTACAATAGAAGAATATGGTTCGTACCATGTTCAGTTGCAAATCTCTTTGCCATTTGAGGGTATATTTGCAGCATCCAAGTACTTTGGTGTTATACACACTAATCTTGTGAGGACTGGAGACCCACGTCACATAACCGTCTCCATAACTTCCACTAGTCATCAAATTCCCACTAGCTCTGTACTTCCATCGGTTAACATACTCACATCGAGTTCTCAACACCCTCTAAAAAGCTCAAGTTCCAGGTCTTACAAGATTACCCAATTCTACCATCACTCAAAGATTCCTAATTGGTCACCCCGAAGAAAATCGCTTGCTTTGTTGTACCAATGTCAACCAAAAACAAAGCGTCAGTCGAATGCTTCATATCCGACAACTTTAAACCAATTATTCAGTGAGAGAAGCTCTAACCCTGCCCACATATTCCATAATTCTACTAAATACATTAGTCGACTCGTTCAATAATCTGATGTTGGACTTTGGTTTGCAATCCAAATAAACCTCCCCACAAACCTAAGTTCAACTAGGCCTTCCCTCCAATGATAGTTGATATCGGCTAAAAAGTCACGTTTTCACCCCTGTATTGAGGCCCAAAAATAATGAAGTTCTGAGCTTTATCGCTAAAATACCTGCTTCATCGGTTAAAATTGAAGAACAAGTGATTACGAAGACGGTGCAAAAAGAATCAACATAATCGGAGCTAAAACGAATATTCTAGAGCGAAAATGGTGAAAGACAAGAAATTAAGTTACGATCCAACAAATCAGCAAGCCAAACGGCCTGCCAAACGGCTTGTCAAATGGCCTGCTATAAGGAAAAATGGCCTGCCATTCGGTCCAGACAAACGGGCACAAGAAACGGGCGGCCTGGTCAAACGTGTGACGCCCCGTACAAAATCAACGTGTACGGATCATCAACAACAGGATCTTTACACGATTACAACACTATATGCTGCTTTAAAACAAGTTTTGCATTCATGAAAAGGTAACATTTTTACCAACGTCAAATGTTTTACAAAAGATGGCGTCTTTACCAGCGTCAAATGTTTTACAAAAGATGATGTCTTTACCAACGTCAAATGTTTTTCAAAAGATAACGTGCTTCTACGAATAGAAAACATTAACATGAGTACGTGACACAAAGGTCATTACAAAGCCATTGTTCAAATGCAACATAAGTTGTGAATGCAAAGTAAAATTTCCATGATTGAGACATCTCTAAACAATGCAGCGGAAGTCTAACACAGTGAGTCGGTAACAGCAAGTCTATAGCACCAAGACTATAACAGCAAGTCTAACAGCAGAAACAACAACGTCTAAGTACCTGAGAAATACATGCTTTAAAATGTCAACACGAATGTTGGTGAGCTATAGTTTGTTTGTAATCAGTAATGTAATGTAGGCCACGAGATTTCGTATTCAAAACAGCATGAAAAGTATATGCTTATCTGTGGGCACTCGGTAACTAACTTAACAAGTAATATATCACCCCCTAAAAGTACACTTGGCGAGTGCATATGTTTACGAAGTATTAAACACCCGTTGACTGCTAGCGTGACTAGCCGGAGTGGGGATGCCAAACCCTATGGATCCATATATAAGATTCGTGTCTACCGGTTCATAAACCAATAGTTAAACGTTACCGAGCTAAGGGGAATCTTTGTGCTGTTATGTCACCCACACATATATAAAGTTTAAGTACTCGTGTCTAGTATGTAAAACATAAAAAGCACATTGATATCACATATTTAATACGCATTTTCCTTAGCGATATCGAGCACATTTTGGTCCTTTTGGATATGATTTGGTGTTATTTCGATAAGTGTTATGAAAGCTTGAGTTCTAAGACCAAGAAGAAGAAATTTGAAGTTATTTGATGGTTTTAGTAATTTTCAATGTAAACGAGTGAAAGAGATTGGTTCGATTCGAGTTTGGGTGGTTTTACTGAGTTTTACAGTCCGGAATCAGTAAAAAGGGCCTGGAGCGCCGCTCAGAAAGGTGGAGCGCCGCTCCAGTAGGCATGAAAATCAGTTCGAGGTGTTTTGGAAGTTAACAGATTAGGTTTCAGTGATATGGAGCGCCGCTCAAAAAATGGAGTGCCGCTCCACCTTCAGCGGGTTCAAAATTTACCTATTTAAAGCCAGAATTTTTACCCTAATTAATCATTCTTGCATCCAGACAAATTCCAGTGGCTTTTTGACGAAAAAGGGTGATTTTTGGGGAATCCCAAGATCATTCTAACACATCAATCATTTCGAAAACGCGTCTCGATCCGTTCATCATTCAAGAACACAATTTTCATTAGGTTTAATTCTTATCATCCTAATGAATACTCTTAATTGTTTATTTGTGATTTTGGTTTTAGCCATGATTGTTGGCTAAGCACTTTAATGTTTGTCTAGATTGAAAATTCGTATGTGTTTGGATGATACTTTAATGTTTAATTTGATTAATACATGATAATTAAGAGTTTAATTAAGAACCATTCTTATGGGATTTGATTATTGTTACTAGGCTTGATTAGTGATCTTGTTTGAACAAAGGAAACCCTGTTTCAATTTAGTGAACTAATTTCCAATTGATTTGTCTTAACCAACTGGGTGCTTACTGGACCAAGGGGGTAAACCGGGTAACATAGATTGAACAAAATAAGGGTGAATTGTGTGGAGTGAATGTGTAACCAATTGAATCTTAATCTTATAATTAGCTAATTACTAAGTCACAAACGAAAGAGGTCTTTGGTGAAAGGGAACTCTAAGCCAATAAATCCTAGTTTGACGTGTTTGCTAAAAGAGAACTCTGGGTGAACCGACTCTGTAGTTGCATGCATTGATAAATAGAACTAGTGCTTAATAACAAATCATCTGACACTGCGAATAGGAGATCTAGGCGAACATTTTTTTATCTATTGAATTCAAATATCTTTACTTTTCGTTGAGTCTGCATTTATTTTCTATAGACTTAAAAGCACAAAAATGTTGTCTTTTACTTTTAATCTATCCTTGAATTGGCTAATCGTTAAATAGCCATAAAATAAATTATCTCGTACTTTCAATTTTCATAGATTAACTTAGTTTATTTTTATTAGTTGTAATCTTAATTCTCACGTTAAACTGTCTTTGGAACGGTTTCGGAATTACCAACTTTATACTATTGCACGATCGGGTACACTGCCCGTTAGTGTGTAGTAATCTTTAAACTAGCATTTTCCAGAGATAAATTATATACTAGATTTTACACATCACACATGTATTCTCAGTCCCAAAAATAGTTAAAGTGAAAAGGGAGCTATAACTCACAGTGAATGTGCGGTAAAAGTCGATATGAAAAGTATGCAAGTAGTAAGTCGGTCTGTAAGGTCCTCAACCTAAGTCAAAGGTTACTAAGTCAGTAAATTGTCCCAAAAGGTTTTAAAGTACGTAAGTAAAGTCCTAAGCATCATCATCGTCATCATCATTCGTAAAAGATAAAGTAAGTTTCCAACAAAAATAGAGATCGAAACAAAAGGCTGACTTCGGACAGCTGCTACAACCTCTATACAAACCGAAAAGATGCGTGGTCAGTAGCCAAGGCTCTGTATGTGAGTCCTCTTACCGCTTTCCAATTTTCAGATCCTAATTCGATGTCGTTTAACCGTGGCGACGGTTCAAGCGCGAGTAGGTCAGAATTTTCAGCACGTCATTACAAAGGCGTAGTGACTTTCGGAAGGCTATAAATCCTAAAGTATGCAAGGTTTCTGAAGGATTTGCTGACTAACAGGAGGAATCTGTAGAACGTGTCTTCAGTCAGGTTGAATGCAGCATGCTCAGCGGTAGTTGCAAACAAGCTTCCTGAGAAGCTTGAGGATCCTGGAAGTTTTACCATTCCTTGTTTACTTGGTAATTTAGATTGTGTGATGGCGTTGGCGGATTTGGAGGCTAGCATAAATTTAATGCCTTATTCTATTTATTTACAGCTAGACCCCGGGGAGTTAAAACCCACGTGTATGGCTATTCAGCTAGCTGACCGCTTTATTAAATTTCCTCGTGGAATTATCGAGAATATGCTAGTTAAGACCGGGTCGTTGGTTTTCCCGGATGATTTCGTGGTTTTGGATATGGAAGTGGATGAAAGGATTCCACTTATTTTGGGTCGGCCATTTTTGAATACTGCTAGGTGTATCATCGATGTTTATGGCCAAAAGTTGACCCTTAGGATAGATGACTTGAGTGCAACATTCTCAATCGACCATGCTTTAAAGTACCCTGCCTACACTGATGATACATGTTATTTTCTTAACACTGTAGATGTCCATTCTGAGTTTTTGCAGGAATTCCCAGAGTTACAGGGTTCAAGAGAATGCTCCTTGGTTGAATTTGATGAAGAGTTGCAGGTTGAGGAGGTGGATATTTTAACCGCCTTGATGGAAAACGGCTATGAGCCTACTGAGGAGGAGTTCAAAGAACTCGAACATGATGTGGATTACTAGAACAAGTCTTCAATTAAAGAACCTCCCGAGTTAGAATTGAAGCCACTTCCAGATCATTTGGAATAACCTTATTTGCAGGAGGAATCTAAGCTCCCGGTAATTATTTCTTCTTCTCTTACTACAGGTCAGAAAACTGAACTTGTGACCATGCTAAAGGCCCATAAACCGGCCATTGCGTGGAAAATTCATGACATCAAGGGTATTAGTCCCTCCTACTGCACCCACAAAATTCTAATGGAGGATAACTCAAAACATGTGGTGCAACGTCAAAGGAGGTTGAACCCGTACATGCAAGATGTCGTGAAGAAAGAGATCATTAAGCTCCTTGATACAGGTCTGATTTACCTGATTTCTGACAGTCTATGGATTATCCCGGTACACTGTGTACCTAAGAAAGGTTGTATGACTGTTACCACCAATGATAAAAACGAGTTAATTTCCACTCGAACTATCACGGGGTGGCGTGTTTGTATTGACTATCCTAAGTTGAACGACGCCACACGCAAAGACCACTTCCCGTTACCTTTCATTGATCAAATGCTAGAGAGGTTAGTGGGAAATAGCTTTTATTATTTTCTTGATGGTTTTTTGGGCTATTTTCAAATTCCTATCTCGCCCGAGGACCAAGAGAAAACCACTTTCACATGCCCGTATGGCACATTCTCATACCGTCGCATGCCCTTTGGCCTTTGCAATGCTACGGCCTCTTTTCAAAGGTGCATGATGGCCATATTCCATGATATGATAGAAGATTGCATGGAGGTATTCATAGATGACTTTTCGATCTTCGGTGACACTTTTGATTCGTGCCTTATTAATTTAGAGCGGATGTTGGTAAGGTGTGAGAAATCTAATCTTGTGCTCAACTGGGTAAAGTGCCATTTCATGGTACAAGGAGGCATAGTTCTCGGGCACAAGATTTCTAGGAACGGTATTGAGGTGGATCCCGCAAAGGTAATGGCTATTAAGAGCCTTCCACCTCCCACCGATGTTAAGGGTGTTCGGAGTTTTCTCGGGCACGCCGGATTTTACCGGCGGTTCATAAAGGATTTTTCCAAAATCGCTAACCCGATGAACAAACTCCTCGAAAAGGACACACCTTAGAACTTCTCCGAAGAGTGCTAAAAGGCGTTCGAACTTCTTAAGGAGAAACTCATCAATGCACCTATCATAATTGCTCCGAATTGGTCCCTTCCATTCGAGCTTATGTGTGATGCATCCGATTTTTCTATTGGCTCTGTTTTGGGCCAAAGGGTCGAGAAACATTTTCGACCCATCTATTATGCAAGCAAGACCTTGCAAGGAGCACATTTGAATTATACTACCACTAAAAAGGAGCTCTTTGCGGTGGTCTTTTCGTTTGATAAGTTCCGGTCCTACTTAGTCTTATCTAAGACTATAGTTTTTACGGACCATTCTGCTCTAAAGTACCTTTTCGCTAAACCGGATGCTAAACCTCGACTGCTTAGATGGATCTTGCTTTTGCAAGAATTTGATATCAAGATCCGGAATAAGAAGGGTGCTGAAAACCTCACGGTCGACCACTTGTCTAGACTCGAGAATCCAAATCTCAAAGTCCTTCATGAGTCGAGCATCCATGATGATTTTCCCGATGAATATCTCATGAAGATGGACAAGGTGGATGAGCCATGGTATGTGGACATTGCTAATTATCTCGTTGGGAAATTCTTGGAAAAAGGGTGGTCACATCAAAAGAGGAAGAAATTCTTCAGTGACCGTAAGTACTATTTCTGGGAGGATCCCTATCTTTTTCGTTGTTGTCCCGATGGGGTTATCTGCCAGTGTGTTTCCGATGAAGAGTGTATGTGAATTTTAACCGAGTGCCATAGTGGGCCTACCGGTGGGCATTTTGGATCCCAAATCACGGGGCGTAAAGTCTATGATGCCGGCTTCTTTTGGCCGACAATCTTCAAAGATGCCCACCTGATTTGTAAATCGTGCGATTCTTGTCAAAGGGTCGATAAAGTCACTAAACGGGATGAGATGCCTCAACAAAGCATCCAAGTATGCGAGGAATTCGATGTTTGGGGAATTGACTTTATGAGGCCATTTTCGAAATCTCATAATTATAGTCACATACTCATTGCCATTGACTACGTGTCTAAATGGGCCGAAGCGCAAGCTTTAGCCACAAACGATGCACGAGTTGTGATTTCCTTCCTTCAGCGTTTATTCTCTCGATTTGGAACTCCTAAAGCATTAATTAGCGATAGGGGTACTCATTTTTGTAACGCCCAAATGGAGAAGGTATTGAAGCGATATGGAGTTCTCCATAAAGTTTCTACTTCATACCATCCCCAAACGAGCGGACAAGTTGAGAATACCAATCGAGCTCTTAAAGGAATTCTTGAGAAAACTGTAGGGTCGAATCCGAAGGAGTGGGCGAATAAGCTCGATGAAGCTTTGTGGGCGTTTCGAACTGCCTACAAAACACCGATTGGTACCACTCCTTATCGGTTAGTTTATATAAAAGCGTGCCATCTCCCGTTGGAGATTGAGCATAAGGCGATGTGGGCACTTAAAAAGTGCAATTTGGATTTAAAGGAAGCCGGACGCCTAAGGGCGGGGCAATTGAATGAGCTTGGTGAATTACACCTTGATGCGTATGAAAATTCGTTGATTTATAAGGAGAAAACCAAGCAATGACATGATAGAAGGTTAAAGGGTCCGAAAGAGTTTAATGAAGGCGATCGAGTGCTTTTGTTTAACTCTACTTTGAAGCTTTTACCCGGAAAACTTAAGTCCCGGTGGACGGGACCATTTGAGGTTGTTAAGGTGTACCCATACAGTACGATTGAGTTGAAAAATGCAAGTTGTACTACCTTTAAGGTTAACGGACATCGAGTTAAGAAATATTTCGATGGTCCATTTGAGATTGATGACGGGGTTCACGTTGAACCCGATCCTAACGTCACTTGAAGTTGGGGATGAGTCTTGTGAATGACTCGGTAATAAACTTCACATTGTTGTAGAGTTTGTATGTTTTTGTGCTTCTTTGATGATATGTGCAATGTGATCGAGCTCGGCTTTTTGTTTGGGTTGTTTGTTGGTTTTTAGGTTGAGGAATTGGGTTAAAATGGCTTAAAATTGTGAAATTCTGGGTTATCAGTACTTGGAGCGCCGCTCCGAACCTTTGAGCGCCGCTCAAGGTGCACGTATCTGATATACCAGATGTTAAAAAACCTTCGACATGAATTTTGTGACTAATGGAGCGTCGCGCATGAAATTAGAGCACCGCGCAATGGTTTTGAGCGCCGCGCGAAAGCCCGGAGCGCCGTTCCGTTTCACAGTCGGGCATGCTGTTTTTTTTAATATTAAAAAAAGGGAAAAATAAAAAAAGAATGAGAAAAGTTAGTTTAAAAGTAGAAAAAAAAAAGTAGAAAAACAATTGAAAATTCGGCCAAAACCTTTGTTATGAAAATTGGTTTTGATTTGGCTTGGTATTTTATGGTATATTTCGTGATTTCAAAGAAGCCAAAACCTTTGTTCCACATGTTCATTTTCTTGGACATGAAATCCTACGAGTTCGGGGAACTCAATAGTAGGTCACTTGTACCAATACGGGTGTAAACCGTGAGAGATCGGTGATTGCATAGCGTGATTGTGACCGAATCACGTGCCAGATCAAAAACTTTGGTTACTTGGTATAGCAGACTTCCGAAACTATACCATTTTATTATTACATCATCTAATGGTGTGATACTGTGGGAAGAGGAGCCTTGAACTTCACCAGTGTTGTCCTTTTTAGGAACAATAGCGATGTGCTTGTGTTTGCTTAGACAACACAACCCATAGCCAAAAGCTATGGCACCCAAAGGTTTTTGGGATTTATCGGAAGGGTAGTATCTACTTCCTACCTTTCTTAAAACAAGCAGAAAAGCTTGTCATGTGGGAAGTAGACTACTTGAAATTAATTCCAACCACGTTCATTACCATTGAATGTGAAATCCTACGAATTCTTTTAGAATTTAATCGTAGGTCACTTGCACCAAGGCAAGTGTCAACCGTATGAACGGAGATTGTATCGTGTGGTCAAAACCAGGACATGCGCTAGATCAAAAATTTTAATAGGGCGATCCTCATTGTTTCTCCTAACAAGGACAATGTTGCACCCAACCACTTTATATAACCCTAGGAGTAAAGTCTCCAAATCGACACACTTGCTGATTTGTTTCAGAAGTCGTAGTTCAGACCAGTTGTAGGGTGACGAAAAATCTTGAAAATTCATTGCTAAAATCGACTGGAAATCTACCAGGCCTCAACATTAAACAAGGAAACTGGTAGTCAGACTTATCTCGATGAGGGAGATCTGTCTCGTCAAATAGGAAGCGCACCATGATACACAGTTCTGTGAGTGATCAGATTCCCAGTTGGATAACCTCCGGAAAGGTAAGATATCAGCTTTTAAGCCTGATGAACTTCAATCTTTATGATTGACTTAACGGATTAGATGATTACCTCAGGATTATTGATGATATCTGGACGTAATGTGTATCCTCCTAAACACATTATTTTCTTACTGACATCTCATGATGTTAGGTACTGTGGGAGGCATTGGCTTGACCAATTTCGGGGTAGCCCGTGCGTTCTTTTTGGCACATGCGTTCAATTGTCATATCTTTGGTGTTTGGCTCTCACTTGATTCCCAGTTCCTTTGAAGACTTACATTATGGTTCGAGATTCTTTGCCTCATTTTCTTTGGTACGCTATTCAAGACTATATTTACCTACTTTGTTCATATTTAATTGCTTGAGGATTGGGAAGTTAATTTTGGGGGAATGCAAGTGGGAGGTTTGGGTGATATTTACTCCAAAATCGTGCCCATGCTAGACGATGGTTTGTTGGTTTTTCGTTTGGTTCTACATATATGTTTGCAGAAGTTATCATATGGTAGAAGATTATTTTCGAGTTTAATTGCTTGAGGACAAGCAAAACTCTAGTGTGGGGTTATTTGATATCGCATATTTAATACGCGTTTTCCTTAGTGATATCGAGCACATTTTGGTCCTTTTGGATACGATTTGGTGTTATTTCGATAAGTGTTATGAAAGTTTGAGTTCTAAGACCAAGAAGATGAAATTTAAAGTTATTTGATGGTTTTAGTGATTTTCTATGTAAACGAGTGAAAGAGATTGGTTCGATTCGAGTTTGGGTGGTTTTACTGAGTTTCACAGTCCGGAATCATCAAAAAGGGCCTGGAGCACCGCTCAGAAAGGTGGAGCGCCGCTCCAGTAGGCATGAAAATCAGTTCGAGGGGTTTTGGAAGTTAACAGATCAGGTTTAAGTGATATGGAGTGCCGCTCAAAAAATGGAGCGCCGCTCCACCTTCAGCAGGGTTCAGAATTTACCTATTTAAAGCCCAAATTTTTACCCTAATTAATCATTCTTGCATCCAGACAAATTCCAGCAGCTTTTTGATGATAAAGGGTGATTTTTGGGGAATCCCAAGATCATTCTAACACATCAACCATTCCAGAACCGCGTCTCGATCTGTTCATCATTCAAGAACACAATTTTCATTAGGTTTAATTCTTATCATCATAATGAATACTCTTAATTGTTTATTTATGATTTTGGTTTTAGCCATGATTGTTGGCTAAGCACTTTAATGTTTGTCTAGATTGAATATTCGTATGTGTTCGGATGATACTTTAATGTTTAATTTGATTAATACATGATAATTATGAGTTTTGATTAAGAACCATTCTTATGGGATTTGATTATTGTTACTAGGCTTGATTAGTGATCTTGTTTGAACAAAGGGAACCCTATTTCAATTTAGTGAACTAATTTCCAATTGATTTGTCTTAACCAATTGGGTGCTTACTGGACCAAGGGGGTAAACCGGGTAACATAGATTGAACAAAATATGGGTGAATTGTGTGGAGCGAACGTGTAACCAATTGAATCTTAATCTTATAATTAGCTAATTACTAAGTCACAAATGAAAGAGGTGTTTGGTGAAAGGGAACTCTAAGCCAATAAATTCTAGTTTGACGTGTTTGCTAAAAGAGAACTCTGGGTAAACCGACTCTGTATTTGCATGCATTGATAAATTGAACTAGTGCTTAATAACAAATCATCCGACACTGCGAATAGGAGATCTAGGCGAACATTCTTTTATCTATTGAATTCTAATATCTTTACTTTTCGTTGAGCCTGCATTTATTTTCAATAAACTTAAAAACACAAAAATATTGTCTTTTACTTTTAATCTATCCTTGATTTGGATAATCGTTAAATAGCCATAAAACAAATTATCTCGTACTTTCAATTTTCATAAATTAACTTAGTTTATTTTTATTAGTTGCAATCTTAATTCTCACGTTAAACTGTCCTTGGAACGATTTCGGAATTACCAGCTTTATACAATTGCACGATCGGGTACACTGCCCGTTAGTGTTTAGTAATCTTTAAACCGGCATTTTCCAGAGATAAATTATATACTAGATTTTACACATCAAGTTTTTGGCACCGCTGCCGGGGAACGAACCCGGGTCACCCGCGTGACAGGCCGAAATACTTACCACTATACTACAACGACTATATTTAGCTACTTTGTTCATATTTAATTGCTTGAGGACTAGGAAGTTAATTTCGGGGGAATGCAAGTGGGAGATTTGGGCGATATTTACTCCAAAATCGTGCCCATGCTAGATGATGGTTTGTTGGTTGTTCGTTTGGTTCTACATATATGTTTGAAGAAGTTATCATATGGTAGAAGATTATTTTCGAGTTTAATTGCTTGAGGACAAGCAAAACTCTAGTGTGGGGTTGTTTGATATTGCATATTTAATACGCGTTTTCCTTAGCGATATCGAGCATATTTTGGTCCTTTTGGATACGATTTGGTGTTATTTCGATAAGTGTTATGAAAGTTTGAGTTCTAAGACCAAGAAGATGACTTTCAGAAGGCTATAAATCCCAAACCATATATCGGATTTAGGCGAGTCTTGAACAAAAAGTCATCTACTCAAACCGAACTATCTGAAAATCAACTTTCCAGAAGTCCCAGGAGTCTGATCAGACCCCAAAAAACAGAAACAAGTGCTCTGGTGGGTTTCTTGGTGCTTGATGCTTATCACGGTTCTCATCCTTGATGCGTATAAGCCTCAAGTGTACAACTCTTTGATGATTTAGCATCATTATGACCAAGTTTTAACCATCAACACACAACTAAATGTAAAAGCTAACTTTCTACAAGTTTTGAACATCAAGGTTGTCTCTTTATTGTATAAACACAATAAAGCTTCAACCTTTGTCCTTTTGATACAAGTTTATGCATCTTCATCATATGAGATGATGAAGACTTGATCTTTATCACCACAAAAATCATAGAAATGTTCCAAGTAAGTGAGATCTACAATAATAACTTAGATCTCAAGTGTTAAGAAACCCTAAGCTAGAAAGCTTGGATTTTTACAAGATTAATGAGACCATAAGCTAGGAAGCTAAGATCTAGTAAAAGTAATGAGATCATAAGCTAAAAAGCTTAGATCTAAACAAAATAATTAAACCCTAAGCTAGAAAGCTTGGATCTTTAATGTTTTTGAAGATCTTTAAAGCAAAAAGCTAGATCTACAAGCTACATGAAGATCATAAACACAAGTTTTGATCTTTTAATAAAATAAAGTGATCTTAAGCTATAAAACTTAGATCCAACAAAGAAATGGAGATTCAAAGCTAAAAAGCTTGAATCTTTCATGTTCTTGAAGATTTCAAATCAAAGTTTAAATCTACAAGATGTAACAAGATCAAAAAGCTAAAAAGCTTGATCCTTTGATGATGATGATGATGATGCCGAAATTAAAGAAGAAAAAGAAGAAGAAATAAAATTCAAGAACTTATAATTTTGGTGTGAGAAAGACTAGAGAGAAAATTAGAGAGCAAGTGTATGTAAAATGAGAATGAGATCAAGTGTGAAATGAAAGAATAAGGCTTGTATTTATAGTGGTGGAGGTGGTGGTTGTGTTTCCAAAATCGTAGGTAACATGGGGGGACAAGGGGGACAACTTTTTGCTTTTTGCATGGTGATAGTCTAAAGGTGGTGCTTGTTGTTGGGATTCCATGCAACATGTGTAGTAAGGGTTAACAAAAATGCTAGTATGTTGGCTCATCATAATGGGTTTTTGTCCTACATCTTAATGGATCATAAATCCATTAAAGTTGGGCTAATTTAATGGTCCATTAACTAGAGTAGGGTGGGTCTAAGTCCATGAAGGTAAAAATTCCATTAAGACTAACTAGTGTGCATTAGTAAAACACTAAGCGTAATTAAGCAACCATTAAGCCACGTAATTGTCATTAGAAAATAACAATTAGTTTTACGTAGTCATAATATTCCAATTATGACAAAATTTAAACGTGTACAAACTACGTAGCTCGTTCAAAACGACAAGTGACACTAACGGTCGTAAAAGCATTCGAGGATCAAGTTAAGTGATTATGCACTTAACAACACGTTGTCAGATAATAACGAAAGTAATTAATCATGAATAAAGATCCCAGAGCATAAACTAGCTCAGTACGCACATATACGCAGATTCTCGAAAGTATAGAGCACAAAAATATAAGTCGAAAAATTTGGGTCGTTATAAAACGGCCCCTGCAAACGGCCTGCCAGCCATTTGCAGGCCAATTTCAATTCTATTTAAAGGGTCTTTGCCATCCATTCCAACACACACTTCAAATCACTTCTTTCTCTCTATTTCTACAATATTAGTCATACTTTCAAGGTCTTCGACTCCGTGCGGGAAACCTAGTACCCGGAGAAGAACGCCGAAGATTGTATTAGGAACGGTCTGGAGTTTGAAGTTGTCACTTTTGTATTTGAAACTCGTTTAATCTACTGGTACTTCTATCCTTTGAATTTATATAATGTATTCTAGTATTATGCTTAGTGATATTGTTTCCATGATTAGCGAGTAGTTATCTTTAGTATATGCTATGATGTAGTCAGTTATAATGCCGAAATAATGTTATGGTTTGTGTATGTTGTCGAGATGCTTTCCGATTATGCTTTAAACTCAATCGCTTTTCCAACTAATAGAACGTAGTTATCGGCTCTGTTATTGGGAAGTCGCGAACCCCGATTCAGAGTACACTATCTGTGTCACCCCTTGGTAAGAGAAGTCTATCAGATAATACGTAAGTTTGACTGAGGCACACCGGTTGTAGTAAGTCCACCAACCCTTGGATTCTAACTAAGGACTCTTTCGTAGTGAAACATCTGACTTGACCCCTAGTACATTATCAGTCCTAGACCATGCTAGAGTAGTCACCAAGCATATAAACTTCATACGTGAACGCTGAAGCACAACGGTTGTTGTAAACTGTACCTCTGCTAAGTAAGGCCATGGAACCCAGTCAATGTTGATTAGTACACTGCACCATAACGCGATCTCAAGCATTGTACCCCGCTTGAGGGATTCTTAGTTAATTAAGGAATTGTTTATTTAAATACATAAAGGATTGGACCGTTAGGATAACCGAACGTGTTAATGGAAGTCAAACCTGACTTGGTCATGGTGTTCTTTATGGTTGAACTCTTTTAAGGGCCTAACTATCTTTTAAACCCAAACATTAACGAATCCATCAAAGCACATCACGTCTCTCAGATATGGCAAACCCTGTATTCTATTATGCTTAAGAAAGTTTAGACCTTTGTGGAATGTTAATACGTCACCCAACCGAGTCGCTTAATTGGATGAGCCGTCTGAATGTGTATGCCTGTAGTCAGATTGCACGAGCATCGGGGGTAAGGGACGTTGCTGTCTATTCAGAATCTTCAAGCCTAACGCATTACCCAGTGACATGTCTTATGATAGGGGCGTTTAGGATGTAACAACCCCAATCCGTTTAACCAAAAATGGAGTACATTTTTTTTTGTTAGGTCCCATTAACATCCAAGTACACAACCATTTCAAAATAGTTTTTCGTATACAATTTATCATAATAACACGTTAACATTTTATCTCGACTCTTGGTTTACAATTGACATCATATGTCCTTACGAGAATGTATTTCACATACAAGGTTTGACTCGACACAACCAAACATTACGACCTTGAAACATTTATTCAACACCACGGTTAAGACACAATAGCCCAACCCGATACCAAGAGCATAATCCCTAGGATCTACCAAATCCCCAATCCACATCCGTATCCGAAAGCTACCCCATCGAGTCCAAGCGCTCCTATGCATCTAGTCTAACAACTTGCTAAATTCACAATCACAATACCCGTAAAAAGGTAAACAACGAGAGGGGTAAGCTAACGCTTAGTGAATGCAATAATTATACATATACATATAACCTATTTACTTGCAATCACTTACACAATACCGCATACAAGCTAGCAATTTGACAACTATGCAAACATTATGCATAAACCAATATTCGCAATTCATAATACGCTAGCGACACCAATAGCATATAGTTCACAATTAGATATGCTAATACAAAATTCACACAACCATGGTTAACCAATCATACAAGGGAACGGTACTCGCTAAAGACCATCGGAGTTCATAACATCCATTAGTGTACATACGCTGCGTAATCACTAATCCCCCGGGTGATGTCTTAAACACCGCGACTAACTCACCCCCATGACAATGTGGTGTCTTGAACAACGCGACTATACCACATGTTGATCAAGCCCATGAGTGGTGTCTTGAACACCGTGAAAATCCCACTCCCATGACAATGTGGCGTCTTAAACACCGCGACTATTCCACATGTCAATCAAACCAATGAGTGGTGTCTTAAACACCGCGACAATTCCACTCGTTACGTAGAATGTGGTGTCTTGAACACCGCGACTATCCCACATTCCACGCTACACAAATAAATACATTATATACATACGTGCATAATTATTCCACTCACCTTGTGAATTCGAGCATTACAAACCATGCGCGAAATCTCCACCACATGCAACCGAGCAAGATTTTACCTATAATACGCATATAGGTATACACATAATCAACATACAACCTCATTTGTGAAATGTACCGTTCATATTGATTATAAACGTTCCATATTAATTGATTTCATTACGAGGTTTTGACCTCTATATGAGACATTTTTCAAAGACTGCATTCGTTTTTAAAACAAACCATAACTTTTATTTTATCGACGAGGTTAAAAGGACACCACCTAGATTATCCAGAAATGATAATCTAAAAATATCACACTTACACACTACCAATACATATTGGTTTACAATATTAATATATTACAACAAAGTAAATCTCGAATGCAGTTTTAAACAATATTATACAAGCATGCTGACACCAAATCTTGTCCATATTTTAGCATGCAACAGCGGAAGCTCTTAATAATCACCTGAGAATAAACATGCTTTAAACGTCAACAAAAATGTTGGTGAGTTATAGGTTTAACCTATATATTTATCAAATCGTAATAATAGACCACAAGATTTCATATTTCAATATACATCCCATACATAGAGATAAAAATCATTCATATGGTGAACACCTGGTAACCGACATTAACAAGATGCATATAAGAATATCCACTATCATTCCAAGAAATCCTTCGAACATGATAAACACGAATTCGAAGTACTAAAACATCCGGTACTTTGGATGGGGTTCGTTAGGCCCAATAGATCTATCTTTAGGATTCGCGTCAATTAGTAGATCAGTTTACTAATTCTTAGGCTACCAAGCAAAAGGAGCATATTCAGCTTCGATCATTCACCCATATAATGTAGTTTCATTTACTTGTGTCTATTTCGTAAAATATTTATAAAACTGCATGTATTCTCATCCCAAAATATTAGATTTTAAAAGTGGGACTATAACTCACTTTCACAAATTTTTACTTCATCGGGAAGTAAGACTTGGCCACTGGTCGATTCACGAACCTATAACAAATATGTACATATATATCAAAGTATGTTCAAAATATATTTGCAACATTTTTAATACGTTTTAATGTTTTAAGTTTATTAAGTCAGCTGTCCTCGTTAGTAACCTACAACTAGTTGTCCACAGTTAGATGTACAGAAATAAATTGATATATATTATCTTGAATCAATCCACGACCCAGTGTATACACGTCTCAGGCTAGATGACAACTCAAAGTATATATATTTTTGGAATCAACCTCAACCCTGTATAGCTAACTTAAATATTACTGCATATAGAGTGTCTATGGTTGTTCCAAATAATATATATACATGGTTCGATATGATATGTCAAAACATTTGCATACGTGTCTATGGTATCCCAAGATTACATAATATATTAGAATACATGTATAATACAATATAAGTTAGTTAGGATATGATTAATATAGATTTGTTACCAATTTTTACGTAGCTACAACAAGCAAAATTATCCAATCTTGTTTTACCCATAACTTCTTCGTTTTAAATCCGTTTTGAGTGATTCAAGTTTCTATGTTTCATGTTGAACTTAAGTTTATGAATATAAACAGAAAAAGTATAAGTTTATAGTCAAAAATACAGGTTACAAGTCATTTTTGTAAAGGTAGTCATTTCAGTCGAAAGAACGACGTCTAGATGACCATTTTGGAAAACATACTTCCACTTTGAGTTTAACCAAGATTTTTGGATATAGTTTCATGTTCATAAGAAAAATCATTTTCCCAGAAGAACAACTTTTAAATCAAAGTTTATCATAGTTTTTAATTAACTAACCCAAAACAGCTCGCGGTGTTACTACGACAGCGTATATCCGGTTTTACGGTGTTTTTCGTGTTTTCAGGTTTTAAATCATTAAGTTAGCATATCATATAGATATAGAACATGTGTTTAGTTGATTTCAAAAGTCGAGTTAGAAGGATTAACTTTTGTTTGCGAACAAGTTTAGAATTAACTAAACTATGTTCTAGTGATTACAAGTTTAAACCTTCGAATAAGGTAGTTTTATATATATGAATCTAATGATGTTATGAACATCATTACTACCTCAGGTTTTGTGGATAAAACTACTGGAAATGAGAAAAATAGATCTAGCTTCAAAGGATCCTTGGATGGCTTGAAAGTTCTTGAAGTAGAATCATGACACGAAAACAAGTTCAAGTAAGATTTTCACTCGAAATAAGATTGTTAAAGTTATAGAAATTGAATCAAAGTTTGAATATGAGTATTACCTTGTATTAGAAAGATATCTTACTGTAAATAAGAAAGATTTCTTGAGGTTGGATGATCACTTGAAATGGATTTGCAAGATTGAAAGTAAGCTAACAAACTTGGAAGTGTTGTTGGTGTATTCTTGAGTAGTTGTTTTGTATCTTGGTTTATGTATGGATTTATGAACTTGATTGAGCTAGATTTTGATGAAGATGATGAATAACACTTAGAACAAAGGAAGAACACTTGAGAGTGAGTAGTTTGATTCAAGAAAGTTGAAAAATGAATGTGTTTATGGTGATGCTAGTTTACGTGAAGCAGGATGGCAATATAGTCTTCGTTAGTTTGTAATCTTATGAGATATTTCATGCTAGTTGCCAAATGATGGTTCCCACATGTGTTGGTGACTCACAAGGGCTACTAGGAGCTAATCATTGGAGTGTATATACCAATAGTAAATACATTTAGAAGCTGGGTATTGTACGAGTACGAATACGGGTGCATACGAGTAGAATTGTTGATGAAAATGAACGAGTATGTAATTGTAAGCATTTTTGTTAAGTAGAAGTACTTTGATAAGTGTCTTGAAGTCTTTCAAAAGTGTATGAATACATATTAAAACACTACATGTATATATATTTTAACTGAGTCGTTAAGTCATCGTTAGTCGTTACATGTAAGTGTTGTTTTGAAACCTTTAGGTTAACGATCTTGTTAAATGTTGTTAACCCATTGTTTATTATATCTAAAGAGATGTTAAATTATTACATTATCATGATATTATGATGTATTAATATATCTTAATATGATATGATATATATATATATATATATATATATATATATATATATATATATATATATATATATATATATATATATATATATATATATATAGTTAAATGTTGTTACAACGATAATCGTTTCATATATGTCTCGTTTCGAAATCCTTAAGTTAGTAGTCTTGTTTTTACATATGTAGTTCATTATTAATATACTTAATGATATGTTTACTTATCATTTATCATGTTTATATATAGTGTAACAATATCTTAAAATGATTCGTATGTAATTAGTAAGACGTTGTTATAACGATAATCGTTATATATATATCGTTTTCGAGTTTCTTAATTCAATAGTCTCATTTTTATGTATATAACTCATTGTTAAAATACTTAATGAGGTACATACTTATCATAATATCATGTTAAATATATATATATATATATCCATATATATATATATATATATATATATATATATATATATATATATATATATATGTCATCATATAGTTTTTACAAGTTTTAACGTTCGTGAATCGCCGGTCAACTTGGGTGGTCAAATGTCTATATGAAAACTATTTCAATTAATCAAGTCTTAACAAGTTTGATTGCTTAACATGTTGGAAAAACTTAATCATGTAATTAACAATTTTATTTAATATATATAAACATGGAAAAGTTCGGGTCACTACAGTACCTACCCGTTAATTTTATGCAGTTGGAGGTGTTGACGTATCTTTTGGAAATAAGTGCGGGTATTTATTCTTCATCTGATCTTCTCATTCCCAGGTGAACTCGGGTCCTCTACGAGCATTCCATCGAACCTTAACAATTGGTATCTTGTTTTGCTTAAGTCTTTTAACCTCACAATCTATTATTTCGACGGGTTCTTCGATGAATTGAAGTTTTTCGTTGATTTGGATTTCGTCTAACGGAATAGTGAGATCTTCTTTAGCAAAACATTTCTTCAAATTCGAGACGTGGAAAGTGTTATGTACAGTCGCGAGTTGTTGAGGTAACTCAAGTCGGTAAGCTACTGGTCCGACACGATCAATAATCTTAAATGGTCCAATATACCTTGGATTTAATTTCCCTCATTTACCAAATCGAACAACGCCTATCCAAGTTGCAACTTTAAGCATGACCATCTCTCCAATTTCAAATTCTATATCTTTTCTTTTAATGTCAGCGTAGCTCTTTTGTCGACTTTGGGCGGTTTTCAACCGTTGTTGAATTTGAATGATCTTCTCGGTAGTTTCTTGTATTATCTCCGGACCCGTAATCTGTCTATCCCCCACTTCACTCCAAAAAATCGGAGATCTGCACTTTCTACCATAAAGTGCTTTAAACGGCGCCATCTCAATGCTTGAATGGTAGCTGTTGTTGTAGGAAAATTCTGCTAACGGTAGGTGTCGATCCCAACAGTTTCCGAAATCAATAACACATGCTCGTAGCATGTCTTCAAGCGTTTGTATCGTCCTTTCGCTCTGCCCATCAGTTTGTAGATGATAGTCAGTACTCATGTCTAGACGAGTTCCTAATGCTTGCTGTAATGTTTTCCAGAATCTTGAAATAAATTTGCCATCCCTATCAGAGATAATAGAGATTGGTATTCCATATCTGGAGACGACTTCCTTCAAATTCAGTCGTGCTAACTTCTCCATCTTGTCATCTTCTCTTATTGGCAGGAAGTGTGCTGATTTAGTGAGACGATCAACTATTACCCAAATAGTATCAAAACCACTTGCAGTCCTTGGCAATTTAGTGATGAAATCCATGGTAATGTTTTCCCATTTCCATTCCGGGATTTTGGGTTGTTGAAGTAGACCTGATGGTTTCTGATGCTCAGCTTTGACCTTAGAACACGTCAAACATTCTCCTACGTATTTAGCAACATCGGCTTTCATACCCGGCCACCAAAAATGTTTCTTGAGATCCTTGTACATCTTCCCCGTTCCAGGATGTATTGAGTACCTGGTTTTATGAGCTTCTCTAAGTACCATTTCTCTCATATCTCCAAATTTTAGTGCCCAAATTCTTTCAGCCCTATACCGGGTTCCGTCTTCCCGAATATTAAGATGCTTCTTCGATCCTTTGGGTATTTCATCCTTTAAGTTTCCCTCTTTTAAAACTCCTTGTTGCGCCTCCTTTATTTGAGTAGTAAGGTTAGTGTGAATCATTATATTCATAGCTTTTACTCGAATGGGTTCTTTGTCCTTTCTGCTCAAGGCGTCGGCTACCACATTTGCCTTCCCCGGGTGGTAACGAATCTCAAAGTCGTAATCATTCAACAATTCAATCCACCTGTGCTACCTCATGTTCAGTTGTTTCTGATTAAATATGTGTTGAAGACTTTTGTGGTCGGTATATATAATACTTTTGACCCCATATAAGTAGTGCCTCCAAGTCTTTAATGCAAAAACAACCGAGCCTAATTTAAAATCATGCGTCGTATAATTCTGCTCGTGAATCTTCAATTGTCTAGACGCATAAGCAATTACTTTCGTTCGTTCCATTAATACACAACCGAGACCTTGCTTTGAGGCATCACAATATATCATAAAATCATCATTCCCTTCAGGTAATGACAATATAAGTGCCGTAGTTAACTTTTTCTTCAACAATTGAAACGCTTTCTCTTGTTCATCCTTCCATTCAAATTTCTTCCATTTATGCGTTAATGCAGTCAAGGGTTTTGCTATTTTGGAAAAATCTTGGATGAATCTCCTGTAATAACCAGCTACCCTAAAAATTGGCGTATGTGTTTTGGAGTTTTCGAGGTTTCCCACTTTTCAACGGTTTCAATCTTTGCTGGATCCACCTGAATACCTTCTTTGTTCACTATATGTCCGAGGAATTGAACTTCATCCAACCAAAATGCACACTTTGAAAACTTAGCGTATAGTTTTTCTTTCCTTAACAACTCTAGCACTTTTCTCAAATGTTCTTCGTGCTCTTGATCATTCTTCGAGTAAATAAGTATGTCATCGATGAAAACAATGAAAAACTTGTCAAGATATGGCCCACACACTCGGTTCATGAGATCCATGAACACAGCTGGTGCGTTAGTCAATTCAAACAGCATAACCATAAACTCGTAATGACCGTAACGCGTCCTAAAAGCAGTCTTCGGAATGTCATCCTCCTTCACCCGTATTTGATTTTATCCAGAACGTAAATCGATCTTCGAATAAACCGACGAGCCTTGTAGTTGATCAAATAAGTCATCGATTCTCAGTAATGGGTAACGGTTCTTGATGGTAAGTTTGTTCATCTCTCGGTAGTCGATACACAACCTGAATGTACCATCTTGCTTCTTGACAAACAAAACAGGAGCTCCCCATGGTGATGTACTTGGTCGAATGAAACCACGCTCTAAAGGTTCCAGTAACTGACTTTGTAATTCTTTCATTTTGCTATGGAGCACGAGCTATTGGTGCAGCTCCTGGTACAAGGTCTATTTGAAATTCAACGAATCGATGTGGGGGTAATCCCGGTAATTCTTTCGGAAATACATCGAGAAATTCTTTTGCGACGAGAACATCACTGATGTTCTTTTCTTCAGGTTTAACTTCCTCGATGTGTGCTAGAATGATGTAACAACCTTTTCTTATTAGTTTTTGCGCCTTCAAACTACTAATAAGATTTAACTTCGCGTTGTTTTTTTCTCCGTACACCATTAAAGGTTTTCCTTTTTCACGCATAATGCGAATCGCATTTTTGTAACAAACGACCTCTGCTCTCACCTTTTTCAACCAGTCCATGCCAATTATTACATCAAAACTCCCTAACTCGGCTGGTATTAAATCAATCTTAAACTTTTCATCCCCCAATTTAATTTCTCTATCCCGACATATATTATCTGCTGAAATTAATTTACCGTTTGCTAGTTCGAGTAAAAATTTATTATCCAAAGGCGTCAATGGGAAACTTAATTTAGCACAAAAATCTCTACTCATATAGCTTCTATCCGCACCCGAATCAAATAAAACATAAGCAGATTTATCGTCAATAAGAAACGTACCCGTAACAAGCTCCGAGTCTTCCTGTGCTTCTGCCGCATTAATATTGAAAACTCTTCCGTGGCCCTGTCCATTAGTATTCCCTTGTTTCGGGCAATTTCTAATAATATGGCCAGGTTTTTCACATTTATAACAAACAGCGTTGGTATTACTTGCTCCGGCACTATTCGTTCCGACATTACTTGTTCCGACACTATTTGTTCCTTTAGTTCTGTAAAACCTTGGTCCGTAAAACTCACACTTTGTCGCGCTATGACCATTTCTTTTACACATGTTGCAAAATGTCGTGCAAAATCCCGGGTGATTTTCTTCACACCTATGACATGGTTGATTTTTGTTTTTGTTGCCGTTGTTGTTATTGAGGTTGTTGTTGGGATTGTTATTGTTGTTGAGACAGTTGTTGTAGTTGCTGTTGTTGTTGGGAAATTTCTTGTAGTTATTGTTAGGATTGCGATTATTGTTTCGGTTGTTGGGATAGTTGTTGCGATTGTGGTTGTAATTGTTATTGTTGTTGTACTGGTGATTCTTGTCACCGTTTTCCTCCCACTTCCTCTTGAGTTGTTTCGTGTTGGATTCTTCGGTCGCCTACTCTTTAATTCTTCCCTCAATCTGATTTATGAGTTTATGAGCCATTCAACTTGCCTTTTGTATGGAAGCGGGCTCGTGTGAACTCACATCTTCTTGAATCCTTACTGGTAACCCTTTTATAAACGCGTCGATCTTCTCTTCTTCATCTTCGAACATTCCCGGACACAATAGGCACAACTCTGTGAATCGTCGTTCATATGTGGTAATGTCGAACCCTTGTGTTCGTAACTCTCTAAGCTCTACCTTGAGCTTATTGACTTCGTTTCTAGGACGGTACTTCTCGTTCATCAATTGCTTGAATGCCGACCACGGTAGTGCGTAAGCAGCATTTTGTCCTACCTGTTCAAGATAGGTGTTCCACCACGTTAACGCAGTACCTGTGAAGGTATGCGTAGCGTACTTAACTTTGTCCTCTTCAGTACACTTACTTATGGCAAACACCGATTCGACCTTCTCGGTCCACCGTTTCAATCCAATTGGTCCTTCGATTCCATCAAATTCCAAAGGTTTGCAGGCAGTGAATTATTTGTAGGAGCATCCTATACGATTTCTTGTGGAATTAGTTCCACTGCTAGATCCAGAGTTATTGTTATTTTGCATCGCAGCCTGTACTGCAGCTATGTTTGCTGCAAGGAAAACACGGAAGTCTTCCTCGCTCATGTTCAAATTCTGACGAGTCATCGGTGCCATTTCCTTCAAAAATAGCCCAAAAGAATTAAATTAATCATATAGAATTTTAAGAGTAGTCAATAGTATTTCGTAGCATAGTATGAACTCATTTATAAAATCTTTTTCTTCATATTAGCGTTTTATAGTTTTAATTCGGGTAGTACCTCACCTATCAAAGGAAATCCTTTTATAAACTAAGGCATTTCTGGAAAGTCTTTCAAATGTTTGACAAGTTAATTTCACCATAACTAATTGTGCTGATGAATTCTGACCGACTCTAGACAAGATTTCATCAATCATATCCTCTGGTAGGTCTTCTAAAATATTCAGTTGTCTACCCTTAACGTCCATTTTTTGTTTTTATACTGTAAAATAGACAAGGATTTGATTAGTAAAAGATAATTAACAAACAATACAAGCAATTTTTACATAGAACATAAAAGTACAAGCACACTACAATACATATAATACACAACATGATTACAACCCTCTAATATGAATCACTGGTTTCTTCTTCTTCGGAATTGGTTTGTTTTCCTAATTTTCTAGGGATATATGGTGTTCCTCTAATACGAGTCGTCGTTTTCCACAAAGGTTTAGAAAAACCTGGTGGTTTAGAGGTTCCCGGGTTATTGTTACAATTTAAGAAATACGGATGTTGCCGATACATAAAAAGTTCATCGGGGTTGGAATCAGGTTTCTCTATTTTTATATCTTTTCCCTTATTATTTTCTTTTGCTTTATTAAATTGGGTAGAGGTAATTTCTTTTGCTTTATTAAACACAGCGACTATTCCACATGTCAATCAAACCAATGAGTGGTGTCTTAAACACCGCGACAATTCCACTCGTTACGTAGAATGTGGTGTCTTGAACACCGCGACTATCCCACATTCCACGCTACACAAATAAATACATTATATACATACGTGCATAATTATTCCACTCACCTTGTGAATTCGAGCATTACAAACCATGCGCGAAATCTCCACCACACACAACCGAGCAAGATTTTACCTATAATACGCATATAGGTATACACATAATCAACATACAACCTCATTTGTGAAATGTCCAGTTCATATTGATTATAAATGTTCCATATTAATTGATTTTGTTGCGAGGTTTTGAACTCTATATGAGACGTTTTTCAAAGAATGCATTCGTTTTTAAAACAAACCATAACCTTTATTTTATCGACAAGGTTAAAAGGACACCACCTAGATTATCCAGAAATGATAATCTAAAAATATCACACTTACACACTACCAATACATATTGGTTTACAATATTAATATGTTACAACAAAGTAAATCTAGAATGCAGTTTTAAACAATATTATACAAGCATGCTGACACCAAATCTTGTCCATATTTTAGTATGCAACAGCGGAAGCTCTTAATAATCACCTGAGAATAAGCATGCTTTAAACGTGAACAAAATTTTGGTGAGTTATAGGTTTAACCTATATATTTATCAAATCGTAATTATAGACCACAAGATTTCATATTTCAATATACATCCCATACATAGAGATAAAAATCATTCATATGGTGAACACCTGGTAACCGACATTAACAAGATGCATATAAGAATATCCCCTATCATTTCGGGAAATCCTTCGGACATGATAAAAACGAATTCGAAGTACTAAAGCATCCGGTACTTTGGATGGGGTTCGTTAGGCCCAATAGATCTATCTTTAGGATTCGCGTCAGTTAGTAGATCAGTTTACTAATTCTTAGGCTACAAAGCAAAAGGGGCATATTCGGCTTCGATCATTCACCCATATAATGTAGTTTCGTTTACTTGTGTCTATTTCGTAAAACATTTATAAAACTGCATGTATTCTCATCCCAAAATATTAGATTTTAAAAGTGGGACTATAACTCACTTTCACAGATTTTTACTTCGTCGGGAAGTAAAACTTGGTCACTGGTCGATTCACGAACCTATAACAAATATGTACATATATATCAAAGTATGTTCAAAATATATTTACAACATTTTTAATACGTTTTAATGTTTTAAGTTTATTAAGTCAGCTGTCCTCGTTAGTAACCTACAACTAGTTGTCCACAGTTAGATGTACAGAAATAAATTGATATATATTATCTTGAATCAATCCACGACCCAATGTATACACGTCTCAGGCTAGATCACAACTCAAAGTATATATATTTTTGGAATCAACCTCAACCCTGTATAGCTAACTCAAACATTACTGCATATAGAGTGTCTATGGTTGTTCCAAATAATATATATACATGGGTCGATATGATATGTCAAAACATTTGCATACGTGTCTATGGTATCCCAAGATTACATAATATATTAGAATACATGTATAATACAATATAAGTTAGTTAGGATATGATTAATATAGATTTGTTACCAATTTTCACGTAGCTACAACAAGCAAAATTATCCAATCTTGTTTTACCCATAACTTCTTTGTTTTAAATCCGTTTTGAGTGATTCAAGTTGCTATGGTTTCATTTTGAACTTAAGTTTATGAATCTAAACAGAAAAAGTATAAGTTTATAGTTGGAAATACAGGTTACAAGTCGTTTTTGTAAAGGTAGTCATTTCAGTCGAAAGAACGACGTCTAGATGACCATTTTGGAAAACATACTTCCACTTTGAGTTTAACCATGATTTTTGGATATAATTTCATGTTCATCAGAAAAATCATTTTTCCAGAAGAAAAACTTTTAAATCAAAGTTTATCATAGTTTTTAATTAACTAACCCAAAACAGCCCGCGGTGTTACTACGACGGCGTATATCCGGTTTTACGGTGTTTTTCGTGTTTTCAGGTTTTAAATCATTAAGTTAGAATATCATATAGATATAGAACATGTGTCTAGTTGATTTTAAAAGTCAAATTAGAAGGATTAACTTTTATTTGCGAACAAATTTAGAATTAACTAAACTATGTTCTAGTGATTACAAGTTTAAACCTTCGAATAAGGTAGTTTTATATATATGAATTGAATGATGCTATGAACATAATTACTACCTCAGGTTTTGTGGATAAAACTACTGGAAATTAGAAAAATAGATCTAGCTTCAAAGGATCCTTGGATGGCTTGAAAGTTCTTGAAGTAGAATCATGACACGAAAACAAGTTCAAGTAAGATTTGCACTCGAAATAAGATTGTTAAAGTTATAGAAATTGAATCAAAGTTTGAATATGAGTATTACCTTGTATTAGAAAGATATCTTACTGTAAATAAGAAAGATTTCTTGAGGTTGGATGATCACTTGAAATGGATTTGCAAGATTGAAAGTAAGCTAGCAAACTTGGAAGTGTTGTTGGTGTGTTCTTGAGTAGTTGTTTTGTATCTTGGTTTATGTATGGATTTATGAACTAGATTGGGCTAGATTTTGATGAAGATGATAAAGAACACTTAGAACAAAGGAAGAACACTTGAGAGAGAGTAGTTTGATTCAAGAAAGTTTAAAAATGAATGTGTTTATGGTGATGCTAGTTCACGTGAAGTAGGATGGCAATATAGTCTTCATTAGTTTGTAATCTTATGAGATATTTCATGCTAGTTGCCAAATGATGGTTCCCACATGTGTTGGTGACTCACAAGGGCTGCTAAGAGCTGATCATTAGAGTGTATATACCAATAGTAAATACAGTAAATACATTTAGAAGCTGGGTATTGTACGAGTACGAATACGGGTGCATACGAGTAGAATTGTTGATGAAAATGAACGAGTATGTAATTGTAAGCACTTTTGTTAAGTAGAAGTACTTTGATAAGTGTCTTGAAGTCTTTCAAAAGCGTATGAATACATATTAAAACACTACATGTATATACATTTTAACTGAGTCGTTAAGTCATCGTTAGTCGTTACATGTAAGTGTTGTTTTGAAACCTTTAGGTTAACGATCTTGTTAAATGTTGTTAACCCATTGTTTATTATATCTAAAGAGATGTTAAATTATTACATTATCATGATATTATGATGTATTAATATATCTTAATATGATATATATATATATATATATATATATATATATATATATATATATATATATACACACATATATAGTTAAATGTTGTTACAACGATAATTGTTACATATATGTCTCGTTTCGAAATCCTTAAGTTAGTAGTCTTGTTTTTACATATGTAGTTCATTGTTAATATACTTAATGATATGTTTACTTATCATTTATCATGTTTATATATAGTGTAACAATATCTTAAAATGATTCATATGTAATTAGTAAGACGTTATTATAACGATAATCGTTATATATATATATATATATATATATATATATATATATATATATATATATATATATATATATATATATATATATATATATATATATATATATATATATATATCGTTTTCGAGTTTCTTAATTCAATAGTCTCATTTTTATGTATATAACTCATTGTTAAAATACTTAATGAGGTACATACTTATCATAGTATCATGTTAACTATATATATATATATATATATATATATATATATATATATATATATATATATATATATATATATATATATATATATATATATATATATATATATATATATATATATCCATATATATGTCATCATATAGTTTTTACAAGTTTTAACGTTCGTGAATAGCCGGTCAACTTGGGTGGTCAAATGTCTATATGAAAACTATTTCATTTAATCAAGTCTTAACAAGTTTGATTGCTTAATAAGTTGGAAACACTTAATCATGTAAATAACAATTTCATTTAATATATATAAACATGGAAAAGTTTGGGTCACTACAATTTGGACTCTTGACCACCCAAATGAACCATAAGTGCAAAATACACCTTTTTGCACTTTTAACGCTACCCGAAGGTCTAAAACTAACGAGACTAGTTCCCGCGTTCCCAAAACATCCAAATACATCAACTTTAACCTTTAAACGCATAATAGTTCGCATTTTACACAAAAACCCATTCCATGGTTGACCAAGTTTGGCTTTATTGCCAAAACACCAAATTTCAACCCAAAATCATTTTCAACGATTAACTAACAACCAAACACGTCCTTTAACACTTAACACTAGTGTTTAAACAATCGTTTGACCAAAACTAGTGTCATCATCAAGTTTGACCCAATTCAATTTACCGATTTTGACCAAAGTCATAAAAATGCTCAAACTAATCAATAATCACTAACACAAGTGAAAATGGCCCTAATACACCAATTAAAGCAAATCACAAGTGTTAAACACTTGGCTTACTCAATTTGACACATAAACCCTAATTTTGACCTATTTCAAAATTAGTCAACTCAAATACACCCAAAAGGGTTCCAACACTTCCAAAATCACTAAACTAAGTGATTACACCCAAAACCAAAGCTTAATCATGGCCAAAACATCAATCAACCCAAAACCCGCCATGTATAAAAAATAACTAGTTTTCATAAACCCACTTCATCATCTAAATGAGTTTTACAACTAAAAAGCTCAAAAACCTAACTTGAATATCAAATCATAAAGATGAATTTCGGAGTTAGAACTTACCATCACTACCACAACGTAGCCGTGAACGAGGAGAACCACTTTAACTCTTGTGACCCGACCCAAAACACTCTTCTTCTTCCCCGATTCGAGCTTTCTCTCTCTAAACCCTTTACTCTCTCTAGGGTTTGGTGTGTGAGTGGGAGGGAAGGAGAATGAAGAAAATGAGGTTTGGATAAGATTGAGATCATTTTTATGGCCAAAAACCCGTCCACATGTGAAATACCAACTTTGCCCTTCATTTAACTCATTAAAAGGCTGAAAAGCATCAGATCGTGCCTATTGTCACGCCGCGGAGTAAACCCTTCGCGCTGTGGCCCAAAGGGTGATTTTAGATCACATTTTCAAGCTTTCTGACCCTCAAAATAGGCAATTGTCGCGCCGTGGCCATTCTGGTCACACCGTGACAATAGCCTATTTCATCCGAACTTCAACAACTTGTTTTGGCCATAACTTTTTGACCGTAACTCCGTTTTCGATGAATCAAATATCGTTGGAAACGTAATAAGATTTCCTTTCTAATGGTAAGGTTTTGAAACATCAACTCAAACTTTATTTGAGGTCGAAAAGGTACGTACACACCTTGTAGCTCAAACAACGTTCATTTTTCTTCAACATTCGAACAAGCAACACGTACATCCTTGGTACCCTTCATACACGCTTCGTACAATCATCTTTATACAATTATACAACCAAGTATGAACATTCTAAAGATCAATTACGTACCTCGGACATGTATGAAGAAAAACGGGATGTTACATAGGACCAGTATAATGAATACAAGGTCAATACCTATTCATGAGCCAACATTCCATAATCTCGACAAAATAACTGATGAAGTCATAGTATGCGCTTGTTTTAACCTTATCTGAATTACAAATTTTATCGTATTTACTTTACTCGTCTTATAAATTAGAAAACCCAAAATTAGGTAACAACCACTACTCATTTACATTAGGATTATCTTAAGCTTTACTTATAGGTTCGATTCTACCGATATCTTAAAAATACGACTCTAGGTCATACTTCCCTTACTCATAATAAGGAGTAGTACGATTTAGGCCCCTCTAAATATAAATATAAAACTATTTGATTGCTACCCTGATCAGCTGGTTCTGACGTTGTGCGACCTAACGACACCGCATAGATAAAAACTGTCCATTTCGGCCATGTCATTGTGGTATATATCAATAGTCCAGATATAACATAATTTAGTACATGTCGCAACCTCGGAACACAACCTGACTGGGACCACATCAAGTCGACTGGGACCACTTGTTAGGATTTAGGACCCAAACAAGATAAGTGATTGATCATAATCACTAACCCACGAACGACAAACGAATAATTAAAGTATAACGATAAATAAAAGTACAAACGACACGGGTATTTAACGTGGTTATATCCCAACTCCAAAACGCGGATAAGGGGATACTCCACGGGTGCAAACCAGAGTTTTTCTTATATTATTATGCACACATTACAATGAGGCTAGGTGTTACAATTTATAGGAAGAGTTAAACTTACTAAGTTAAACTTCTCCTTCAAGCAAAAGACATTCCATAAATATCTATTACTTGCTCCATACTCCATTTCTACTAGAAGATTTAATTAAGGCAACAGATTCTCTACAATTTGTTTACCAAGTCACGCTCCCTACGACTTGTTCACCTACGACTTGTTCATTAAGTCAAACTTTCTTCGACTTGTTCCTTTGATCAAATTTTTCATCGTCACAAATGAGTATTTTTGTTGTAGGGATGCCACTACTTAAAGCTACTTTTATCATTTTCTTTATATATAATAATAATTATAATTATTCATGGCATTGATTCGGTCTTTATTCTGTCATGGAAGGAACTGTTGATATGAAAATGATATGTAAATATATCTATAGAAGAAACTATGTTATTGTTGCGAGTGATATTACAAATATCCTCTACAATATATATTGGGTATAGAGAAATACAGCTAGCAAGTATATATACGGACATAGTCTGCTAAAATTAATGACAGGCGGCTGAGCTAGTGACGGTGTAAAGCAAAGTAGTACTGTGTAGTTGAATCAGACGAGTGATTGATTCGACGGTGATTAGGTGTAAGTTTTGAATTCCACTGTGTGTTTCCACTTTTAGTCTATAGATTTGGTTACATGGTCCCATTGGCACCGAGTCAACCAGTTTGATGGGATTAATTACATCCCACATATTTTTAAGTATAAATAATTTTATGTATCTATAGTATTAAATTTAATATCTACGTGATGTTAGTGTAAATTAAGATTATAAACATGTATTAAAAATTTGCACTCTAATTAAGAATAATTAATTTATAAACATATAAATCAAGATTATTAGGAATGTGCAAATTTTTTTAACAGCAATTTGGAATCATTCATGGAGGACTAACTCACTCACATGATCATCTCTCGCAGTTGCGTAACCCACCCCAACTCCTGTCATGCAGGAAACTCGGACTAATCCGACAGCGTGGTCGGTAAAATCCCTCTCTCCGCTGCTCCCGCAACGCAATGTTCGAAAGACGACATTGGGTGGAATTCAAGATCAAAGGTTATCCTTGTGTACAATGTTGCCACTCAGGACCACCGCGCTTCTAGCAAAGTGGTATCCTCATTCCTTGTGTTTGGGACTAGGGTTGAGGTCATGAGTTTGAATCTCGCTCAACTCATCCTCTTGATTAATCTACCTGAAATATGGAGATTCAGATTGACCCTGAAAGGAGGTTTTCTTCCGGATCCATTCAAGATTCAAATCTGGTCCACCTGCCCCTCAGGATGGTTTAAGGATCGGGTTCTTACAATGCGATCCAGATTTCCTCCCGAAAGTGCGTACGTGCGTGACAAATGATCGTGAAAGTGCTTAATTCCCCTATGGGTGATGTCGACAACTTGCCTTTAAAAAAAAATGTTACCACCTCATGTAATCGAACTCGGCTCCTAACTTCTAGAAAAGAGGTATGTATCACTACCACCAGACTAACAACACATTACTCCGTCATAAATGTACATATGACCTTTGAATGGAACGAGATATGATGTTAACCTTGCGTTGCTTTTTCATGTGATTATCGTATTTAGTTTTCTTTCTTTCTTTCTTTAAGTAATTTGATCTTTGTTTTATTACTTATTTTTTGCGGAAAATAAAAAATCGCAAATCAAATGTTCTCATAAGAAAGTAGGAAGAAAAGAAAAGTTAAGAAAACAAAAAAGATAATTATTTTTTTTAAAAAGTATTTTATTTGATTTTATAGTTAGATTACATACAAAAATTGAAATAAATATTAAAATTAAAAAATTGAAATAGTAAAAATTAAGAGTAAAAGTTAACAAAAAAATAATAAGAAATAAAAAAATATTTGGTAAAAAAAATAGATTTAAAGGCAAAATATGAAAATGAAAGTAGGGAGAGAGATTTCAACCTGTGCCCCTCCCATTCACAAACACACAAACCAACATATCAAGCACACTATGAATTTGTTTGTATTATGCAATATTTAATATATATTCAATTCCCTGAACGGATTAAAAAAACTAGTTATAAAAGGTACTTTATTCTTTAGTATATAATATAATATAATATAATATAATATAATATAATATAATGATGTAGTTAGAGCACTAGGAGTCGTTGCAATTTTTTTTTCCTTTTTTTGTTTTTTTTCACCATCCGACATTGAGATCAGACTGTCGTCAACTCCATGTCAGAGTTGCTTCGACGTAAGGGTTCGCGTCGAGCAGAGACTTTGGAGATTTGGGTTCCAACGGTCAAAATCTTGAAAAGGTTGTGATCTGAATGGATAGTTTCTAATATTTTTTTAAAAAATAAATAATTAATTACACTCATATTTAAACCATTATTTTAACCTCATTTTCTAACAACAATATCTATACTTTTCTCTCTACATTTTTAAACATAAGTAATATATGCCATGAGCAGAGGCGAAACTAGGATTTTTTTTGACCGGGGGCAAAAAAAATTTTTTAAACCGTAGCAATTTTTTTGGATACAATTTGAAGATTTTGGGGCAAAAGTTGGAGATTTTGGGGCAAAATTTGAAGGTTTTGGGGCAAAATTTGAAGGTTTTGGGGCAAAATATGTAGGTTTGGGGGCAAAAAAAAAAATCCACCGGGGGCAAAGTCAAAAAACCCAAAAGTTTTACACTGAAAAAAAAAAATCCACCGGGGGCGCCCGCCCCCCTGCCCTTCATCATTTTCGCCTCTGGCCACGAGCCGCCAAAATCTCTATTAATGCAGTACGTAAACCAACGATGAAAACTGACATCAATAGTAAGTTTTAAAGATAAAACCGACAAAGTAAATACGTTGACTTAAACGTCAACATTAATCACAATATTAAATAAAGTATAAAATTTGATTGCAAAAGTAATTATTTTAAAATCTGCGACTCCATGTATGCAGATCTCTAGCAATCAGCAGAAGCAATTAGCCAATCAAATACCTGAGAATAAACATGTGAAAAACGTCAACAATAATGTAACGACCCTCGATTTTTTCAACTTTTATTAATAATATTTATTATTAATGCTTGCGTTTTAATAAATGTATTTTTATATATTTACTTGTTGCCGTATTTGACTTTACATGGCCCGACTTGTCTTTGTGACACACGTACTTTTCACGAATAATATTTCGAATATTATTTACGTACATGATTAATTATTATTAATCATTTTTAATTAACTAATGTTAGTAGTTAATTACTTGGGCCTTTTATTTATTTGTTGGTTACTTGGACTTGGGCTTTTATTATATGGACTTGGAAGCCCACCCTACACACTTAATGGACTAGTAAGCCCATCTTTTAAGCTAATGAATCATTAAGGAAAAAGCATGGTTAATTAAGCTAATTAGGAGACAAATCTTACAAGCATGCAAGAACTCTTTCCCATGCATCTAACTTTAATACCATTCTAAGCTTACACCCTTCCCCATGCATGAAAGTTGAAGCTTGACTTGCCTCTTTTGCCCTTGAAACCGTCGGCCAACTAAGGGATGGAGGGAGTTCATTTTCAATTTTTTTTTTTTTTTGTTACTTATTCACTAGTTTTCATTTCATTTCACATACACACAAAATACTTACACTTTTCTCTCATCTTTTCTCTCAAACTTGTAAGTAACAAACCTTATTTTTCTTTCCTTTTTCCTTCTTGAAACCGAAACATAAACATCATCATTCTTCTTGTTTAGTTGCTTAATTGTTGTTTGTTGTTGTTAAAGATCAAGTTTTCTAACTTGTATCTTCATGTAATCTTGTTACTTCCATCTTTATTTGATGAAGAAACAAGAACAAGAATCTAAACTTGTTAGTTTATGGTTTGACACTTAAATGTTTTAAAGATCTAAAGTTCATAAACTTTATAATCATACTTGTGTTCATGTTTTGTAGACTTGAATTCTTAAGATCCAAGCTTGACTTGAATCTTCTTAAGTATGAAACAAACATGAACATAATACTTGTAACTTTAGTTTATTTCTTTCTTTTGTAAGTACTTTAAAGTTGTAATATTGTTAATTTGGTCAAGTATTACTAGTTAAACTTGATCTCATATTTCTTGAAACTAAAGTTAACTTTATAAGTTCAAGAACATGGAAGTATAACTTTCTAGTTATAACTTCACACACTTATGTTTGATCTAAGTTTTTATAGCTTATGGTCTTCTAATTTTGTTGTAAATAAGAGCTTATAAGCTTACATACATTTTACAAGATGAAAATCTAAGTTTCATAACTTATGGTTTCATTAAAGTGAAGATCCAAGTTCTATAACTTAGGATCTAACTTAAGAACACTAGATCTAGAATTTCTAGTCTAGGATCTTTAATATCTAGCTAAGATCTAAGTTCTACAACTTAAGATCTTGTTTATTTAGTTTACTTTCAAGTTTCTAGCTTAATATTACTATTAGAACTCATGTATGTGTCGGATCTAAGATCTTGATGCAACTTTGGTTCATCAAACTACTTACAACCCTTAATTGAGTTGTGCTACATATCTTAGACTTACACTAGTGTTATGATGGTCAAAACTTGGTTAAGATGATGTAAAAACATCAACGAGTTGTTCACTTGAAGCTATACGCATCAAGGATTAGAACCGTGATGAGCATCAAGCACCAAGAACCCACTGGAGCAACTTACCTACTGTTTTCCGGGTCTGATCATTAATCTGGGCTATCGGAAAAGTTGATTTCCAGCTAGTTCGGTTCGATTATATGATTTTACGTTTAGACCTCGTCTTAATCCGAGTTACGGTTTAGGATTTATGGCCATCCGAAAGTCACTACACCCTTTTAACGTTGTGCTGAAATTTCTGACCTACTCGTACTTAAACTGTCGCCACGGTCAAACAAAGACGAGTTTGGTTATGTAAATTGGTCAGATTCTAGGGGACTCATATACGGATCCATGGCCACTGGTCTCACCTCATTTAAGTTTGTATAGAGGTCGTGGCGACTGAACGAAGTCAGCCTTTATTTCAAACTCTATTCTTAATTGAAACTTACTTTACACTTTTTGATTAATGATGAATGATGATGATACGTAAGACCTAATTTACATACTTTTAAACCTTTGGAAATGATTTTCTGACTTAGTAACTTTTGACTTAGGTTGAGGACCTTCCGGACCAAACTACTTGCTTACTATTCCCGCGTATCGACTTTTACTACTTTCCACTGTGAGTTATAGCATCCCTTTTTACTCTAATTATTTTGGGAACTGAGAATACATGCGCATTTTGCATTTTACATACTAGGCACGAGTACTTAAACTTTATATATGTGTGGGTTATACAACGGCATAAACTTTCCCCTTAGCTAGGTAACGTTTAGTCATTGGTCTTTGAACCGGTGAACGCGAATCTTAGATATGGATCTATAGGGTTTGACATCTCCACTCGGGATAGTAGCGCTAGCATTTAACGGGTGTTTAATACTTCATAAACATACGCACTCGCCAAGTGTACTTTTAGGGGGTGTTATTTACGTTAAGTTAGTTACCAAGTGCCCACGGTTATACTTATACTTTTCATACTGTTTTGAAACACTGAAATCTCGTGGACTACCTTACATTACTGTTATACTTAAACTATAGCTCACCAACCTTTGTGTTGACGTTTTAAGCATGTTTTTCTCAGGTGCTTAAGGTTTGGTTGCTTCCGCTGTAGTTGTCATGCTTTGTAGACTCCCGCTGCGCTTATTAGAGATGTCTTCGCATGAAACGTTTGAAAAGCATTCTTTCGTTGAAAAACTTTTAATGTTGGTTAAGACGTCACTCCGTTTTATGAATGCAAACTTATTTTAAAACAGCATATAGTGTTTGACCTTGTAATGATCCTGTTGTTGATGATCGGTACACGTTAATTTTGTACGGGGCATCACATTTGGTATCAGAGCGTTGGTTGGAGGGAATTAGGTTGCATTAGTGAGTCTAGACTGGACCGAGTAGGATTCACTAATAGGACTAATCTACAACTTGCTAGTTTACTTGTTTCTGCGGAACTTGCTGCATGTTACTGCTTACTTTTACTGCTATATGTCGTATACTGTTACTTGCTTTCACTACTGCATGCTATTATCTGCTTTCGATTGCTTGATACTTGTCATTATTGCCATGCTACTTACGGCTATAGATGATCTAGACTGTCATAGTTACTTTGCCTAATACGTGCTTGCTTTATGACTTACTGACATTGAAAAAGTTATTTTTCCTTGTTCAGATGTCGGATGTCCCGCCCGTTATCATTTTGGAGAGCGACTCAGACTCATCCGCCACCTCACCTGCTACTGCTGCCGACACACAGATCCCGTCCTCTTTACCCTCCAGCGACTCTGGCGCTTCATCCTCTGGAGACAGTAGCCATGCACCCGACCCAGTGATCATCTCAGACGGACATGAGGATCCACCGGAGATTCCAGCTCCACTCATCCCAGGACCCTCGGAGCCACAGCACCATTCCGGTGGTGCTGTGATTCCTGGGAATATGGGGACGTTCCTTTACGGAATGAGCATGGTCATTGGGCTAGACGCCTTCCTTGTAACAACCCGAAACGAAACCACAACAATTCCCGTTAAATTTCTCAACAAAAAAACAAAAAAAAAAAAAAAAAATTTCTGGTGCAGTTCATTCGCGCGGCGCGCCAGGTGGGCGCGCGGCGCGCCAAATCACCTGGACAGCCCGCTGTCCCCGGAAGTCAATTTAACGAAAATGTTTGACTAGTTCCCGACATATTTAGCCAAAACGCTTTTAACCGTACATTAATATATGTAAAACTAGCACATAACTAAGGTTTGAGCGAGTTTTACAAAGTGGGGCCCACACGTGCCCAAATTACCCTTTAAGTATAAAAATACAATTTTAGACCATAAGACTCTTAATACAAGACAAAGCCGAGCATGGCGATTGGGGGTACACTACCCAATCCTAATAAATCCAAAAGCAAGCCTTCTACGCAAACTATGCAAGTCCTCTAATCCTTGCGCTTACCCGAGCCACCATCCGCATGCAATCTATAAAAAGAGTCAACAACGAGAGGGTAAGCTAACGCTTAGTGAATGATAATATACTACATACATATATATGTATAAAATGAATACGCCACACAAACAAATACCGCATACCGTAGCATCCAAATATAAAGCAACTACACTAAGCATACCGTACAATCTCTAAGCATCAAGCTAAAGGTACAACAACAAATATGAGTCCACCAACGACAAAGTGAACATCTCCAAATAGCTACACCCGGAGGGTTAGCTACAACACAACAATACATTAATATAATAATAATATGAACGAACAAGGTTAACACCTTAACCTATTACCGAGAACCCAAAGATACCACAATGAAGATTGGCCGAACTACACGAGCCTTAGTAATCCGAAACCACACGAGATTACTACCTCAACAAGATGACCGAACTACACGAGTCACCATGAATCCGAACTACACGAGATTCATTCGATAAGATGACCGAAACTACACGCGTCATCGTGAGTCCGAAACCACACGCGATTCACTACTCCAACTCAAACCCACGGTCACGGGATTATAAAAATCCACCACCTCGGGGCCACAACATCCAAATCACAATCACGTGTGATAATGTACACACGAACGTGTACTTCGCCAAAGATGGTCAACCAAAACGCACAACCGTGCCAATTGGACTCATACAAAAGTCCATCAAGTCCACCTACATGTGAAGTGAGCTCTCTAGCCGAGAATCACTTCACCCGACCCGCACCCATCCTACACATACATATGTACATAGGATAATATCACTCACCTTGAAGTCTTGAAGAAAGCTTCCAAGTGATCCGCAACTCGCCAATGGAAAATACCTATTCCATTAACACAATTACAACAATACAATTAGGATGGATTTTACAAACCAACCCAATTCGCCACTTAGTGCAATTTCGACCCAAATGCACTTCCGAGCACAAACCGTGCCCAAACTAACCAATAATCACTAACGCAAGTGAGAATGGTCATAATAAGCCAATTAAACCCGAACTCAAGTGTCAAACACGTGTCATACCCATTTAGACACTTAAACCCTAATTTTGACCCATAAAGGTCAAAATCTCGTCCTTTATAAGTTTTGACACCAAAACACATTTAACTCGGTCTTATACTTCAACTTAATCCATTTTAAGTTCATAAACCTCATTAAGTCACCAAATGGGTCATAATCACTACCAAACCCTAATTTGACCCAAAGTCACAATTAGTCAACCAAATACCCTAAATGGTTTCCAATACTTCCATAATCACTAATCCAAGTGATAAATCCCAAGATTAAAGCCTAATCAAGGCCAAATCGTCAATCAACCCAAAACCCGCCAAGTGACAAGAATAACTAGTCACCATAAACCCATTTCATCATCTAAGAGGTTTTACAACTAATTAACTCAAAACCCTAACTTGAATATCAAATTAAATAATTGAAATTCGGAGTTTGAGCTTACCAATACTATCACCGTGTAGCCGAGAACGAAAGGAACAACTTTAAAACCCGAGACTTTGAACGATTCGAGCTTCTTCCTCACCAAAACCTCCAATCTCTCTCTAAACTCTTACTCTCTCTCTAAAAATGGATGAAGATGATGAGTGGATGTGAATGGGATCCAAAACTGATCCAAACTAGCTCATAAGCCTCACAAATCCGGCCTCAAGTGAATTTACCCATTTGCCCTTCATTTAAACCAATTAAGAAAAACAAGGGATTCTGTCAGCAGCAAACGGCGCGGCGCGCCGAATCCCCGCGCGGCGCGCGACCTAACTGAAACAGATTCTTTTGCATTTTAAACTTTATATAGATAATCCGCGAAACCCAATCTCGAACGTCTTAATACACAAACAAGCAAGATAAATATTCGGGTCTTACAACTCTCCCCCACTTAAACTCGATCACGTCCTCGTGATCCTCATCACTTAACCAAGTGGACCTCACCCTACGGTCCTCGACATAAGTCCCAATCCGACTTTCCTAAGCAATTCCTTTCCAACGAATCGCCTTCCACAACTAAATCGTCACCCGCGATTTATCAAAACCACAATCCGAGCACTAAAACCATGCTCATTCCCTAACATCAGGAAAACTCAACCAATCTCGTACCGAGATATAAATCCCTTAGCGTACTATTACCGAGTACAACGCTAAAAGCAACCAAGTCTCAACCTAAGGTCAACAACCCGAAACGATGAAGACCGAACCAAACGAATCCTTACGGACAACACCAACCACTAACATCCCTTGTAGTGCGCAATACGACCAAAGCGCAACTACCGTAACATCATAACAAACGGCTAAAACCGATAGCGTCCAAAACGATGATGGCAACGCTAAACCAAGGTGTACAAAATCGGCTTTCGTCACACCCGTAACAACATGTGAGCGAAACACGGCTATCGCATCACTAATCACACAACATGGTCCTCACGACCCCACCATCGGTGTATCAAACAACCGATAGATCAAACAACACGGTCCTTACGACCCCACCATCGGTGTATCAAACAACCAATGGATCACACAACACACGAAGGCTGGCCGAAAACACACGCACCTTAGTGAATCCGAACTACACGCGACTCACTACCTTCAACACAACAACAATCGGGAATGGCCGAACTACACGCGCCATAGTGAATCCGAACTACACGAGAGTCACTATCCCGGAGGAATGACCGAACTACACGAGTCAATTGTGAATCCGAACTACACGAGACTCACTCCTCAATACAATGACCGAAACCACACGAGTCATTTGTGAACCCGAAACCACACGCGATCCACTTCCACAATATGATGACCGAAACCACACGCGTCATCGTGAATCCGAAACCACACGCGATCCACTACTATGGCGAAGTCAGCGGACCCGAAGATCATGCTTCACCAAATCTCAACACCGGATAAAGTCAGCGGACCCGAAGATCATGCTTCACCGATCACGTACGCACTTTCGGCCTCAAACAACGAGTAGTGCAACATCGCGCCCTGCTACACTATAGTGAATCCTAACGGATACCACTAACCATCCCCACAATCGAGCAAGAACCACCTATATCAAACATAGGTACCAAACAATGATTCCCCAAAAGAGAATCCGACACACACCTCCCTTAACCGAAGGATTTCACCTTGCTCACCAAACACGTCCATTATCTCTCAACGAGATTTACTACATTACCACCTCAGTGGTAATTCCGATCCAATATCATAAGTACAATTTAACCAAAATTGTACTCTACCACAAGTTGACCAAAACTAGGTCTCGACGAAATTTCCGGATCTACTAAAAACATCATCCGAAATATCACACTAAAACTTCCTCGTGCGGAAATGCGACTCCCCCTCTTGGAACCACGTTCCTATATCACACTCGTACAACCGTACAATGCTACCAAAGGTAGACTTTACCAACGATTGGGTACACACGACCCATCACTACACCTTGCTCCAACCTTGAGCATACGAAGGATTTCAAACAATCCTTAAACATTTCGAATGAAAAGTGTACCACGCATTACACAAACTACACCCCCGCAATCATCCAATTACTATAGTTGTCAATTTCACCGAGTCACTCGTGTACTTAAGGGTTCCTCCCGGTACCCTAAGTACAATGTAACTACAACACAATCGGAGTCGACACCACGCTAGTAGGTATAAAAGAGGCACCTAATGTCCCGTCATAAAGACTCCATTACCAACGCCCATCGAGATTTAAAACACTCGATCTCAAGGGTTCCAACCAACCGACGAACCTCATGATTCGTCAACTTCAACACGCAAGCGAACACGCGCTTAACAATCGAACACCAAAACCATTTCCGTGGCTTGGTAGAAACATACCCCCAAATACTAAGGAACGCTTGGTTGCACCAAGTCTTACGCCCTTCGCCCGACAATCAAACATCACCTTAGGGTACTTCCATTAGGAACGTCACCCATAGCATAACATACACAACAAAGGCATGCAACTCAAACTCAAACGGCATTTAATAAATAATCAAAAGACATATTTATCAAAATTAAACGTACCTTAACGTCTCCTCGCCGCACCCTTCCCCGCTAACTTGGGACATTCCGACTTACGATGTCCTTCCTTTTGGCAATTGAAGCACACCATACTACCACCCTTTGGTACCGAACATTCCCAAGACTTGTGACCCCTTACGCCACAATTGTAACATCTAGCCGTACTAGAATCCGATATACCCGTTCGCGTACCACCCGTGCTCACACTCGGACCCTTAGTCCTCTTACTCGGAGCACCATAAGAAACAACTCTTCTCTCACTTGAAGATTCACCCCTCTTCGATCGTGAATACGACTCGAAACCTCTAGCCAAGTCGAATAATTCCGAAAACGATTTCGCTTGACCCCGACTAATCTTACTTTTCAAGTCATCATTCAAGGTCCGATAGAAATCCCCCATCAACAAACGATCATTCCCCAAATACTCCGGACAAAAACGAGCCTTTGCCATAAAGGTCGCCTTAAGAGTACTCAATTCCATAGATCCTTGTCGCAAATTTCGCAACTCATTACGCAATTCCCACAAATCGGCCGAAGTCCGGAACTCCTCAAAGAATTCCTCCTTAAACTCGTCCCACGATAAGGCCATAAACGTCTCGCCACCGACAAGATCAATCTTACCATCCAACCAATCCCTTGCCCTACCACGCAACAAACTCGTAGCGAGTCTCGTCTTCCTCTCGGGAGGGCAATCAATAGTACGAAAACACCCTTCGACATCCGAAATCCAAGTTGTGCTTACCAAAGGATCCGGTTTTCCGTCGTACATCGGGGGTTTAGTCCTCATGAAGCTTTTAAGATAACGCTCCATTTCACTACTACTTTGAAGTTCGGAATACTTCCTTTCCATTCTTTCTTCCAACCCACGCATTTGCTCCGCAACGGCGGCCGCAACTCTAGCGTTAAACTCCACGTCGTTCGTATCGATCCCACTTCCCGTCGCCATTCTAAGGAATGCAAAACGATTAGATCACGAACGTATAAGTAAACACGCACAACCCCGACCCATCTTGCTAAGCACTCGTCTTACATCACTCGTTAGACACGATTTGCACCCGTAATAAGGTCTGCAAGTTCTTATTACGCACACACGCCGCATCGACTTGTTAGTACAACGACCGCCTCGCTCGATGATATAAACAAACACAACCAAAATTCTACGCGGTACAAACACACGCGAGAATTACTATCACAACACAAGAGCATATTAATAATATCCGCATTACTAATATAAACGTTAGTCAACCTATAAACAAGGCACTAACTAAACCCATTCCGACCCGTAATCCTACAAGTCCCGCAACAATTTAAGCACACACAAGTCTAAGTCTAGGCACCTATCTCAAGTCACCTAAATCCCTTAGACCATGCTCTGATACCACTTGTAACAACCCGAAACGAAACCACAACAATTCCCGTTAAATTTCTCAACAAAAAAACAAAAAAAAAAAAAAAATTTCTGGTGCAGTTCATTCGCGCGGCGCGCCAGGTGGGCGCGCGGCGCGCCAAATCACCTGGACAGCCCGCTGTCCCCGGAAGTCAATTTAACGAAAATGTTTGACTAGTTCCCGACATATTTAGCCAAAACGCTTTTAACCGTACATTAATATATGTAAAACTAGCACATAACTAAGGTTTGAGCGAGTTTTACAAAGTGGGGCCCACACGTGCCCAAATTACCCTTTAAGTATAAAAATACAATTTTAGACCATAAGACTCTTAATACAAGACAAAGCCGAGCATGGCGATTGGGGGTACACTACCCAATCCTAATAAATCCAAAAGCAAGCCTTCTACGCAAACTATGCAAGTCCTCTAATCCTTGCGCTTACCCGAGCCACCATCCGCATGCAATCTATAAAAAGAGTCAACAACGAGAGGGTAAGCTAACGCTTAGTGAATGATAATATACTACATACATATATATGTATAAAATGAATACGCCACACAAACAAATACCGCATACCGTAGCATCCAAATATAAAGCAACTACACTAAGCATACCGTACAATCTCTAAGCATCAAGCTAAAGGTACAACAACAAATATGAGTCCACCAACGACAAAGTGAACATCTCCAAATAGCTACACCCGGAGGGTTAGCTACAACACAACAATACATTAATATAATAATAATATGAACGAACAAGGTTAACACCTTAACCTATTACCGAGAACCCAAAGATACCACAATGAAGATTGGCCGAACTACACGAGCCTTAGTAATCCGAAACCACACGAGATTACTACCTCAACAAGATGACCGAACTACACGAGTCACCATGAATCCGAACTACACGAGATTCATTCGATAAGATGACCGAAACTACACGCGTCATCGTGAGTCCGAAACCACACGCGATTCACTACTCCAACTCAAACCCACGGTCACGGGATTATAAAAATCCACCACCTCGGGGCCACAACATCCAAATCACAATCACGTGTGATAATGTACACACGAACGTGTACTTCGCCAAAGATGGTCAACCAAAACGCACAACCGTGCCAATTGGACTCATACAAAAGTCCATCAAGTCCACCTACATGTGAAGTGAGCTCTCTAGCCGAGAATCACTTCACCCGACCCGCACCCATCCTACACATACATATGTACATAGGATAATATCACTCACCTTGAAGTCTTGAAGAAAGCTTCCAAGTGATCCGCAACTCGCCAATGGAAAATACCTATTCCATTAACACAATTACAACAATACAATTAGGATGGATTTTACAAACCAACCCAATTCGCCACTTAGTGCAATTTCGACCCAAATGCACTTCCGAGCACAAACCGTGCCCAAACTAACCAATAATCACTAACGCAAGTGAGAATGGTCATAATAAGCCAATTAAACCCGAACTCAAGTGTCAAACACGTGTCATACCCATTTAGACACTTAAACCCTAATTTTGACCCATAAAGGTCAAAATCTCGTCCTTTATAAGTTTTGACACCAAAACACATTTAACTCGGTCTTATACTTCAACTTAATCCATTTTAAGTTCATAAACCTCATTAAGTCACCAAATGGGTCATAATCACTACCAAACCCTAATTTGACCCAAAGTCACAATTAGTCAACCAAATACCCTAAATGGTTTCCAATACTTCCATAATCACTAATCCAAGTGATAAATCCCAAGATTAAAGCCTAATCAAGGCCAAATCGTCAATCAACCCAAAACCCGCCAAGTGACAAGAATAACTAGTCACCATAAACCCATTTCATCATCTAAGAGGTTTTACAACTAATTAACTCAAAACCCTAACTTGAATATCAAATTAAATAATTGAAATTCGGAGTTTGAGCTTACCAATACTATCACCGTGTAGCCGAGAACGAAAGGAACAACTTTAAAACCCGAGACTTTGAACGATTCGAGCTTCTTCCTCACCAAAACCTCCAATCTCTCTCTAAACTCTTACTCTCTCTCTAAAAATGGATGAAGATGATGAGTGGATGTGAATGGGATCCAAAACTGATCCAAACTAGCTCATAAGCCTCACAAATCCGGCCTCAAGTGAATTTACCCATTTGCCCTTCATTTAAACCAATTAAGAAAAACAAGGGATTCTGTCAGCAGCAAACGGCGCGGCGCGCCGAATCCCCGCGCGGCGCGCGACCTAACTGAAACAGATTCTTTTGCATTTTAAACTTTATATAGATAATCCGCGAAACCTAATCTCGAACGTCTTAATACACAAACAAGCAAGATAAATATTCGGGTCTTACATTCCTGATGGACGTGTCGTGTCGATTCCACCCGGCAGATACTGACTGATGACTACTGGCCAAGCACATCCACCTTCCGATGATTCCGACGACTCATCATCCGACGATTCCAGCGATGAGGATTCCGACGAGGATCCTGAGGAGACGCCCTTGCAGCCACCCTCCACCCCGCCGAAGAACCGGTATCGTTTCGACGGTACCGTTATTCCATGGGTTAACAGAGGTAGGTCGTTCGTTAACGCACATGGACTGAAGGTTAGAGTTACCGCCCGTAAGCGGCTTGTGCCGTATCCTGCTGATCCATTCATACGTAAGGCTCCCCGTTACGCAGCATCTACTTCTGGGGCTGGACCGTCTGCACCACCAGCTCCACCAACATCATCTACACCACCGGAAACCACCTGCACCATCAGCACCGCCTGCTCCACCAGCCTCTCCCTCTGTCGAGGAACTGATGAGGGAGGTGGATACCCTCCGTGCTTGGGTAACTGAGCTCGAGGACTAGATGTCCCACATAATGGACATCCTTTACCGTAACGACCCGGATTTTTCCGACTACTTGATTATACTATTTATATGATTTAATAATTCCGACTTGATAAGCAATGAATTTTAATAAGTCTTGAACCTCCGAAAAGAGTTTTACGCAAGCTTTTGGTCACCCTTTTATTCCGACGATTCACGAACGTCATAACTTGATTTAATTATTTAATTGTTTAATTATTGTGTATATATATGGATCTATATATATTTAACTTGAAAATATGATAATTAAATATCTCATTATGTATATTAACAAAGTATTATATATATTTTCATACTACTAATTTAAAGAGTTTTCGAACAATATATATGTTACTATTTAAACGACGTAATTAACTTATGTTAAAATATATTTACATATAATGTGTTACGAGTGTAAATACATCTTTACAAGTATTGAATACACTTTATAATATACCAATACATATAAAGGATAGCTATACTAGTATTTTCATTCAATTTCCTCAAGAATTCTACTCGCATTCATACGGTATTTTTACCCGTATTATACACAGCATCTAGAAGTATTTACTATTGGTATATACCAATAGAAATCTGCAATTATTTGTGTAATATGTCATCCATGACCTAATCAATTTAATATGTCATCCATGACTTAATACATTTTAACTTATCTTAGATATTTTCACTAAAAATTAAATTTTCAAGCCTATAAATAAGCATCATTTCTAACTCATTTTTACACATTCATTTTCCAAATTTTACTTCCAATTTTCACACACACTTGCAAGAACTCTCTCAAGTTTTGTTCTACTACTTCTTTCCAGCAACTTTACATTCTAAACTTGAGGTAAAAACTCTACTTCAACTCTTGTTCAATTCATATGTTTATAACTATCTATATAAGAGTTTATAAACTAGAACATAGTTTAGTTAATTCTAAACTTGTTCACAAACAAAGTTAATCCTTCTAACTTGACTTTTAAAAATAATTTAACATATGTTTTATATCTATATGATATACTAACTTAATGAGTTAAAACTTGGAAACACGAAGAACACCGTAAAACCGGACATACGCCGTCGTAGTAAAACCGGGGGCTGTTTTGGGTTGGATAATTAAAAACTATCATAATATTTGATTTAAAAGCTGTTCTTATGGGAAAATGATATTTCATATAAACATGATACTATATCCAAAAATCATGGTTAAACTCAAAATTGAAGTATGTTTTTCAAAATGGTCATCAAGATGTCGTTCTTTCGACGGAAATAACTACCTCTTTCAAATATGGATTATAAATTGTAACTCCGACTATAAACCACCACTTTTTCAGTTTAGTTTCACAAATTACAGTTCGTTATAAAACCATAGCAATTTGATTCACTCAAAACGGATTTATAACGAAAAAATTATGGGCAAAACAATATTAGTTAAAAATGGATAATTTGATAACGGGATTAATTCATTAAATCTATACTAACCATATTCTAGCTAACTTTTCTTGTATTATACATGTATTCTAACATGTCATGGTTACACAATACGTCAGATAAATTAAAAGACACCACATACACAATACGTGTAACTACAATAGTAGTATTGTGGGTCATGATTGAGTCTTATACAACACGTGTATACTATGTTCTACTAATTGTGGACTACTAACTGTGGACTACTAATTGTGGACTACTAATTGTGGACTACTAATGTTAGACTGCTAACTTGACAACTTAAACAATCACACGTGATTGAAAATATAAACTTAAAAATCACACGTGATTGAAAATATGAACTTAAACAATCACATGTGATTGAAGATATGATATGAATAATAGTTGTATTACATTTTGATATACATATATATTTGTTACATGTTCGCGAATTCAAGGACGACGACCATATTTTTAATAAGTTGAAAACTTATTATTAATATACTTTTACTACCGTGAGTATATAGTCCCATTTTTAAACTCTACAAATATTTTGGGATGAGAATACATGCATTTTATGTTTTACGCCATGGACACAAGTACTTAAAATATATTCTACGTTGAGTTGTACCACATTGCATATCTTCCCTAATAGCTTGGTAACTAATATTTACATGTTGTAAGAACATGTAAGCGCGAATCCTATTGATAGATCTATCGGGTTTGACAACCCCAACCGGGCTAGTCGCTCTAGTATCGTAAACGGTTGCATAGTACTTCGTTTTTACTACACTTGGTACAGTGTAGGGCGATTTTATAATAAAGGGAATATGCTACATTAATGGTTAAGTATGGTTACCGAAGCGCTCAACAACTTATAGATTACTTTTATACACTTGCGAGTGTACATATATTTATAACTATGAAATCTTGTGGTCTATATTTATATCGATGATAGCTTTAAACCTATATATCTCACCAACCTTTGTGTTGACTGTTTAAGCATGTTTATTCTCAGATCCGAGCAAGCTGTGCATGGAGTCTCATGCTTTTAATTAAATAAAGTGTTGCATTCAATAAAACCTTTGTCATGTATTATATTCGACTGTTATGTCACGTGTGTAGTATTTGAAAACCGATGTATTATGGGGATTATTCCTTAAATAATCGTCCAATTGTTTAAAACATGTATTATGTATAATAATGGTGTGCTTTTTATGAAACGAATGCAATATTTTCTAAAACGTATCATATAGAGGTCAAATACCTCGCTATGGGACCAATGAATAACATACTGCGTTTATAGAAATATGGATGGGTTGTTTCAGTTGGTATCAGAGCGATGGTCTTAGCGAACCAGGTCTTGCATTAGTGTGTCTAACTGATAGTTGTTAGGATGCATTAGTGAGTCTGGACTTCGGCCATGTGTACATGTCAAAAGTTTTGCTTATCATTTCTTGTCGAAAATTACTTGCTTATCATTCTTAGTCTAGGCACATCTTACTGCATTGATTGCATGAATGGTGTATAGACAAAATTCATATCTTAGTATATCTCCTAAATCATATCTTTGCGTATCTGTTACAGTAAACTTTGCCTGACATATTCCGTAAATTCCTCTGTAATCTACGAAATCTTTTGTTCTATATATATATAGATATTCTATGTAATTAGAATACTATCCGATAGTCGGAAATCATTTCAAATAAAAAAAAAATCCTTTATTCAATCGTATGAAATGGAACTCGCCACTAGTTCAAGTCCCTCGGATTCCGATATGGAGTTTCACTCGCGCTCCGAAACCAGTGTGACTGGAATGGATTAACCAATTAGCCATCATCTATTCTGGATGAATTGGAGATGGGTTCGCAGTCTACTTAATCATTGGAGACAAGAAGAAGGTGATCCCTTCCATCCACCACATTTCCCTCTTGGAGAAGAACCAGAAGCACTTATCGGCGAACCTGTCCGAAACACCTCGTCACGATTATATACTATCTCAAATTCTAGATCTTATTCATCCGCTCATCCGAACCGACAATCATCCCGGTGTAATAGAAGAAGTCAACGAGCTTCGCACTTGGGTAGTGGCTTTGGAAAATATGGTGCAAAGGTTACAAGCACCAGCAGCATCACCGGCATCAACAGTACCACCATCAACAACATCAACAGTACCATTACCACCATCAACAACAACATCCACATCCCACACCTCAATGTCACAATCTATACCTCGACCATCAACGTCATACGCACCGTAGATACCAAGGAGTACCAACAACAATAACCGATGAAGTATTGATTCATAACTTCATTGGAGAAACATTCTGCGGCGATTATGTAATCTCTAAAGTCTTAGAGATTATCTATTCCAGCATTAACCATAAATCAGATGAGTGGACCGAAATGATAGAAGGAAGAGTAGAAACCTTGACAAGAATGGTGCGTGGTTTACAAGCTAGACTTGTTATACAAGCACCACCAGTAGTACCACCAGCATCACCATCAGCATCACCATCAGTATCACCAACACCAGAAAAACATGTAGCACTACAAGCTCCGCCAATTCCATAATCATCAACATCATCACAAATCAACAACGCGTATATTGTATCAACGAGTTATGAAGTATTAAATCATTCCCCTGAAGAAATTATATGTATATTTTATATATATATGAATTTTGAGATCAAAATAAATCTTTTCGTACTAAGCTATTATGTATGAATTGAAAAAGGGTAGATACTACTCGGTTAAATTCATATTAATATGCTATGATGTACATCCGTCGTTAACAACCTAACCATCGTAACTACAATATTTGAATCAATTAAATGAATTCGGTTTCATAATAAACCAAGTGTATCATTCAATAACATATTTGATTTTACACTTTCATCTTCGATATACTCGAAACTTTATGGAAAACATCATTCGTGCTTTACGAAATTCACAAGAACTCCACAAACATCAACATCATTCACCAAAGAAATGTCAATAAGAATAAATAATGAAGTATTGACTACATTAGTGAAATACTTCGCGAAGATTATGTAATCTCTAATGTTTTAGAGATTATTCATTCCTAGTTCCAGCCGAAAATCAAATGAGTTTAATATTATATTAACTCATTAAATCTATGTTACATCTGCAGAAAATATATATATATATATATATATATATATATATATATATATATATATATATATATATATATATATATATATATATATATATATATATATATTCATAAAGGCTGTAATAAAAGTTCTCTTGTACAAAATATTACTTGTGAAACTTTTAACGGGTAGGTAATGAAATGTCCCGTTCTTATTGATTAAAAACGTTCCATATTAATTGATTTCGTTGCGAGGTTTTGACCTCTATATGAGACGTTTTTCAAAGACTGCATTCATTTTTAAAACAAACCATAACCTTTATTTCATAAATAAAGGTTTAAAAAGCTTTACGTAGATTATCAAATAATGATAATCTAAAATATCCTGTTTACACACGACCATTACATAATGGTTTACAATACAAATATGTTACATCGAAATCAGTTTCTTGAATGCAGTTTTTACACAATATCATACAAACATGGACTCCAAATCTTGTCCTTATTTTAGTATGCAACAGCGGAAGCTCTTAGTATTCACCTGAGAATAAACATGCTTTAAACGTCAACAAAAATGTTGGTGAGTTATAGGTTTAACCTATATATATCAAATCGTAACAATAGACCACTAGATTTCATATTTCAATACACATCCCATACATAGAGATAAAAATCATTCATATGGTGAACACCTGGTAACCGACATTAACAAGATGCATATATAAGAATATCCCCATCATTCTGGGACACCCTTCGGATATGATATAAATTTCGAAGTACTGAAGTATCCGGTACTTTGGATGGGGTTTGTTAGGCCCAATAGATCTATCTTTAGGATTCGAGTCAATTTGGGTGTCTGTTCCCTAATTCTTAGATTACCAGACTTAATAAAAAAGGGCATATTCGATTTCGATAATTCAACCATAGAATGTAGTTTCACGTACTTGTGTCTATTTTGTAAATCATTTATAAAACCTGCATGTATTCTCATCCCAAAAATATTAGATTTTAAAAGTGGGACTATAACTCACTTTCACAGATTTTTACTTCGTCGGGAAGTAAGACTTGGCCACTGGTTGATTCACGAACCTATAACAATATATACATATATATCAAAGTATGTTCAAAATATATTTACAACACTTTTAATATATTTTGATGTTTTAAGTTTATTAAGTCAGCTGTCCTCGTTAGTAACCTACAACTAGTTGTCCACAGTTAGATGTATAGAAATAAATTGATAAATATTATCTTGAATCAATCCACGACCCAGTGTATACATATCTCAGTATTGATCACAACTTAAACTATATATATTTTGGAATCAACCTCAACCCTGTATAGCTAACTCCAACATTCACATATAGAGTGTCTATGGTTGTTCCGAAATATATATAGATGTGTCGACATGATAGGTCGAAACATTGTATACGTGTCTATGGTATCTCAAGATTACATAATATACAATACAAGTTGATTAAGTTATGGTTGGAATAGATTTGTTACCAATTTTCACGTAGCTAAAATGAGAAAAATTGTCCAATCTTGTTTTACCCATAACTTCTTCATTTTAAATCCGTTTTGAGTGAATCAAATTGCTATGGTTTCATATTGAACTCTATTTTATGAATCTAAATAGAAAAAGTATAGGTTTATAGTCAGAAAAATAAGTTACAAGTCGTTTTTGTAAAGGTTGTCATTTCAGTCGAAAGAACGACGTCTAGATGACCATTTTAGAAAACATACTTCTAATTTGAGTTTAACCATAATTTTTGGATATAGTTTCATGTTCATAATAAAAATCATTTTATCAGAATAAAAACTTTTAAATCAAAGTTTATCATAGTTTTTAATTAACTAACCCAAAACAGCCCGCGGTGTTACTACGACGGCGTAAATCCGGTTTTACGGTGTTTTTCGTGTTTCCAGGTTTTAAATCATTAAGTTAGCATATCATATAGATATAGAACATGTGTTTAGTTGATTTTAAAAGTCAAGTTAGAAGGATTAACTTTTATTTGCGAACAAGTTTAGAATTAACTAAACTATGTTCTAGTGATTAAAAGTTTAAACCTTCGAATAAGATAGCTTTATATGTATGAATTGAATGATGTTATGAACATCATTACTACCTAAAGTTACTTGGATAAACCTACTGGAAATGAGAAAATAGATCTAGCTTCAAAGGATCCTTGGATGGCTTGAAAGTTCTTGAAGCAGAATCATGACACGAAAACAATTTCAAGTAAGATTTCCACTCGAAATAAGATTGTTATAGTTATAGAAATTGAATTAAAGTTTGAATATGATTATTACCTTGTATTAGAAAGATAACCTACTGTAATTAACAAAGGTTTCTTGATCTTGGATGATTACTTGGAATGGATTTAGAAAACTTGGAAGTAAACTTGCAAAACTTGGAAGTATTCTTGATTTTATGAAACTAGAACTTTTGGAATTTATGAAGAACACTTAGAACTTGAAGATAGAACTTGAGAGAGATCAATTAGATAAAGAAAATTGAAGAATGAAAGTGTTTGTAGGTTTTTTTGGTCGTTGGTGTATGGATTAGATATAAAGGATATGTAATTTTATTTTCATGTAAATAAGTCATGAATGATTACTCATATTTTTGTAATTTTATGAGATATTTCATGCTAGTTACCAAATGATGGTTCCCACATGTGTTAGGTGACTCACATGGGCTGCTAAGAGCTGATCATTGGAGTGTATATACCAATAGTACATACATCTAAAAGCTGTGTATTGTACGAGTACGAATACGAGTGCATACGAGTAGAATTGTTGATGAAACTGAACGAGGATGTAATTGTAAGCATTTTTGTTAAGTAGAAGTATTTTGATAAGTGTCTTGAAGTCTTTCAAAAGTGTATGAATACATATTAAAACACTACATGTATATACATTTTAACTGAGTCGTTAAGTCATCGTTAGTCGTTAGATGTAAATGTTGTTTTGAAACCTTTAGGTTAACGATCTTGTTAAGTGTTGTTAACCCAATGTTTATAATATCAAATGAGATTTTAAATTATTATATTATCATGATATTATGATGTATAAATATCTCTTAATATGATATATATACATTAAATGTCGTTACAACGATAATCATTACATATATGTCTCGTTTCGAAATCATTAAGTTAGTAGTCTTATTTTTACATATGTATTTCATTGTTAATACACTTAATAATATATTTACTTATCATTTAACATAATTAACCAAGTGTATCAATATCTTAATATGATTCATATGTACCTAGTAAGACGTTGTTATAACGATATCGTTATATATATCGTTTTCGAGTTTCTTAAATTAATAGTCTCATTTTTATGTATATAACTCATTGTTAAAATACCTAATGAGATACATACTTATAATAAAATCATGTTAACTATATATATAACCATATATATGTCTTCGTATAGTTTTTACAAGTTTTAACGTTCGTGAATCACCGGTCAACTTGGGTGGTCAATTGTCTATATGAAACCTATTTCAATTAATCAAGTCTTAACAAGTTTGATTGCTTAACATGTTGGAAACACTTAATCATGTAAATAACAATTTCATTTAATATATATATATAAACATGGAAAAGTTCGGGTCACTACAGTACCTACTCGTTAAATAAATTTCGTCCCGAAATTTTAAGCAGTTGGAGGTGTTGAAGTATCTTCTGGAAATAAATGCGGGTATTTCTTCTTCATCTGATCTTCTCATTCCCAGGTGAACTCGGGTCCTCTACGAGCATTCCATCGAACCTTAACAATTGCTATCTTGTTTTGATTAAGTCTTTTAACCTCACGATCCATTATTTCGACGGGTTCTTCGATGAATTGAAGTTTTTCGTTGATTTGGATTTCATCTAACGGAATAGTGAGATCTTCTTTAGCAAAACATTTCTTCAAATTCAAGACGTGGAAAGTGTTATGTACAGCCGCGAGTTGTTGAGGTAACTCAAGTCGGTAAGCTACTGGTCCGACACGATCAATAATCTTGAATGGTCCAATATACCTTGGATTTAATTTCCCTCATTTACCAAATCGAACAACGCCTTTCCAAGGTGCAACTTTAAGCATGACCATCTCTCCAATTTCAAATTCTATATCTTTTCTTTTAATGTCAGCGTAGCTCTTTTGTTTACTTTGGGCAGTTTTCAACCGTTGTTGAATTTGGATGATCTTCTCGGTAGTTTCTTGTATTATCTCCAGACCCGTAATCTGTCTATCCCCCACTTCACTCCAACAAATTGGAGACCTGCACTTTCTACCATAAAGTGCTTCAAACGGCGCCATCTCAATGCTTGAGTGGTAGCTGTTGTTGTAGGAAAATTCTGCTAACGGTAGATGTCGATCCCAACTGTTTTCGAAATCAATAACACATGCTCGTAGCATGTCTTCAAGTGTTTGTATCGTCCTTTCGCTCTGCCCATCAGTTTGTGGATGATAGGCAGTACTCATGTCTAGATGAGTTCCTAATGCTTGCTGTAATGTCTGCTAGAATCTTGAAATAAATCTGCCATCCCTATCAGAGATAATAGAGATTGGTATTCCATGTCTGGAGACGACTTCCTTCAAATACAGTCGTGCTAACTTCTCCATCTTGTCATCTTCTCTTATTGGCAGGAAGTGTGCTGATTTGGTGAGACGATCAACTATTACCCAAATAGTATCAAAACCACTTGCAGTCCTTGGCAATTTAGTGATGAAATCCATGGTAATGTTTTCCCATTTCCATTCCGGGATTTTGGGTTGTTGAAGTAGACCTGATGGTTTCTGATGCTCAGCATTGACCTTAGAACATGTCAAACATTCTCCTACGTATTTAGCAACATCGACTTTCATACCCGGCCACCAAAAATGTTTCTTGAGATCCTTGTACATCTTCCCCGTTCCAGGATGTATTGAGTATCTGGTTTTACGAGCTTCTCTAAGTACCATTTCTCTCATATCTCCAAATTTTGGTACCCAAATCCTTTCAGCCCTATACCGGGTTTCGTCTTCCCGAATATTAAGATGATTCTCCGATCCTTTGGGTATTTCATCCTTTAAATTTCCCTCTTTTAAAACTCTTTGTTGCGCCTCCTTTATTTGAGTAGTAAGGTTATTGTGAATCATTATATTCATAGATTTTACTCGAATGGGTTCTCTGTCCTTCCTGCTCAAGGCGTCGGCTACCACATTTGCCTTCCCTGGGTGTTAACGAATCTCAAAGTCGTAATCATTCAACAATTCAATCCATCTACGCTGCCTCATATTCAGTTGTTTCTGATTAAATATGTGTTGAAGACTTTTGTGGTCGGCATATATAATACTTTTGACCCCATATAAGTAGTGCCTCCAAGTCTTTAATGCAAAAACAACCGCGCCTAATTCCAAATCATGCGTCGTATAATTTTGCTTTTGAATCTTCAATTGTCTAGACGCGTAAGCAATCACCTTCGTTCGTTGCATTAATACACAACCGAGACCTTGCTTTGATGCTTCACAATAAATCACAAAATCATCATTCCCTTCAGGCAATGACAATATAGGTGCCGTAGTTAGCTTTTTCTTCAATAACTGAAACGTTTTCTCTTGTTCATCCTTCCATTAAAATTTCTTCCCTTTATGCGTTAATGCAGTTAAGGGTTTTGCTATTCTGGAAAAGTCTTGGATGAACCTTCTGTAGTAACCAGCTAGTCCTAAAAACTGGCGTATGTGTTTCGGAGTTTTTGGGGTTTCCCACTTTTCAACAGTTTCTATCTTTGTCGGATCCACCTTAATACCTTCTTTGTTCACTATGTGATCGAGGAATTGAACTTCTTCCAACCAAAATGCACACTTTGAAAACTTAGCGTATAATTCTTCCTTTCTCAATACTTCTAACACCTTTCTCAAATGTTCACCGTGTTCTTGGTCATTCTTTGAGTAAATAAGTATGTCATCAATGAAAACAATGACAAACTTGTCAAGGTATGGTCGACACACTCGGTTCATAAGGTCCATGAACACAGCTGGTGCATTAGTTAAACCAAACGGCATGACCATAAACTCGTAATGACCGTAACGTGTTCTGAAAGCAGTCTTTGGAATATCATCTTCTTTCACCCGCATTTGATGATACCCGGAACGTAAGTCAATCTTTGAATAAACAGACGAGCCTTGTAGTTGATCAAATAAGTCGTCGATTCTCGGTAGTGGGTAGCGGTTCTTAATGGCAAGTTTGTTCAACTCTCGGTAGTCGATACACAACCTGAATGTACCATCTTTCTTCTTGACAAACAAAACAGGAGCTCCCCATGGTGATGTGCTTGGTCGAATGAAACCACGCTCTAAAAGTTCTTGTAATTGGCTTTGCAGTTCTTTCATCTCGCTGGGTGCGAGTCTGTAAGGAGCACGAGCTATTGGTGCAGCTCCTGGTACAAGGTCTATTTGAAATTCAACGGATCGATGTGGGGGTAATCTCGGTAATTCTTTCGGAAATACATCGGGAAATTCTTTTGCGATGGGAACATCATTGATGCTCTTCTCTTCAGTTTGTACATTCTCGACGTGTGCTAGAACAGCATAGCAACCTTTTCTTATTAGTTTTTGTGCCTTCAAATTACTAATAAGATGTAGCTTCGTGTTGCCCTTTTCTCCGTACACCATTAAGGGTTTTCCTTTTTCTCGTATAATGCGAATTGCATTTTTGTAACAAACGATCGCTGCTTTCACTTCTTTCAACCAGTCCATACCGATTATCACATCAAAACTCCCTAACTCTACTGGTATCAAGTCAATCTTAAATGTTTCGCTAACCAGTTTAATTTCTCAATTCCGACATATATTATCTGCTGAAATTAATTTACCATTTGCTAATTCGAGTAAAAATTTACTATCCAACGGCGTCAATGGACAAATTAATTTAGCACAAAAATCTCTACTCATATAGCTTCTATCCGCACCCGAATCAAATAAAACGTAAGCAGATTTATTGTCAATAAGAATCGTACCCGTAATAAGCTCCGGGTCTTCCTGTGCCTCTGCCGCATTAATATTGAAAACTCTTCCACGGCCTTGTCCATTCGTGTTCTCCTGGTTCGGGCAATTTCTAATAATGTGGCCCGGTTTTCCACATTTATAACAAACTACATTGGCATAACTTTCTCCGACACTACTTGCTCCGCCATTACTCGTTCCGACACCATTTGTTCCTTTCGTTCTGTTAACCCCTGGTCCGTAGACCTCACACTTCGCCGCGCTATGACCATTTCTTTTACACTTGTTGCAAAATTTGGTGCAGAACCCCGAGTGATACTTTTCACACCTTTGGCATAGCTGCTTCTGATTATTGTTGTTGTTGCGATTGTTATTGTTGTTGGGACGATTGTTGTAGTTGCTGTTGTTGTTGTTGTTGTTGTTGTTGTTGTTGTTGTTGTTGTTGTTGTTGTTATTGTTGTTGTTGGGCCGTTTATTGTAGTTGCGATTGATGTTGCGATTGTTGGGATAATTGTTGCGATTATTATTGTAATTGCTGTTGTTGTTGTATTGGTGATTCTTATCACCGTTTTCCTCCCACTTTCTTTTGACTTGCTTCACATTGGCCTCTTCAGCCATCGGTTCTTTAATTCTTTCCTCAATCTGGTTCACTAGTTTGTGAGCCATTCTACATGCCTGTTGTATGGAGGCGGGCTCGTGTGAACTTATATCTTCTTGGATTCTTTCCGGTAATCCTTTCACAAACGCGTCGATCTTCTCTTCCTCATCTTCGAACGCTCCCGGACACAATATTCACAATTCTGTGAATCGTCTTTCGTACGTGGTAATATCAAATCCTTGGGTTCGTAACCCTCTAAGTTCTGTCTTGAGCTTATTGACCTCGGTTCTGGGACGGTACTTCTCGTTCATCAAGTGCTTGAATGCTGACCACGGTAGTGCGTAAGCATCATCTTGTCCCACATGCTCTAGATAGGTATTCCACCATGTTAACGCAGAACCTGTGAAGGTATGCGTAGCGTACTTCACTTTGTCCTCTTCAGTACACTTACTTATGGCAAACAACGATTCGACCTTCTCGGTCCACCGTTTCAATCCGATCGGTCCTTCGGTTCCATCAAATTCCAAAGGTTTGCAGGCAGTGAATTCTTTGTAGGTGCATCCTACACGATTTCCTGTAATGCTAGATCCAAGGTTATTGTTGGTATATAGTGCAGCCTGTACTGCGGCTATGTTTGAAGCTAGAAAAGTACGGAATTCCTCTTCATTCATATTCACGGTGTGTCGAGTAGTCGGTGCCATTTCCTTCAAAATAGTCAAATGGAACAAGTTAATCATACAGAATATTAAGAGTAGTTAATAGTATTTCGTAGCATAATATGAACTCATTTATAAAAGCTTTTTCTTCATATTAGCGTTTTATAAGTTTAAATTCGGGTAGTACCTACCCGCTAAGTTCATACTTAGTAGCTAATATACAATTCAACTACTACAATTCTATATGAAAAACTGATTATAATAATATTTCGAGTTCAAACTTTTATACAATATTTTACAAACTTACAATACCGCTTGTTTTACATAAAGCATGAAATATAGCAACAATAACTTTGATACAAGATAGTTGTGAAGATAATTCTAGCTAGTACACAAGTCGTTCAGCAAAGGCAATAAAGACACGTAATTCATACGTCCAGAAACAAGTCATGCATTCTGGTTTTACTAGGACTACTTCCCATCCTTGGTCTTGTGGAACATAACCGTTATGGCCGTTGATAAGACAGCGTGTTGTAACGTCGTCAAAGGGACGAGGGTTACGTAATGACCAACAGTCTCGTAATAACCTAAAAACATCATTTCTTACCCCAATTACCGACTCCGTCACTTGTGGGAACGTTTTGTTTAATAGCTGTAGCCCGATGTTCTTTTTCTCACTTTGGTGAGAAGCGAACATTACTAACCCGTAAGCATAGCATGCTTCTTTATGTTGCATGTTAGCCGCTTTTTCTAAATCATGAAGTCCTATATTCGGATACATTGAGTCAAAATAATTTCTTAACCCGTTGCGTAAAATAGCATTTGGGTTCCCCGCAATATATGCGTCAAAGTAAACACATCGTAACTTATGGGTTTCCCAATGTGATATCCCCCATATTTCAAATGAAAGTCTCTTATAAACCAATACATTCTTGGAACGTTCTTTGAATGTCTTACAAACTGATCTCGCCTTAAATAGTTGTGCCGAGGAATTCTGACCGACTCTAGACAAGATTTCATCAATCATGTCTCCGGGTAGGTCTCTTAAAATATTGGGTTGTCTATCCATTTTGTGTTTTTAAACTTTAAAATAGACAAGAGTTAGATTCATAAAAAAAATACTTATTAATACAAGCAATTTTTACATATATCATAAAGCATAAGCACATTATATTACATATATTACACCACACGAATACAACTATCTTATTCTGACTCGCTCGTTTCTTCTTCTTCAGTTTTGGTTCTTTTTGCCAAGTTTCTAGGGATATATGATGTTCCCCTAATACTAGCTGTCGTTTTCCACAACGGTTTAGAAAAACCTGGTGGTTTAGAGGTTCCCGGGTCATTGTTACAACTTAAGGACTTCGGGGGTTGACGATACATATAAAGTTCATCGGGGTTGGAATTAGATTTCTCTATTTTTATGCCCTTTCCCTTATTATTTTCTTTTGCTTTTTTAAATTCAGTTGGGGTAATTTCTATAACATCATCGGAATTCTCGTCGGAATCCGATTCATCGGAGAATTGGTAATCCTCCCAATATTTTGCTTCCTTGGCGGAAACACCATTGACCATAATTAACCTTGGTTGGTTGGTTGAGGATTTTCTTTTACTTAACCATTTTATTATTTCCCCCACCGGTTCTATTTCCTCCTCCGGTTCCTCCTCTTCCGGCTCTGATTCTTCTTCCGGTTCTGATTCTTCTTCCGGTTCCTCTTCGGGAACTTGTGAATCAGTCCAATATATATTCAACTCTTCGTTATTATTAGGTGAGTCAATGGGATTTGTGCTAGAGGTAGACATCTATCACACAATATCAAACATGTTAAGAGATTAATATATCACATAATATATACAAGTTAATAATATATAGTTTCCAACAAAAATGTTAAGCAATCATTTTTAAAGAAAACATGGTCGAAGTCCAGACTCACTAATGCATCCTAACAAACTCGATAAGACACACTAATGCAAATTTTCTGGTTCTCTAAGACAACGCTCGGATACCAACTGAAATGTCTCGTTCTTATTGATTAAAAACGTTCCATATTAATTGATTTCGTTGCGAGGTTTTGACCTCTATATGAGACGTTTTTCAAAGACTGCATTCATTTTTAAAACAAACCATAACCTTTATTTCATAAATAAAGGTTTAAAAAGCTTTACGTAGATTATCAAATAATGATAATCTAAAATATCCTATTTACACACGACCATTACATAATGGTTTACAATACAAATATGTTACATCGAAATCAGTTTCTTGAATGCAGTTTTTACACAATATCATACAAACATGGACTCCAAATCTTGTCCTTATTTTAGTATGCAACAGCGGAAGCTCTTAGTATTCACCTGAGAATAAACATGCTTTAAACGTCAACAAAAATGTTGGTGAGTTATAGGTTTAACCTATATATATCAAATCGTAACAATAGACCACAAGATTTCATATTTCAATACACATCCCATACATAGAGATAAAAATCATTCATATGGTGAACACCTGGTAATTGACAATAACAAGATGCATATATAAGAATATCCCCATCATTCTGGGACACCCTTCGGATATGATATAAATTTCGAAGTACTAAAGCATCCGGTACTTTGGATGGGGTTTGTTAGGCCCAATAGATCTATCTTTAGGATTCGCGTCAATTAGGGTGTATGTTCCATAATTCTTAGATTACCAGACTTAATAAAAAGGGGCATATTCGATTTCGATAATTCAACCATAGAATGTAGTTTCACGTACTTGTGTCTATTTTGTAAATCATTTATAAAACCTGCATGTATTCTCATCCCAAAAATATTAGATTTTAAAAGTGGGACTATAACTCACTTTCACAGATTTTTACTTCGTCGGGAAGTAAGACTTGGCCACTGGTTGATTCACGAACCTATAACAATATATACATATATATCAAAGTATGTTCAAAATATATTTACAACACTTTTAATATATTTTGATGTTTTAAGTTTATTAAGTCAGCTGTCCTCGTTAGTAACCTACAACTAGTTGTCCACAGTTAGATGTATAGAAATAAATTGATAAATATTATCTTGAATCAATCCACGACCCAGTGTATACGTATCTCAGTATTGATCACAACTCAAACTATATATATTTTGGAATCAACCTCAACCCTGTATAGCTAACTCCAACATTCACATATAGAGTGTCTATGGTTGTTCCGAAATATATATAGATGTGTCGACATGATAGGTTGAAATATTGTATACGTGTCTATGGTATCTCAAGATTACATAATATACAATACAAGTTGATTAAGTTATGGTTGGAATAGATTTGTTACCAATTTTCACGTAGCTAAAATGAGAAAAATTATAAAATCTTGTTTTACCCATAACTTCTTCATTTTAAATCCGGTTTGAGTGAATCAAATTGCTATGGTTTCATATTGAACTCTATTTTATGAATCTAAACAGAAAAAGTATAGTTTTATAGACGGAAAAATAAGTTACAAGTCATTTTTGTAAAGGTAGTCATTTCAGTCGAAAGAACAACGTCTAGATGACCATTTTAGAAAACATACTTCTACTTTGAGTTTAACCATAATTTTTGGATATAGTTTCATGTTCATAATAAAAATCATTTTATCAGAATAACAACTTTTAAATCAAAGTTTATCATAGTTTTTAATTAACTAACCCAAAACAGCCCGCGGTGTTACTACGACTGCGTAAATCCGGTTTTACGGTATTTTTTTGTGTTTCCAGGTTTTAAATCATTAAGTTAGCATATCATATAGATATAGAACATGTGTTTAGTTGATTTTAAAAGTCAAGTTAGAAGGATTAACTTTTATTTGCGAACAAGTTTAGAATTAACTAAACTATGTTCTAGTGATTAAAAGTTTAAACCTTCGAATAAGATAGCTTTATATGTATGAATCGAATGATGTTATGAACATCATTACTACCTCAAGTTACTTGGATAAACCTACTGGAAATGAGAAATATAGATCTATCTTCAAAGGATCCTTGGATGGCTTGAAAGTTCTTGAAGCAGAATCATGACACGAAAACAATTTCAAGTAAGATTTCCACTCGAAATAAGATTGTTATAGTTATAGAAATTGAATTAAAGTTTGAATATGATTATTACCTTGTATTAGAAAGATAACCTACTGTAATTAACAAAGGTTTCTTGATCTTGGATGATTACTTGGAATGGATTTAGAAAACTTGGAAGTAAACTTGCAATCTTGGAAGTATTCTTGATTTTATGAAACTAGAACTTTTAGAATTTATGAAGAACACTTAGAACTTGAAGATAGAACTTGAGAGAGATCAATTAGATGAAGAAAATTGAAGAATGAAAGTGTTTGTAGGTGTTTTTGGTCATTGGTGTATGGATTAGATATAAAGGATATGTAATTTTGTTTTCATGTAAATAAGTCATGAATGATTACTCATATTTTTGTAATTTTATGAGATATTTCATGCTAGTTGCCAAATGATGGTTCCCACATGTGTTAGGTGACTCACATGGGCTGCTAAGAGCTGATCATTGGAGTGTATATACCAATAGTACATACATCTAAAAGCTGTGTATTGTACGAGTACGAATACGGGTGCATACGAGTAGAATTGTTGATGAAACTGAACGAGGATGTAATTGTAAGTATTTTTGTTAAGTAGAAGTATTTTGATAAGTGTCTTGAAGTCTTTCAAAAGTGTATGAATACATATTAAAACACTACATGTATATACATTTTAACTGAGTCGTTAAGTCATCGTTAGTCGTTAGATGTAAATGTTGTTTTGAAACCTTTAGGTTAACGATCTTGTTAAGTGTTGTTAACCCAATGTTTATATTATCAAATGAGATTTTAAATTATTATATTATCATAATATTATGATGTATAAATATCTCTTAATATGATATATATATACATTAAATGTCGTTACAACGATAATCGTTACATATATGTCTTGTTTCGAAATCATAAAGTTAGTAGTCTTATTTTTACATATGTATTTCATTGTTAATACACTTAATAATATATTTACTTATCATTTAACATAATTAACCAAGTGTATCAGTATCTTAATATGATTCATATGTACCTAGTAAGACGTTGTTATAACGATAATCGTTATATATATCGTTTTCGAGTTTCTTAAATTAATAGTCTCATTTTTATGTATATAACTCATTGTTAAAATACCTAATGAGATACATACTTATAATAAAATCATGTTAAATATATATATAACCATATATATGTCATCGTATAGTTTTTACAAGTTTTAACGTTCGTGAATCACCGGTCAACTTGGGTGGTCAATTGTCTATATGAAACCTATTTCAATTAATCAAGTCTTAACAAGTTTGATTGCTTAACATGTTGGAAACACTTAATCATGTAAATAACAATTTCATTTAATATATATATAAACATGGAAAAGTTCGGGTCACTACAGGTAATACCCGAGAGATATATAAATTCACAATTAATATGTTACATTCTTTGATTCTGATTCAGTAAATCATCAACTATACTCACTACTTTCACAACGATATACATTCTTTTATAGAAATCAAAACGACCATTCTCATCCAAATTTGATTACATATTCTGATTTTGACAAATCAAAATTTAAGTCAAGATTTAACAGAAGACATCACTCTTAGATCCCTACAGTTTTTAAAGCTATACTTTGACTTCAAAACTGTGATAGAATATCACTTCTATTCATAAAACTCAGAAAAATATTCATGTCGTCCAAAACTCTAGAACTTCATATGTATATTGACGATTACAATCTGCGTTTAAACCCTTCATAAGTCTTGAAAACACCTCAATTAAGAAACAATCGAGAAGATGATCCAACCACACATTATCTATGAAAAGAAGAACTTATGCATACAGTCATACACCTGGAAAACTCCCGGAACCCAAGTAGAAGTTTAACACATATCCGTCTCAGATCCTTTGGCATTTATTACCAAAAATAACTTTTCAATCCCTTTTCAAAGTAGACAGTTTTGTCACAGCTCCAGCAAATCAACTTCAATTTTTCATTCGAATAAGCCTTATTATAATGATTACCCCTTCATCATTGTTACCGGAGAACCTTTTATATCTCGCCACATTAGCAGTAAACTTACCAACAACTTCATTGATCTTTGACTTTCTGAAAATCATTATACTCTGTATCGTGTACTCATCCACATCTTGTAACAATAATTGCCATACCAACTACCTGGAATTAGCAATCAGTATTTCAAATCTCGCAACATTTCTACATCAACAGTTATATGCATACCTATAACAATCATCTCTTAGAATTATGATCTTCCATTCTGAAATTCTTAAAAGTGCCCAACCTACGAATCAGTTCTTGAAATTTTGAAAAATGCTGATGAAGCAGCAAAAACTGTAAACGACCTTAACAGCCAAAAGTTTGATGATAAAGAATAGTGCATTGGCAAAGCTCAGAAAAGAGAAGGTTTGGAACTAGAAAACGGATTGAGCAAACCACGAAGGAGGTTATGGACAAATCACAAAGACTAAACCTGCCTTCAAAGAATCCAAATGATTCAGTGTCTGCTGAAGTCATTAATGAATACTTTACTCCTGACTCTAAACCTTTGCGGACAAATCTTCTTCATCGCCTTTCGATCTTAGAAATTCTAAGATATCATCGTATCTTTCATTATAAATATCCTCAATATTTCTGAAGATATTTTCGTAACTATTATTATATGAAATTATTCATTTATGCACGCTATCTGTGTTATATCATAAAAGAAACTATTTTAGTTTCTAAATTCTGAAGAAAAAAATTCGAATTTAATATATGAATGTTATTGAAGTAGTGTTGGGGACTGAAGCATGAGTTAGTATAATATAATGACACTTGATCAACGTGATTATATTACAGTAAGTCATACTGAGTTTCTAATGGAACATGATGATTCACAGACCAACCCGTCATCATATGCCATTTTACATAACTTTTTCATTCTATTTAACCTCTAGAATTATCAAGAAAATATTTTTCTTGATGATTCGGTCTTTTTCGTAATTTTCTAGTAATTTAACAAGTCAGATCGTGCTATTACCATTTCTTTCTTAGAACATTAGTATTGTTCATCCGAAGCTTTATACCTATGAATTCTGTACCATTACTCGCTTGACTTGAAGTCGGGAAGAGGAGAGAAAAGCATGGAACTCTTAAATATAAAAGAAAATATAAAACCCGACAACAATACATAAATTACAAACCGTGCATATCAATACGTATTGCAACGTAAAGGCACGGGAGAATTAAAAATACTATAACCCCAGGGTAATAGTAAAAGTAAAAAAATTCCTCTGGTGGTAGATGAAAAAAAAAGAATGACATATATGAAAGTTAGGAGTATATCAAGAATCAGAACTGGATGGAGTATATTGACGAATGTTTTAGAAGTATGAATTAAGGAATAAAGTATAGAAGATGAGAGATGTGGAAATAAGGACACGAAGGGGGTGTTAATTTATAGCGAAATATCAGACATAGCAATCAAGGCAGATTACGTACCTAATCGAAGAAAATTCTAATTTCCTTAATTACCGAAGAATCAAATCTTATTAAGATTACAAAGATTTTCTTTAATTCGGAAATCAACCGTGATGATGTCAGAAGTTAAGATGAATCTTTACTTTACTCATTTCACTATTTTGCGATAGCTTCACTCATACACTTCACATAATCGAATTGTTTTATCCATATTACTCACTGATGATAAAACTCTAAATTTTCAACTCGTATTCATCATGAAAACATACTTATTATCAGCCATGACGATCTCGATCAAATTTCAGGACGAAATTTCTTTAACGGGTAGGTGTCGTAACGACCCGGATTTTTCCGACTACTTGATTATACTATTTATATGATTAAATAATTCCGAATTGATAAGCAATGAATTTTAATAAGTCTTGAACCTCCGGAAAGAGTTTTACACAAGCTTTTGGTCACCCTTTTATTCCGACAATTCACGAACGTCATAACTTGATTTAATTGTTTAATTGTTTAATTGTTTAAATATTGTGTATATATATGGATTTATATATATTTAACTTGAAAATATGATAATTAAATATCTCATTATGTATATTAACAAAGTATTATATATATTTTCATACTACTAATTTAAAGAGTTTTCGAACAATATATATGTTACTATTTAAACGACGTAATTAACTTATGTTAAAATATATTTACATATAATGTGTTACGAGTGTAAATACATCTTTACAAGTATTGAATACACTTTATAATATACCAATACATATAAAGGATAGCTATACTAGTATTTTCGTTCAATTTCCTCAAGAATTCTACTCGCATTCATACGGTATTTTACCCGTATTATACACAGCATCTAGAAGTATTTACTATTGGTATATACCAATAGAAATCTGCAATTATTTGTGTAATATGTCATCCATGACCTAATCAATTTAATATGTCATTCATGACTTAATACATTTTAATTTATCTTAGATATTTTCACTAAAAACTAAATTTTCAAGCCTATAAATAAGCATCATTTCTAACTCATTTTTACACATTCATTTTCCAAATTTTACTTCCAATTTTCACACACACTTGTAAGAACTCTCTCAAGTTTTGTTCTACTACTTCTTTCCAGCAACTTTACATTCTAAACTTGAGGTAAAAACTCTACTTCAACTCTTGTTCAATTCATATGTTTATAACTATCTATATAAGAGTTTATAAACTAGAACATAGTTTAGTTAATTCTAAACTTGTTCGCAAACAAAGTTAATCCTTCTAACTTGACTTTTAAAAATAATTTAACACATGTTTTATATCTATATGATATACTAACTTAATGAGTTAAAACTTGGAAACACGAAGAACACCGTAAAACCGGACATACGCCGTCGTAGTAAAACCGGAGGCTGTTTTGGGTTGGATAATTAAAAACTATCATAATCTTTGATTTAAAAGTTGTTCTTATGGGAAAATGATATTTCATATAAACATGATACTATATCCAAAAATCATGGTTAAACTCAAAATTGAAGTATGTTTTTCAAAATGGTCATCAAGATGTCGTTCTTTCGACGGAAATAACTACCTCTTTCAAATATGGATTATAAATTGTAACTCCAACTATAAACCACCACTTTTTCAGTTTAGTTTCACAAATTACAGTTCGTTATAAAACCATAGCAATTTGATTCACTAAAAACGGATTTATAACGAAGAAATTATGGGCAAAACAATATTAGTTAAAAATGGATAATTTGATACGGGATTAATTCATTAAAATCTATACTAACCATATTCTAGCTAACTTTTCTTGTATTATACATGTATTCTAACATGTCATGGTTACACAATACGTCAGATAAATCAAAAGACACCACATACACAATACGTGTAACTACAATAGCAGTATTGTGGGTCATGATTGAGTCTTATACAACACGTGTATACTATGTGCTACTAATTGTGGACTACTAACTGTGGACTACTAATTGTGGACTACTAATGTTGGACTGCTAACTTGACAACTTAAACAATCACACGTGATTGAAAATATAAACTTAAAAATCACACGTGATTGAAAATATGAACATAAATAATCACATGTGATTGAAGATATGATATGAATAATAGTTGTATTACATTTTGATATACATATATATTTGTTACAGGTTCGTGAATCCAAGGACGATGACCATATTTTTAATAAGTTGAAAACTTATTATTAATATACTTTTACTACCGTGAGTATATAGTCCCATTTTTAAACTCTACAAATATTTTGGGATGAGAATACATGCATTTTATGTTTTACGCCATGGACACAAGTACTTAAAATATATTCTACGTTGAGTTGTACCACATTGCATATCTTCCCTAATAGCTTGGTAACTAATATTTACATGTTGTAAGAACATGTAAGCGCGAATCCTATTGATAGATCTATCGGGTTTGACAACCCCAACCGGGCTAGTCACTCTAGTATCGTAAACGGTTGCATAGTACTTCATTTTTACTACACTTGGTACAGTGTAGGGAGATTTCATAATAAAGGGAATATGCTACATTAATGGTTAAGTATGGTTACCGAAGCACTCAACAACTTATAGAATACTTTTATACACTTGCGAGTGTACATATATTTATAACTATGAAATCTTGTGGTCTATATTTATATCGATGATAGCTTTAAACCTATATATCTCACCAACCTTTGTGTTGACTGTTTAAGCATGTTTATTCTCAGGTCCGAGCAAGCTGTGCATGGAGTCTCATGCTTTTAATTAAATAAAGTATTGCATTCAATAAAACCTTTGTCATGTATTATATTCGACTGTTATGTCACGTGTGTAGTATTTGAAAACCGATGTATTATGGGATTATTCCTTAAATAATCGTCCAATTGTTTAAAACATGCATTATGTATAATAATGGTGTGCTTTTTATGAAACGAATGCAATATTTTCTAAAATGTATCATATAGAGGTCAAATACCTCGCTATGGGACCAATGAATAACATACTGCGTTTATAGAAATATGGACGGGTCGTTTCATTTACCCACCGTCACCATAGGGCTTTTGTATTAGGTTTCTTTATGTAATCTCGTTTGTAGTTTCATGTTTTGCTCATGTATTGTACGAATCTTATGCGAATGTATGTAACTTTTATAAATGAATGGAACTTAGTGTTGTTTAATCTTTGTACGGTGTTCCATTTACGTTATTGTATGATGATTTTGTGGTATCTGTATCTAGTTGCATTACTTAATTAACATGTGTTGTGTTGATTCTATGTTGGTTACCATATACTGTATTATTATTATTTGAATGCTGGATTTTGACTTGAGTCAAAGATTTTGTTTAGAAGATCAATGGCCAACGGAAGATCAACGCCCACAACAACACAGATTGAAGAAATGATAGCCGAACGGGTAGCCGCAGCTATAGCGGAAATGAACCCCCAAGCTCCACCGGTTATCCAGCACAATCATAACGGGTGCACATACAAGGAATTCCAAAGCTGCAAGCCCCACAATTTTAGTGGTACTGAGGGGCCAGTTGGACTGACTAGGTGGTTTGAGAAATTAGAAGCTGTGTTCAGTGTAGTGACCCGAACTTTTTCATGATTATATATTAATTGAAAACTATATTTGCATGATTAAATGTTTCCAACATGTTAAGCAATCAAACTTGTTAAGACTTGATTATTTGAAATGAGTTTCATGTAGACAATTGATCACCCAAGTTGACCGGCGATTCACGAACGTTAAAACTTATAAAAACTATATGATGACATACATATGGATATATATATATATATATAAATATATATATATATATATATATATATATATATATATATATATATATATATATATATATATATATATATATATATATATATATATATATATATATATATATATATATATAGTTATCATGATATTATGATAAGTATGTACCTCATTAAGTATTTTAACAATGAGTTATATACATAAAAATGAGACTATTGAATTAAGAAACTTGAAAACGGTATATATAACGATTATCGTTATAACAACGTCTTACTAATTACATATGAATCATTTTAAGATATTGATACACTATATATAAACATGTTAAATGATAAGTAAACATATCATTAAGTATAATAACAATGAACTACATATGTAAAAACAAGACTACTAACTTAAGGATTTCGAAACGAGACATATATGTAACGATTATCGTTGTAACGACATTTAACTATATATATATATATATATATATATATATATATATATATATATATATATATATATATATATATATATATATATATATTAAGATACATTAATACATCATTATATCATGATAATGTAATAATTTAACATCTCATTAGATAAAATAAACAATGTGTTAACAACATTTAACAAGATTGTTAACTTAAAGGTTTCAAAACAACATTTACATGTAACGACTAACGATGACTTAACAACTCAGTTAAAATGTATATACATGTAGTGTATTTAGATGTATTAGTACACTTTTAAAAGACTTCAAGACACATATCAAAGTACTTCTACTTAACAAAAATGCTTACGATTACATCCTCATTCATTTTCATCAACAATTCTACTCGTATGCACTTGTATTTGTACTTGTACAATACACAGCTTCTAAATGTATTTACTATTGGTATATATACTCCAATGATCAGCTCTTAGCAGCCTATGTGAGTCACCTAACCATGAGGGAACCATCAATTAACATCTAGCATGACTTATGAGCAAGGAAACAAAAACAAGAACTCCTTTTAACCCCACTCACCTTCACCACTCACCACCTACTATTTTTCCAGCAAAAATCATCAAATACAAGCTTTGGTTATTACCTATAATCATCATAAAAACAATTACTCAAGAACGCATCAAGAACACTTCCAAGTTTACAAGTTTACTTCCAAGTTTCCTAATCCATTCCAAGCAATCATCTAAGATCAAGAAACCTTTATTATTTACAATAGGTTATCTTTCTAAATCAAGGTAATATTCATATTCAAGCTTTGATTCAATTTCTATAACTATAACTATCTTAATTCGAGTAATAATCTTACTTGAACTTGTTTTTGTGTCATGATTCTATTTCAAGAACTTCCAAGCCATCAAAGATCCTTTGAAGCTCAAGTTATTTTTTCATAATTTCCAGTAGGTTTACCTACTAAACTTGAGGTAGTAATGATGTTCATAACATCATTCGATTAACATATATAAAACTACAATATTCGAAGGTTTAAACTTGTAATCACTAGAACATAGTTTAGTTAATTCTAAACTTGTTCGCAAACAAAAGTTAATCCTTCTAACTTGACTTTTAAAATCAACTAAACACATGTTCTATATCTATATGATATGCTAACTTAATGATTTAAAACCTGAAAACACGAAAAACACCGTAAAACCGGATATACGCCGTCTTAGTAACACCGCGGGCTGTTTTGGGTTAGTTAATTAAAAACTATGATAAACTTTGATTTAAAAGTTGTTCTTCTGGGAAAATGATTTTTCTTATGAACATGAAACTATATCCAAAAATCATGGTAAAACTCAAAGTGGAAGTATGTTTTCCAAAATGGTCATCTAGACGTCGTTCTTTCGACTGAAATGACTACCTTTACAAAAACGACTTGTAACCTTATTTCTGACTATAAACTTATACTTTTTCTGTTTAGATTCATAAACTTAAGTTCAATATGAAACCATAGCAACTTGAATCACTCAAAACGGATTTAAAACGAAGAAGTTATGGGTAAAAGAAGATTAGATATTTTTGCTTGTTGTAACTACGTGAAAATTGGTAACAAATCTATATTAATCATATCCTAGCTAACTCATTTTATATTATACATGTATTCTAATATATTATGTAATCTTGGGATACGATAGACACGTATGCAAATGTTTTGACATATCATATCGACCCATGTATATATATTATTTGGAACAACCATAGACACTCTATATGCATTAATGTTAGAGTTAGCTATACATGGTTGAGGTTGATTCCAAAAATATATATACTTTGAGTTGTGATCTATCCTGAGACGTGTATACACTGGGTTGTGGATTGATTCAAGATAATATATATTGATTTATTTCTGTACATCTAACTGTGGACAACTAGTTGTAGGTTACTAACGAGGACAGCTGACTTAATAAACTTAAAACAGTAAAACGTATTAAAAATGTTGTAAATATATTTTGAACATACTTTGATATATATGTACATATTTGTTATAGGTTCATGAATCGACCAATGACCAAGTCTTACTTCTCGACGAAGTAAAAATCTGTGAAAGTGAGTTATAGTCCCACTTTTAAAATCTATTATTTTTGGGATGAGAATACATGTAGTTTTATAAATGTTTTATAAAATAGACACAAGTGATCAAAATTACATTCTATGTTGAATTATCGAACCGAATATGCCCCTTTTTAGCTTGGTAGCCTAAGAATTGGTGTTTATTATAATTGCCACCAATTGACGCGAATCCTAAAGATAGATCTATTTGGCCCAACAAGCCTCATCCGAGTTACGGATGCTTTAGTACTTCGATTTATCATGCCCGATGAGAGTCCCGGAATGATGGGGATATTCTATATGCATCCTGTTAAGGTCGGTTACCAGGTGTTCATCATATGAATGATTTTTATGCAAATTGCATGTTGTTTATGAGAAATGGAAATATGAAATTTTGTGGTCTATTATTACGATTTGATAAATATGTAGGTTAAACTTATAACTCACCAACATTTTTGTTGACGTTTAAAGCATGTTTATTCTCAGGTGATTATTAAGAGCTTCCGCTGTTGCATGCTAATTTATGGACAAGAGTTGAAATCAGCATGCTTGTATAATATTGTTTAAAAACTGCATTCGAAGACTTAAATTGATGTGTAATATTATTGTAAACTATTATGTAATAATCGTGTGAAAACGCTATATTTTAGATTATCATTATTTGATAATCGTCGTAATATTTTTAAACCTTTATCGATAAAATAAAGGTTATGGTTTGTTTAAAATCGAATGCAGTCTTTGAAAAATGTCTCATATAGAGGTCAAAATCTCGTAACGAAATCAATTAATATGGAACGTTTATAAATCGATATGAACGGGACATTTCAGTTGGTATCAGAGCATTGGTCTTAGAGAACCAGAATTTTTGCATTAGTGTGTCTTATTGAGTTTGTTAGGATGCATTAGTGAGTCTGGACTTCGACCGTGTTTTTTTTTCAAAAACGATTGCTTAACATTTTTTGTTGGAAACTATATATTATTAACATGTAAAAATATTAATCTCTTAACGTGTTTGATATTGTATGATAGATGTCTACCTCTAGTACAAATCCCATCGACTTACCTAATAATAATGAAGAGTCGAATATACTTTAGGAAGATTCACAAATTCCCGAAGAGGAACCGGAAGAGGAGGAACCGAAAGAAGAAGAACCGGAAGAGGAGGAACCGGAAGAGGAGGAACCGGAAGAAGAAGAGGTTCCGGAGGAAGAAATATTGATACCTACAGTAAATCGATTAAATAAAAGAAAATCCTCAATCAACGGACCAAAGTTAAAAATGGTCAATGGTGTTTCCGCCAACGAAGCAAAATATTGGGAAGATTACCAATTTTCCGATGAATTAGATTCCGATGAGGATTCCGATGATGTTATAGAAATTACCTCGACTCAATTTAATAAAGCAAAAGAAAATAATAGGGGGAAAGGTATAAAAATAGAGAAACCTGATTCCAACCCCGATGAACTTTATATGTATCGGCAACATCCGTATTTCCTAAAATGTAACAATAACCCGGGAACCTCTAAACCACCAGCTTTTTCTAAACCATTGTGGAAAACAATGGCTCGTATTAGAGGAACACCATATATCCCTAGAAAATTAGGAAAACGAACCAAGTCCGAAGAAGAAGAAACCAGTGATTCAGATTAGAGGGTTGTAATTATGTTGTGTATTATATGTATTGTAGTGTGCTTGTACTTTTATGTTCTATGTAAAAATTGTTTGTATTATTTGTTAATTATCTTTTATGAATCTAATCCTTGTCTATTTTACAGTATAAAAACAAAATGGACGTTAAGGGTAGACAACCGAATAATTTAGAAGACCTACCAGAGGATATGATTGAGGAAATCTTGTCTGAGTCGGTCAGAATTCATCAGCACATTTAGTTATGGTGAAATTAACTTGTCAAACATTTGAAAGACTTTCCAGAAATGCCTTAGTTTATAAAAGGCTTTCCTTTGATAGGTGGGGTATATCGCATTGGGGAGACCGTAAGTTACGCCGTGTTTTCTTTAAAGCGTTAAATGCGGAGAACCCAAATGCAATTTTACGCTACGGGTTAAGAACCTATTTTGACTCAACATATCCCAACATAGGATTCCATGAGTTAGAAAGAGCTTCTAACATGCAACATAAAGAAGCATGTTACACTTACGGGTTAGTGATGTTCGTTTCTCACCAAAGTGAGAAAAAGAACATCGGATTACAACTATTAAAAGAAACATTCCCACAGGTGACAGATTCAGTAGTTGGGGTGAGAAACAAGGTTTTTAGATTATTACGGGGCTGTTGGACATTATAAATCCCTCGTCCTTTTGACGACATTACAACATGCTGCCTAGCCAATGGTCATAACGGTTACTTTCCACAAGACCAAAGATGGGAAGTCGTCTTAGTAAAACTAGAATGCATGACTTGTTTCTGGACTTATGAATTACGTGTCTTTATTTCTTTTGCTGAACAACTTGCGTATTAACTAGAATTGCCTTTATAGCTACCGAGTAGCAAAGTTTTTATGTGCTATATTTCATGCTATATGTAAAATAGCGGTATTGTAAGTTTGCAAAATATTGTTTATAAGTTTGAATGTGAAATATTATTGTAATCAGTTTTTCATATAGAATTGTAGTAGTTGAATTGTATATTAGCTACTAAGTATGAACTTAACGGGTAGGTACTACCCGAATTAAAACTATAAAATGCTAATATGAAGAAAAAACTTTTATAAATAAGTTCATATTATGCTACGAAATACTATTGACTACTCTTAATATTCTATATGATTAACTTAATTTTTTTGGCTATTTTTGAAGAAAATGGCACCGACTACTCGTCAGAACTTGAACATGAACGAGGAAGACTTCCATGTTTTCCTTGCTGCGAACATAGCTGCGGTGCAAGCCGCAATGCAAAATAACAATAATAACTCTGGTTCTAGCAGTGGAACAAATTCCACAAGAACTCGTGTAGGATGCTCCTACAAAGAATTCACTGCATGCAAACCTTTGAAATTCGATGGAACCGAGGGTCCAATCGGATTGAAACGGTGGACCGAAAAGGTTGAATCGGTGTTTGCCATAAGTAAATGTACTGAAGAAGACAAAGTAAAGTACGCTACGCATACCTTCACAGGTACTGCATTAACATGGTGGAACACCTATCTCGAGCAGGTGGGACAAGATGCTGCTTACGCACTACCGTGGTCAGCATTCAAGCACTTGATGAACGAGCAGTATCGTCCCAGAAACGAGGTCAATAAGCTTAAGGTAAATCTTAGAGGATTACGAACGTAAGATTTCGACATCACCACGTACGAACGACGATTCACAGAGTTGAGCCTATTGTGTCCAAGAGCGTTCGAAGATGAAGAGGAGAAGATTGACGCATTTGTAAAAGGTTACCAGAAAGGATTCAAGAAGATGTGAGTTCACACGAGCCCACCTCCATACAAAAGGCAAGTCGAATGGCTCACAAACTTATAAATCAAATTGAGGGAAGGATTAAAGAATAGGCGGCCGAAGAGGCCAACATGAAACAAGTCAAGAGAAAGTGAGAGGAAAACAGTGACAAGAGTTACCCATACAACAACAACAACAACAATCACAACCACAATCGCAACAACTATCCCAACAACCGCAACATCAATCGAACATCAATCGCAACAACAATAATTGCAATCCCAACAACAACTACAACAAGCGTCCCAACAACAATATCTTCACCAAATGTCCCAACAACAATAACAACCACATCAATCCCAATAGCAATCTCAATAACAACAATGACAACAACAATCAGAAAATTCCATGCTATAGGTGTGAAGAATATCATCCGGGTAAATTTTGTGAAGTAGTATGTACCAAATGTAATAGGAAGGGTCATGCTGCAACGAAGTGTGAAGCATTCGGACCAGTGACTAAAAGAACAAATACTGCCCACATTATTTGTTTCGGATGCGGAAAGAAGGGCCACTACAACACAACGTGCCCAAACCAGGGAAATAATAATGGGCAAAGCCGTGGGAGAGTTTTTAACATTAATGCGGAAGAAGCGCAGGAAGAACCGGAGCTTGTTACGGGTACGTTTCTTATTGATGAAAAACATGCTTATGTTTTATTTGATTCGGGTGCAGATAGAAGCTATATGAGTAGAGATTTTTGTGCTAAATTAAGTGGTCCATTGATGTCTATGAATAATAAATTTTTACTCGAATTAGCAAACGGTAAATTAATTTCGGCAGATAAAATATGTCGGAATCGAAAAATTAAACTGGTTAGCGAAACGTTTAAGATTGATTTGATACCAGTAGAGTTAGGGAGTTTTGATGTGATAATTGGCATGGACTGGTTGAAAAAGGAGAGGTCAGAGATCGTATGTTACAAAAATGCAATTCGCATTGTACGAGAAGAAGGAAAACCCTTAATGGTGTACGGAGAAAAGAGCAACGAAAAGCTAAATCTTATTAGTAATTTGAAGGCGCAAAAGCTAATAAGAAAAGGTTGCTATGCTATTTTAGCACATGTCAAGAAAGTACAAACCGAAGAAAAGAACATCAATGATGTTCCCGTCGCAAAAGAATTTCCCGATGTATTTCCGAAAGAATTACCGGGACTACCTCCACACCGATCTGTTGAATTTCAAATAGATCTTGTACCAGGAGCTGCACCAATAGCTCGTGCTCCATACAGACTCACACCCAGCGAAATGAAGGAACTCCAAAGCCAACTACAAGAACTTTTAAAACGTGGTTTCATACGACCAAGTACATCACCATGGGGAGCTCTTGTTTTGTTTGTCAAAAAGAAGGATGGTACATTCAGGTTGTGTATCGACTACCGAGAGTTGAACAAACTTACCATCAAGAACCGTTAACCACTATCGAGAATCGATGACTTATTTGATCAATTACAAGGCTCGTCAGTTTATTCGAAGATCGATTTACGTTCCGAGTATCATCAAATGCGGGTGAAGGAGGATGATATTCCGAAGACTGCTTTCAGGACGCATTACGGTCATTACGAGTTTATGGTTATGCCGTTTGGTTTGACTAACGCACCAGCTGAGTTCATGGATCTCATGAACCAAGTGTGTGGACCATACCTTGACAAGTTTGTCATTGTTTTCGTCGATGACATACTTATTTACTCAAAGAATAATCACGAGCACGAAGAACATTTGAGAAAAGTGCTAGAGTTGTTGAGGAAAGAAAAACTGTATGCTAAGTTTTCAAAGTGTGCATTTTGGTTGGAAGAAGTTCAATTCCTCGGTCACATAGTGAACAAAGAAGGTATTCAAGTGGATCCGGCAAAGATTGAAACCGTTGAAAAGTGGGAAACCCCAAAAACTCCGAAGCATATACGCCAATTTTTAGGACTGGCTGGTTACTACAGAAGGTTCATGCCATATTTTTCCAAAATAGCAAAACCCTTGACTGCATTAACGCATAAAGGGAAGAAATTTGAATAGAAGGATGAGCAGGAGAAAGCGTTTCAATTGATGAAGAAAAAGTTAACTACGACATCTATATTGTCATTACCTGAAGGGAATGATGATTTTGTGATATATTGTGACGCCTCAAAGCAAGGTCTCGGTTGTGTATTAATGCAACGAACGAAGGTAATTGCTTATGCGTCTAGACAATTGAAGATTCACGAGCAGAATTATACGACGCATGATTTGGAATTAGGAGCGGTTGTTTTTGCATTAAAGACTTGGAGGCACTACTTATATGGGGTCAAAAGTATTATATATACCGATCACAAAAGTCTCCAACACATATTTAATCAGAAACAACTAAACATGAGACAGCGTAGGTGGATTGAGTTATTAAATGATTACGATTTCGAGATTCGTTACCACCCGGGGAAGGCAAATGTGGTAGCCGACGCCTTGAGCAGAAAGGACAGAGAACCCATTCGAGTAAAAGCTATGAATATAATGATTCACAATAACCTTACTACTCAAATAAAGGAGGTGCAACAAGGAGTTTTAAAAGAAGGAAATTTAAAGGATGAAATACCCAAAGGATCGGAGAAGCATCTTAATATACGGGAAGACGGAACCCGGTATAGGGCTGAAAGGATTTGGGTACCAAAATTTGGAGATATGAGAGAAATGGTACTTAGAGAAGCTCATAAAACCAGATACTCAATACATCCTGGAACGAGAAAGATGTACAAGGATCTCAAGAAACATTTTTGGTGGCCGGGTATGAAAGCCAATGTTGCTAAATACGTAGGAGAATGTTTGACGTGTTCTAAGGTCAAAGCTGAGCATCAGAAACCATCAGGTCTACTTCAACAACCCGAAATCCCGGAATGTAAATGGGAAAATATTACCATGGATTTCATCACTAAATTGCCAAGGACTGCAAGTGGTTTTGATACTATTTGGGTAATAGTTGATCGTCTCACCAAATCAGCACACTTTCTGTCAATGAGAGAAGATGATAAAATGGAGAAGTTGGCGCGATTATACTTGAAGGAAGTTGTCTCTAGACATGGAACACCAGTCTCTATTATCTCAGATAGGGGATGGTAGATTTGTTTCAAGATTTTGGCAGACATTGCAACAAGTATTGGGGACTCGTCTAGACATAAGTACTGCTTATCATCCACAAACGGATGGGCAAAGTGAAAGGAAGATACAGACCCTTGAAGACATGCTACGAGCATGTGTTATCGATTTTGGAAATAGTTGGGATCGACACCTACCGTTAGCAGAATTTTCCTACAACAACAGTTACCATTCGATTATTGAGATGGCACCGTTTGAAGCACTTTATGGTAGAAAATGCAGGTCTCCGATTTGTTGGAGTGAAGTGGGGGATAGATAGATTACGAGTCCGGAGATAATTCAAGAAACTACCGAGAAGATCATCCAAATTCAACAACGATTGAAAACTGCCCAAAGTCGACAAAAGAGCTATGCGGACATTAAAAGAAAAGATATAGAATTTGAGATTGGAGAGATGGTCATGCTTAAGGTTTCACCTTGGAAAGGCATTTTTCGATTTGGTAAACGGGGGAAACTAAATCCAAGGTACATTGGACCATTCAAGATTATAGATCGTGTCGGACCAGTAGCTTACCGACTTGACTTACCGCAACAACTCGCCTGGGTACATAATATGTTTCATGTCTCGAATTTGAAGAAATATTTTGCTAAAGAAGATCTCACCATTCCATTAGACGAGATTACAATTAACGAAAACTATAATTCATTGAAGAACCCGTCGAAATAATGGATCGTGAGGTTAAAAGACTTAAGCAAAACAAGATACCAATTGTTAAGGTTTGATGGAATGCTCGTAGAGGACCTGAGTTCACCTGGGAATGAGAAGATCAGATGAAGAAGAAATACCCGCACCTATTTCCAGAAGATACGTCAACACCTCCAACTGCTTAAAATTTCGGGACGAAATTTATTTAACGGGTAGGTACTGTAGTGACCCAAAATTTTACATGATTATATATTAATTGAAAACTATATTTTCATGATTAAATGTTTCCAACATGTTAAGCAATCAAACTTGTTAAGACTTGATTATTTGAAATGAGTTTCATGTAGACAATTGATCACCCAAGTTGACCGGCGATTCACGAACGTTAAAACTTGTAAAAACTATATGATGACATACATATGGATATATATATATATATATATATATATATATATATATATATATATATATATATATATATATATATATATATATATATATATATATATATATATATATATATATATATATATATATATATATATATATATATATATTTATCATGATATTATGATAAGTATGTACATCATTAAGTATTTTAACAATGAGTTATATACATAAAAATGAGACTATTGAATTAAAAAACTTGAAAACAGTATATATAACGATTATCGTTATAACAACGTCTTACTAGTTACATATGAATCATTTTAAGATATTGATACACTATATATAAACATGTTAAATGATAAGTAAACATATCATTAAGTATAATAACAATGAACTACATATGTAAAAACAAGACTACTAACTTAAGGATTTCGAAACGAGACATATATGTAACGATTATCGTTGTAACGACATTTAACTATATATATATATATATATATATATATATATATATATATATATATATATATATATATATATATATATATATATATATATATATATATGTATATGTATATATATGTATATATATATATATGTATATATATATATATATGTATATATATATACATATCATATTAAGATATATTAATACATCATTAAATCATGATAATGTAATAATTTAACATCTCATTAGATATAATAAACAATGTGTTAACAACATTTAACAAGATTGCTAACTTAAAGGTTTCAAAACAACATTTACATGTAACGACTAACGATGACTTAACGACTCAGTTAAAATGTATATACATGTAGTGTATTTAGATGTATTAGTACACTTTTGAAAGACTTAAAGATACATATCAAAGTACTTCTACTTAACAAAAATTCTTACGATTACATCCTCATTCATTTTCATCAACAATTCTACTCGTATGCACTCGTATTTGTACTTGTACAATACATAGCTTCTAAATGTATTTACAATTGGTATATACACTCCAATGATCAGCTCTTAGCACCCCATTTGAGTCACCTAACCATGTGGGAACCATCAATTAACATCTAGCATGACTTATGAGCAAAGAAACAAAAACAAGAACTCCTTTTAACCCCACTCACCTTCACCACTCACCACCTACTCCATTTCACTTCCAATTTTCTTCCCAATTCTCTCTCAAAACACACACACTCTTCCATGAACGTCTAAGTTACTATTTCTTCAGCAAAAATCATCAAATACAAGCTTTAGTTATTACCTATAATCATCATAAAAACAATTACTCAAGAACACATCAAGAACACTTCCAAGTTTACAAGTTTACTTCCAAGTTTCCTAATCCATTCTAAGCAATCATCTAAGATCAAGAAACCTTTGTTATTTACATTAGGTTATCTTTCTAAATCAAGGTAATATTCATATTCAAGCTTTGATTCAATTTCTATAACTATAACTATCTTAATTCGAGTAATAATCTTACTTGAACTTGTTTTTGTGTCATGATTCTATTTTAAGAACTTCCAAGCCATCAAAGATCCTTTGAAGCTCAAGTTATTTTTTTCATAATTTCCATTAGGTTTACCTACTAAACTTGAGGTAGTAATGATGTTCATAACATCATTTGATTCATATATATAAAACTACCTTATTCGAAGGTTTAAACTTGTAATCACTAGAACATAGTTTAGTTAATTCTAAACTTGTTCGCAAACAAAAGTTAATCCTTCTAACTTGACTTTTAAAATCAACTAAACACGTGTTCTATATCTATATGATATGCTAACTTAATGATTTAAAACCTGAAAACACGAAAAACACCGTAAAACCGGATATACGCCGTCGTAGTAACACCGCGGGCTGTTTTGGGTTAGTTAATTAAAAACTATGATAAACTTTGATTTAAAAGTTGTTCTTCTAGGAAAATGATTTTTCTTATGAACATGAAACTATATCCAAAAATCATGGTTAAACTCAAAGTGGAAGTATGTTTTCCAAAATGGTCATCTAGACGTCGTTCTTTCGACTAGAATGACTACCTTTACAAAAACAACTTGTAACCTATATTTCTGACTATAAACTTATACTTTTTCTGTTTAGATTCATAAACTTAAGTTCAATATGAAACCATAGCAACTTGAATCACTCAAAACGGATTTAAAACGAAGAAGTTATGGGTAAAACAAGATTGGATATTTTTGCTTATTGTAACTACGTGAAAATTGGTAACAAATCTATATTAATCATATCCTAGCTAACTCATATTGTATTATACATGTATTCTAATATATTATGTAATCTTAGGATACCATAGACACGTATGCAAATGTTTTGACATATCATATCGACCCATGTATATATATTATTTGGAACAACCATAGACACTCTATATGCATTAATGTTGGAGTTAGCTATACAGGGTTGAGGTTGATTCCAAAAATATATATACTTTGAGTTGTGATCTAGCCTGAGACGTGTATACACTGGGTCGTGGATTGATTCAAGATAATTTATATATATATATATATATATATATATATATATATATATATATATATATATATATATATATATATATATATATATATATATATATATATATATATATATATATATATATATATATATATATATATATATATATATATATATATATATATTGATTTATTTATGTACATCTAACTGTGGACAACTAGTTGTAGGTTACTAACGAGGACAGCTGACTTAATAAACTTAAAACAGTAAAACGTATTAAAAATGTTGTAAATATATTTTGAACATACTTTGATATATATGTACATATTTGTTATAGGTTCGTGAATCGACCAGTGGCCAAGTCTTACTTCTCGACGAAGTAAAAATCTGTGAAAATGAGTTATAGTCCCACTTTTAAAATCTATTATTTTTGGGATGAGAATACATGCAGTTGTATAAATGTTTTACAAAATAGACACAAGTGATCAAAATTACATTCTATGTTGAATTATCAAACCGAATATGCCCCTTTTTAGCTTGGTAGCCTAAGAATTGGTGTTTATTATAATTGCCTCCAATTGACGCGAATCCTAAAGATAGATCTATTTGGCCTAACAAGCCTCATCCGAGTTACGGATGCTTTAGTACTTCGATTTATCATGTCCGATGAGAGTCCCGGAATGATGGGGATATTCTATATGCATCCTGTTAAGGTCGGTTACCAGGTGTTCATCATATGAATGATTTTTATGCAGATTGCATGTTGTTTATGAGAAATGGAAATATGAAATCTTGTGGTCTATTATTTCGATTTGATAAATATGTAGGTTAAACCTATAACTCACCAACATTTTTGTTGACCTTTAAAGCACGTTTATTCTCAGGTGATTATTAAGAGCTTCCGCTGTTGCATGCTAATTTATGGACAAGAGTTGGAGTCAGCATGCTTGTATAATATTGTTTAAAAACTGCATTCGAAGACTTAAATTGATGTGTAATATTATTGTAAACCATTATGTAATAATCGTGTGAAAACGCTATATTTTAGATTATCATTATTTGATAACCGTCGTAATATTTTTAAACCTTTATCGATAAAATAAAGGTTATGGTTTGTTTTAAAATCGAATGCAGTCTTTGAAAAACGTCTCATATAGAGGTTAAAACCTCGCAACAAAATCAATTAATATGGAACGTTTATAAATAGAAATGAACGGGACATTTCATTTAGTGTAAGCAACTGTTCAGAAATGAACAAAACTAAGTATGCCTCCTGTACACTGTGGGAAGTGCCTTAACCTAGTGGAACACACTTGCTCAAGCTAAGGGCATTGATGAGGCGTATGCTACCCCGTGGGAGGAATTTAAGGGGGCCATGATTGAAGAGTATTGCCCCAGGACAGAGATACAGAAAATGGAGGCTGAGTTCTGGGATTTGAAGGTTCTGGGAACCGATCTCGATGGTTATAACCGTAGGTACCTGGAACTAGCTTTGATGTGTCCCACGATGGTTACCCCGGAGCTTAAGCACATGGAACGGTATTTGTGGGGACTGCCCAAGTCTATCCAAGGAAATGTCACCTCTTCAAAGCCAGCTGACATCCCGGAAGCTATGCGCATGGCGCATACCCTGATGAACCAAATCACCAGCAAAGAACCAGAAAAGGCTAAATCAGAATCAGGTAGTAGTGAGAAGCGTAGGTGGGACAACAACAAGGGGAGAGTCTATGATCAAAACCCGGCTAAGCGGCATGAAGGTTTCAAGGGAAACAACCCCAACCCGAACACTAGCTCGAACTCTAACTACAAGGGTAGTCTGCCGCAGTGCAAGAGATGCTACAAGCATCACACCAGGTACTGCAACGTGGTCTACGATAAATGTAAAAGGACTGGGCATATTGGCAAAGACTGCAAGATCACCACCCTGAATGTGAAGACAAACCCCACTGGACCAAGAAAGTGCTATGAGTGTGGACAACCGGGCCACTTCAAAAATGAGTGTCCCAACAAGCGAAAGGACGGCGGACCACCGCGTGGCAGGGCTTTCAATGTGAACGTAAGGGATGCCCGTGAGAACCCCGACTTGGTTACAGGTATATTCACTATCAACAATCTATTAGTTTCTGTTCTGTTTGATACTGGTGCCGATAGAAGTTATGTATGTAGACACTTTTGCTCTAAGATAAATTGGTCGTTAGTTCCTTTAAAGGAGAGTATGCTTGTGGAGGTAGCGAATGTAAAACTTGAGAAAGTTGACCAAATTAGCCGAGGAGCTATTATCAACATAGCTGGTGTGGATTTCGAGATTGACTTGATACCCATTAAGTTGGGAATCTTTGATGTTATTGTCGGTATGGACTGGTTGACCAAGATAAGGGCTGACATTATCTGTGGAGATAAAGCTCTTCGTATACCACACGGAGATGGTAAGCCACTGATTATTTACGGAGAGAGATGTAGCTCGAAACTGAATATCATTAGTTGCATGAAAGCACAAAAGATCGTGAAGAAAGGACGTCTTGCTGTTTTAACACATGTGAAAACGTTAAAAACTGAGGCGAAGAGCGTGAATGACGTACGAATTGTGAAAGAATTTTCCTATGTCTTTCTGGAAGAATTGCCCGGATTACCGCCACCGAGAGCAGTGGAGTTTCAGATCAATTTAGTGCCAGGGGCTGCACCTGTAGCTCGCGCACCTTATCGACTCGCACCTTCTGAAATGCAAGAGTTGCAGAGTCAACTACAAGAACTGCTAGACCGTGGATTTATCCAACCAAGTTTCTCGTCTTGGGGCGCACCTGTTTTATTTGTGGAGAAGAAGGATGGATCATTCCGCATGTGTATCGACTACTGTGAACTCAACGAATTGACGATCAAGAATCGGTATCCACTTCCCCGAATTGATGATCTTTTTGATCAACTACAAGGATCGAGCATTTACTCTATGATCTATTTGCAATCCGGTTATCACCAGTTGAGGGTGAAAGAGATCGACGTGATGAAGACTGCATTCAGAACTCGTTATGGTCATTATGAGTTTCTCGTGATGCCATTCGGTTTAACCAACGCACCTGCCATATTCATGGACCTCATGAATCGTGTCTGCAAGCCATACCTGGATAAGTTCGTTATCATCTTCATAGATGATATTCTCATCTACTCCAAAAGCGAAGAAGAACATGAATAACATCTTCGTCTAGTGTTGGAACTCTTGAGACAAGAGAAACTTTATGCAAAATTCTCCAAGTGTGAGTTTTGGTTGAAGGAAGTCCAATTTCTGGGCCATATTGTGAGCGATCAAGGTATCAAAGTTGATCCCACAAAGATCGAAGCTATCAGCAAGTGGGAAACCCCCACTACTCCGACTCACATCCGCCAATTTTTAGGCCTCGCCGGTTACTACCAAAGATTTATTGAAGGTTTCTCTCTGATTGCGCGTCCTTTGACCGCACTGACTCACAAAGCGAAGAAGTTCATTTGGGAACCCGAACAGGAATCAGCATTTCAAACCTTGAAAAAGAAGTTAACCACCGCACCTATCTTATCACTTCCTGAAGGCAGTGACGATTTCGTCGTATACTGCGACGCCTCAAAAAATGGTTTTGGTTGTGTACTGATGCAACGCACAAAGATTATCGCTTACGCCTCCCGATAACTGAAGATTCACGAGCGAAATTACACTACTCACGATCTCGAGCTTGGAGCCGTTGCCTTTGCATTAAAGCTGTGGAGACACTATCTTTATGGAACAAAGAGCACTATTTTCACCGATCATAAAAGCCTCCAACACATCTTTGATCAGAAGCAACTAAATATGAGACAGCGTCGATGGATCGAGACGCTGAACGACTATGATTTTGAACTCCGTTATCACCCTGGCAAGGCCAATGTTGTAGCTGACGCTTTGAGCCGAAAGCAGAGGATGGCACCTCTCCGTGTTCGGGCACTGAACATCACCATTCATTCGAACCTCAATAGACAGATCCGAGCAGCCCAAGAAGAGGCTCTCAAGGAGGAGAACATATCTCGTGAATACTTGAAGATTCTCGTCTCTAAATTCGAGGTTAAGGAAACTGGACTCCGATGCTATGCCGGAAGGATTTGGGTACCTCGTTATGGAGATCTACGGAGCCTTATACTAGACGAAGCCCACAAGTCGAGATATTCGATTCATCTAGGAGCCGGTAAAATGTACCACGATCTTAAGGAACAATATTGGTGGCCTAATCTCAAGAAGGACGTTGTAACTTATGTTGGTAAGTGTTTGACTTGCTCGAAAGTTAAGGCCGAACATCAGAGGCCTTCTGGGTTACTTCAATAACCAGAAATCCCGCAATAGAAGTGGGAAAGGATAACAATGGATTTCATTACGAAGTTACCAAAGACGGTGGGTGGATACAATACCATCCGTGTTATCGTTGAACGTCTTACCAAATCTGCACACTTTTTAGCCATGAAGGAAACTGATACGATGGAGAGACTCACTCAACTATACATAAAAGAGGTTGTATCTCATCATGGTGTGCCCTTATCGATCATCTCAGATCGCGATCCCCGTTTTGCTTCCAGATTTTGGCGTTCTTTGCAAGAAGCCTTGGGGACTCGTCTCGACATGAGTACTGCGTATCACCCGCAGACCGACGGATAAAGCGAACGCACAATTCAGACTTTAGAAGACATGTTGCATGCTTGTGTTATTGATTTCGGAAAGGCTTGGGAAAGGCATTTGCCGCTAGCCGAATTCTCTTACAACAAGAATTATCATTCGAGTATTAATGCCGCACCTTTTGAAGCGTTGTATGACCGCAAATGCCGATCTCATATTTGTTGGGCCGAGGTAGGCGAAACGCAAATCACCGGGCCAGAGATAGTTCATGAAATAACTGAGAATATTGTTCAAATTCAAGCGAGACTCAAGACGGCCCGTGATCGCCAAAAGAGTTATGCAGACCTTAAACGTAAAGACTTTGAATTCAACGTGGGTGACCGTGTAATGTTGAAGGTCGCACCTTGGAAAGGTATCATCCGTTTTAGAAAACGTGGGAAGTTAAACCCGCGATACATTGGTCCTTTTGAAATCTTGGAGCGTGTTGGACCCGTTGCTTACCGTCTGGATCTTCCGACTCAATTGAGCTCAGTTCATCCTACCTTTCATGTATCAAATTTAAAGAAGTGTCTTGCTGAACCGAAACATGTCATACCATTGGAGGAACTTACGATTGATGACAAACTCCACTTCGTGGAAGAGCCTGTCGAAATTATGGACAGTGAAGTTAAAACTTTGAAACACAACAAGATTCCGATCATCCGAGTCCGATGGAATGCCAAACGAGGACCTGAGTTTACCTGGGAACGAGAGGATCAAATGATGTAGAAGGATCCTCACCTTTTCCCAACTCCTCCATCTTCCTCAGCTTAAAATTTCGGGACGAAATTTTCTTTAACAGGTGGGTAATGTAACGACCCTGGATTTTTCCAACTTTTATTAATAATATTTATTATTAATGCTTGCATTTTAATAAATGTATTTTTATACATTTACTTGTTGCCGTATTTGACTTTACATGGCCCGACTTGTCTTTGTGACACACGTACTTTTCACGAATAATATTTCAAATATTATTTACGTACATGATTAATTATTATTAATCATTTTTAATTAACTAATGTTAGTAGTTAATTACTTGGTCTTTTTATTTATTTGTTGGTTACTTTGACTTGAGCTTTTATTATATGGACTTGGAAGCCCACCCTACACAATTAATGGACTAGTAAGCCCATCTTTTAAGCTAATGAATCATTAAGGAAAAAGCATGGTTAATTAAGCTAATTAGGAGATAAATCTTACAAGCATGCTAGAACTCTTTCCCATGCATCTAACTTTAATACAATTCTAAGCTTACACCCTTCCCCCATGCATGAAAGTTGAAGCTTGACTTGCCTCTTTTGCCCTTGAAACCGTCGGCTAACTAGGGGATGGAGGGAGTTCATTTTCAATTTTTTTTTGTTACTTATTCACTAGTTTTCATTTCATTTCACACAAACACACACAAAATACTTACACTTTTCTCTCATCTTTTCTCTCAAACTTGTAAGTAACAAACTTTTTTTTCCTTTTTTTTCCTTTTTGAAACCAAAACATAAACATCATCATTCTTCTTGTTTAGTTGCTTAATTGTTGTTTATTGTTGTTAAAGATCAAGTTTTCTAACTTGTATCTTCATGTAATCTTGTTACTTCCATCTTTATTTGATGAAGAAACAAGAACAAGAATCTAAACTTGTTAGTTTATGGTTCTACAGTTAAATGTTTTAAAGATCTAAAGTTCATAAATTTTATAATCATACTTGTGTTCATGTTTTGTAGGCTTGAATTCTTAAGATCCAAGCTTGACTTGAATCTTCTTAAGTATGAAACAAACATGAACATAATACTTGTAACTTTAGTTTATTTCCTTCTTTTGTAAGTACTTTAAAGTTGTAATATTGTTAATTTGGTCAAGTATTAATAGTTAAACTTAATCTCATATTTCTTGAAACTAAAGTTAACTTTATAAGTTCAAGAACATGGAAGTATAACTTTCTAGTTATAACTTCACACACTTATGTTGGATCTAAGTTTTTATACTTATGGTCTTCTAATTTTGTTGTAAATAAGATCTTATAAGCTTACATACATTTTACAAGATGAAAATCTAAGTTTCATAACTTATGGTTTCATTAAAGTGAAGATCCAAGTTCTATAACTTAGGATCTAACTTAAGAACACTAGATCTAGACTTTCTAGTCTAGGATCTTTAAGATCTAGCTAAGATCTATGTTCTACAACTTAAGATCTTATTTATTTAGTTTACTTTCAAGTTTGTAGCTTAATATTACTATTAGAACTCATGTATGTGTAGGATCTAAGATCTTGATGTAACTTTGGTTCATCAAAATACTTACAACCCTTAATTGAGTTGTACTACATATCTTAGACTTACACTATTGTTATGATGGTCAAAACTTGGTTAAGATGATGCAAACACATCAACGAGTTGTACACTTAAAGCTATACGCATCAAGGATGAGAACCGTGATGAGCATCAAGCACCAAGAACCCACCAGAGCACATTACCTACTGTTTTCTAGGTCTGATCAATAACCTGGACTACTGAAAAATTTGATTTCCAGCTGTTTAGGTTCGAGTAGATTATTTTCCGTTTAGACCTCGTCTTAATCCGAGTTACGGTTTAGGATTTATGGCCTTCCGAAAGTCACTACACCCTTTTAACGTTGTGCTGAAATTTCTGACCTACTCGCACCTAAACCGTCTCCATGGTCAAACGAAGACGAGTTTTTTTCTGGAAATTGGTCAGCCTCTAGGGGACTCATATATGGAGCCATGGCCACTGGTCTCACCTCATTTCAGTTTGTATAGAGGTCGTGGCGACTGAACGAAGTCAGCCTTTATTTCAAACTCTATTCTTAATTGAAACTTACTTTACACTTTTTGATTAATGATGAATGATGATGATACTTAAGACCTAATTTACATACTTTTAAACCTTTGGGAATGATTTACCAACTTAGTAACTTTTGACTTAGGTTGAGGACCTTCCGGACCAAACTACTTGCTTACTATTCCCGCGTATCGACTTTTACTACTTTCCACTGTGAGTTATAGCATCCCTTTTTACTCTAACTATTTTGGGAACTGAGAATACATGTTCATTTTACGTTTTACATACTAGGAACGAGTACTTAAACTTTATATATGTGTGGGTTATACAATGGCATAAACTTTCCCCTTAGCTCGGTAACGTTTAGTCATTGGTCTTTGAACCGGTGAACGCGAATCTTAGATATGGATCCATAGGGTTTGACATCCTCACTCGGGCTAGTAGCGCTAGCATTTAGCGGGTGTTTAATACTTTGTAAACATACACACTCGCCAAGTGTACTTTTAGGGTCTGTTATTTACGTTAAGTTAGTTACCAAGTGCCCACGGTTATACATATACTTTTCATACTATTTTGAAACACTGAAATCTTGTGGCCTACCTTACATTACTGTTATACTTAAACTATAGCTCACTGATAGTGCTCCAAATGAACATATATTTTGTAGCAATATCCTCCCAATATGTAAATTATTTAGTTGTAATTGTTCCATTTTAAGTTGTAATTGTTTAAGTGCGAAGACAAAAGGCGAAAACAAAGATTTGAAGACGTCCAAAAAGCTCAAATGTACAAGATACAATTCAAAAGGTTCAATTTATTGATGAAAAATGTCTAACAATGATAAGAGTACAAGTTACAAAGCGCAAAGTACAAGATATTAAATTGTACGCAAGGACGTTCGAAAATCCGGAACCGGGACATGAGTCAACTATCAACGCCCGACGCAACGGACTAACAATTACAAGTCTACTATGCACAAGAATATAATATAATATATAAATAATTATATTAATTATTTATATTTTATATTTATATATATAAAACGTCGGCAAAGAAGATCCAAAAGGGTGTGAGCTGTATTCCATTTCCCCGCGACTCGCGGAGTTCTCAGGCACAAAGTGCCGCGACTCGCGGAGCACAGAAATTTCAGAATGCCTATAAAAGGTCGCGAATTCTGCCGAGTTTAAATAACAATAATAATAATATACTCCGTAAGATAATAAATAAATAAATAAATATATATATATATATATATATATATATATATATATATATATATATATATATATATATATATTATAGATTAGTGTTATATTAGATTAGTTTGGGTTATGTAAAGGTTATTTTACGGGGTTTTGAAGTCGAAATTCTGTCCATGTAACACTACGCGATAAATACTCAATGTAAGTTATGTTCTCCTTTTTAAATTAATGTCTCGTACTTAAGTTATTATTATGCTTATTTGAGCCAAAGTAATCATGATGTTGGACTAAATATTAAAGACGGGGTAATTGGGTTTTGTAACATAATTGGGGTTTGGACAAAAGAACGACACTTGTGGAAATTAGACTATGGGCTATTAATGGGCTTTATATTTGTTTAACTAAATGATAGTTTGTTAATTTTAATATAAAGATTTACAATTGGATGTACCTATAAATAACCATATATACTCGATCGGACACGATGGGCGGGGTATTTATATGTACAAATAATCGTTCATTTAACCGGACACGGGAATGGATTAATAGTCTATGGAATTATTAAAACAGGGGTGAAATTATGTACAAGGACACTTGGCATAATTGATAACAAAGTATTAAAACCTTGGGTTACACGCAGTCGATATCCTTGTGTAATTATTAAACAAAGTATTAAAACCTTGTTACAGTTTAAGTCCCCAATTAGTTGAAATATTTGACTTCGGGTATAAGAATAATTTGACGAGGACACTCGCACTTTAAATTTATGACCGATGGACTGTTTTGGACAAAAACCAGATGGACATATTAAATAATCCAGGACAAAGGACAATTAACCCATGGGCATAAAACTAAAATCAACACGTCAACCATCATGGTTACGGAAGCTTAAATAAGCATAATATATTTTATTTCATTTTTCCTCGTACTTTTATTTATTGTCATTTTAATTATTGTTATTTATTTTATATTGTTATTTAAATATCGTCATTTACTATACGCTTCGTTTAAAATATAAATCGACAAACCGGTCATTAAACGGTAAACCCCCTTTTATATATTATTATCTATAATTATATATATTTTGTACAAATATAGTTGTTTAAAAATATAGTGTGCAATAAGCCCGCTCCCTGTGGAACGAACCGGACTTACTAAAAACTATACTACTCTACGATTAGGTACACTGCCTATAGTGTTGTAGCAAGGTTTAGGTATATCCCATTTGTAAATAAATAATTAAAACTTGTGTAAAATTGTAGCATATTTAATAGTATTTCCTTGTAAAATTTAATAGTATTTTATACCCCTTAGCTTTCACACATCAAGTTTTTGGCGCCGCTGCCGGGGACAATCAAACTTAAAAGCCGGAAGCGTAACGCTAAATAAATAAAAAAAAGATTTTTATTTTTAGTTTACTTTTATAAAAATACGTTTTAAATATTCGAAAATATAAAAAGAAAAACAAAAATATAAATATTTTTAAGAATTTGTTAAATATTTAAGTTTTGTAAAGTTTCTTTATTTTTATTTTATAAAAATATAAGTTTTATTTAAATATTTTGTTTTTATTAAAACATAAAAAAAAACGTCGAATTAAATCCTGTACCTGAGTTGAATTTTGGAACCCCGCGACTCGCGGAGTTTGCAGCCTCGAATATCGCAACTCGCGGAGCCACCCTGACAGGCGCACCCAGGAACCCTACTTCGCATTTATTACGGAATAATATTAATTATTATTATTTTAAAACCCTAATTAGGTTTAATTAATTTAATATTTAATTTTTAGTTTTAATTAAATTTGTAATAATTACTTTTAAGTAGTTTTATTATATATAAAAATTAATACTTTTATAAAATAAAAATATAAAAATAATATTTTTATAAAAATTGTACTTTTTACAACTTTAAGTTTATTTTTATATTTTGTATTTTTTTTATTGTAATATTTGTATCTTTATTGTTCGTAGCTAGTTTTAAGTTTTAGTATTTTGCCGTAGCTTATTTTTATTTTTAGATTTTTAGGCTTTGCCGTTAAATCCCTTAAGTGCTATTTCTTTAGTCTAAGATTTAGGTACTTTAGAATTTTGCGACGATTTTAAAATTTTAGTGCCTTTTAAGTCACGACTCGCTACTTTCTTATTTTTATTTTTCGACGTTTTTCGACGCGCATTCTTTTTCTTTCTTATTTCTCGACGTTTTAGTTTTTAGGACTTATAAATTTTCTCTATTTCTTATCTAATATCTCAAACGAAAAAAAAAATTATTTAAGTGGTTAAATTAATGGACGTTGACAATTTTCTGCTTCGTAGTAATAGTTGGATTTGTTAGTGGCTGAGTTGTGAGCTTCCGATTTAAAGGGTTCTGGCTCCCTGCTGCATCTTTTGTCTATTCGAAACGTGGGCAAAAGCAGAAAAGTCTATTAATTGGACAACTTATATAAGTTTTTCTATTTTTATAACTAATAGGATGATTAGTAAATGCACCACATTGTAGCTAAAATTTGGCCATCGCAATAAAATGGAAAATTTTGAAAACAAGGCTATGGAAACTCTTTTTGATATCCAAAATCAATTAAATCAATACTCTCAAACGGGTGTTGATGATAATTCGTTCGGTCAATCTTGGATCACGAATGACGAAACAATAACTGGTTGTGAATTCTGTGGAGATTATCACTCAACATGGGAATGTTATTATTACGTTCCTATGGAAAATTACGCACCTACGGAACCTGAATGGAATGATTATGAAGAATACAATTCAAATTGGGATTATTCCCAAGAATATTTCCAAACTCAACAACCAGTAGATGAGGAAAATTACGTGTCTGAAAATTTATTAGACAATATGAAAATCAAACTCGAAGAACTCAATGCTCAAAATGAACAAATGAGAGAGTTTGTAAACCGGCAAGCTGAAACTCTATCAGACTACACACCTGTTGATCTGAGGAGTCGTGTTCAAGAAAATCTCATATCATCGAATTTTGATGAATTCGAGAGCTCCGAAATCACCAACTATCCCGATGATACTTTTTATTCAGTCTTACCAATTTCACAACATATCGACACATTAGCCTCTACCGACGAAATCATCGATCCATCAATGGATAAAGAAGAAGTAAGAGTGACAAATTGGTACTCTTGGGAATATGATAACGTTGAAAATTTTACCCCCGAGGCCAAACCGAACTTCACCATTCCACAACCTTCCAACCCAATATTCTCAATAGACGAGTCATCCACCGGAAATGAACTACGAGCTGTAATAGATAATGACACCTCGAATTTCACCCAATCGGTTAATAGAGGTGAAAACTTTGATCCTGAGAATAAAAGGAAGGAAATATTAGGAATTGTCCACCCTATAGAAATAAGTATGTCGGTATATATCGATCCATTTGACCAAGAACCAGAAAAGAGACATATCCATTTACTAAAAGCTACACTTAAAAAAGAATTAAGTAGTGACGATCTGGTGAGTCTAAACTTTAAACCCATTGATATATTATACACCACCAGAAATGTAAATAACTGGCTCACTACTCTAATTCATGGAACTCATTCTACCGACTTCACATGTCGTCAGATAAGTGTGGGGAAGTCTAACCCACTTAACGTTAAATTAGGGGTCCGGGTTATTGCATAACTCGTTAATAAAAATGCACAATTAGGGTAAAAGACGCATTTTCAAATATTAGCAAACAGTTCAGAAAAGCAACCGTTTTTGAAGAAAAACATGTGTGAAATAACAAAAGAAGGAATGAACGATGAGGCGCGCCATCTATCATTCGACGAGCTTTGTAATTACACACTGGGTATTTTTAATTACTTTTCTACACTAATCACCCTCATGAATTTATAATTATAGTCTGATTTCATGCAAATGAGGGCATTGCATGATCTCAAGTGTGGGGAAGGGTTATAAATTCTCTCGGGTTTATACTTGGTTTATTTGCCAAATTCTATGAAAATTTGAAAAATTTTCAACTAAATGAATTTAAAATCATGTTTATATATATTTATGAACGGTGAAAACTAGGTGTTAATACCAAAATTATCGTTACCTCGGAAAGGACATAAATTGAGAAACACCCTAAAACGCTTGAATTCATTTAAAATGGAATAAAGGAGAATAAAAAGGCAAAGAAAGAAACTAAGTGTGGGGAGAATGTACCAAGTTATTCAATTAAAAACTATCTATCACATGTTTCTGTAAAGTTTATTGCAGGTGCTTTTGTTTTGGACTAAATTAACCATTTTACCCGATTTACTGTAATGAAAGATGGATCTACACGATGAATCAATTCCATCATTAAAAGGAAGTAAAGTCTTCCGAAAAAGACACGCGCTTCTTGATTTAGGTCAAGAAGTTGTCGTCCAGACCAGCTGTAGGTTGACGAAAAATCTAGAAAAGTCATCTCTAAAATCAAAAGGAAATCCATGGACCTCAGCATCAAACAGGGTCGCCAAGTGGTCAGACTTATCCTAACCATGAGAGGATCTGTCTCGTAAAATGGGGAGGGCACCATGCAAATTAGCTTGATAAGACTAATGAATCAGATCTCCAGAAAGGATAATCTCCTTAAAGATTAAAAATCAGCTTTTAAAACTGATATTACTCAATCCTTGAGATTGACCTTAAAGATTGAGAATTCAAACTCATGGAATTCAATGATATCTAAACTCGAGCTTGAACGAGAAAATATTTTGATCAAAATTACAAACCGATTTGTTTTCTGAAAACCCATTTTCAACGCGTTCATTACCATTGAACGTAAAATCCTAGGAATTCACCTGAAATTCATTAGGTCACCTGAACCAAATCGGGTGTCAACCGTAAGAACGGTGGTTGCATAGCATGGTCGGAGACAGGACATTGTGCCAGACCGAAAAAATTATAGGATGATCTTTACTGTTGCTCCTATAAAGGATAGTACTAGCATCCGACACGTTTGTGGACCATAATCAAATGCATGTCATTAGACATTGCCTTAACAGTTTCTTGTTCATCGCTTTCCTTTACAACCGGACGGTAGTTTACTAAAAGGTAATATACGGAGCAAGTATACTGGACGTGTTGCTTTCCTAATACAAGGTTAGCAAGTGGGTGACACAAAACCGCAAGTTTTGAGCTAAAATTTTCAAATCTGAAACCCACCAAACCCACAAAAATATTTTGCAAACACCGGTGAAGGGTTATTCCGGAAAACTTATCTAGGGTAAAAGCTAGATTGAATTTTCAAAAATCAAATGTTTTCATAAAGATCCGATTTCCTTAAGGATCTACATTTTCATAGTCATGTGGGACTGTAAACCGCCTTTCAAATGTGCACTTTGCTTTGGAAACCGAAAGTAAATCGGCTATTTGATTGTAAGTGTCGTTGACCTAAACCCGAGGCAACTGTGGATGACACACCCACCTTTAACCATGGTTCTATCGTTACTATCATTATTTATACCGCCATATCAAAATCACTGATGTACAAAGTGTGAAGAATAAAGAAGTGATTCGTGTGATGTATTATAATTTCAAGTTATGTATTGCTTGAGGACAAGCAACGTTCAAGTGTGGGGATATTTGATAGTGCTCCAAATGAACATATATTTTGTAGCAATATCCTCCCAATATGTAAATTATTTAGTTGTAATTGTTCTATTTTAAGTTGTAATTGTTTAAGTGCGAAGACAAAAGGCGAAAACAAAGTACAAGATATTAAATTGTACGCAAGGACGTTCGAAAATCCGGAACCGGGACATGAGTCAACTATCAACGCCCGACGCAACGGACTAAAAATTACAAGTCTACTATTGAAAGGACCCGTTCATATACATTATAAACGATTCACAATAGTTGATTACATCGCGAGGTATTTGACCTCTATATGATACATTTTACAAACATTGCATTCGTTTTTAAAAGACAAACTTTCTTTACAACGAAATTTGACGGCATGCACACCATTTCATAATACATCCAACTATAATTGGCTTAATAATAATTTTGATGAACTCAATGACTCGAATGCAACGTCTTTCAAAATATGCCATGAATGACTCCAAGTAATATCCTTAAAATGAGCTAATGCACAGCGGAAGATTTCTTTAATACCTGAGAATAAACATGCTTTAAAGTATCAACCAAAAGGTTGGTGAGTTCATAGGTTTATCATAACAATCATTTCAATATATTAATAGACCACAAGATTTCTGTTTATAAATATATGTACACTTGCAAGTGTATAAAAGTATTCTATAAGTTGTAGGCACCCGGTAACAAGCCTTAACGTTCATGTTTTACCCTCTGAAGTACACCAGATCAGGTGTGTTTAAAATAACCTCGAAGTACTAAAGCATCCCATAGTCAGGATGGGGTTTGCCAGGCCCAATAGATCTATCTTTAGGATTCGCGCCTACCGTACATAGACAAGTAGTTTAATGTTACCAAGCTAAGGGTATATTTCTGGTTTAAACCCACATAGAATTAGTTTTAGTACTTGTGCCTATTTCGTAAAACATTTATAAAACAGCGCATGTATTCTCAGCCCAAAAATATATATAAAAGGGAGTAATGAAACTCACAATACTGTATTTCGTAGTAAAAATACATATAACGTTATTTAACAAGTGCAAGGTTGGCCTCAGATTCACGAACGTATCAATATTTAGATTCAATATTGCAGGAAAGTACGTAGATGCAACGGAGATGATAAACACTAGATTGACCTCACGAGCATACCCATGAACCATACTCATCACCTCCATAGCTATAACCCATAATTTCCTTAGCTTCGACTCATTCAAAAAAACTATTTTGAAATCACTCGGACACCACTCCGTCGTAATATTTTATGTATACTAATAATATCTTGAAATAATACAAAGAAAATATATATATGTAATTCGATTGAGAGAGTTTAGAGAAATATATTTTCAAGTTTCTATCAAATAATGAAACCTATTGAATTCTATTTATAACAGATTTTTGAATTATTAAAGTGAATTATTAAAATATGAATTATTAAAGTGAATTATTAAAGTATGAATTATTAAAGTATGAATTATTAAAGTGAATTATTAAAGTGAATTATTAAAGTATGAATTATTAAAGTGAATTATTAAAGTGAATTATTAAAGTATGAATTATTAAAGTGAATTATTAAAGTGAATTATTAAAGTATGAATTATTAAAGTTAAAGTAAAATAAAAGTAAAGTAAAGGTAAAGTTAAAGTATAGTAAAAGTATAAAACTATATACGTATAATACGCGTATAAGTATATATAATATTAATTTAAATCGTTATATATATTTAATAAAATAAAATATAAATATCGTTATCTTTATCATACTGGTTAAGTAATGAGTTGTTAAAAGTGGTTCTAGATATTTATAAAAGATATATACATTTTAATAATAAAGTTCTTTTTAAACTGAAAACGTTTTTTGTACTTTTGAAACTAAATTAATAGAATATTATGGAAACCAATTCTCCACTAACTTTTGTCTAACTTTCGTAAATGACACTTTTTGTTTTTATTTATAAATAGCTTTACAAATTATTCTGAATATCGTTAAGAGGAATAGATTTTCTCAAATCATAGTGGACCTCTCAACAGAGACTTGTAATCATAATTCAATGTTTCTGATAATTCAATCATTTAATATATTTTTTAATTTCATCGAAAATCATATTGAAACAAATACGTTCGTGTAAGGTATTATACGTTTAATACTTTATTAATATTCTCAAGTTATAATATATATATATACATATACATATCTATTTATATATAACGGTTCGTGAATCGTCGGAATTTGGTCAAGGTTATAATGAATGTATGAACACAGTTTAAAATTCTTGAGATTTAACTTAACAAACTTTGCTTATCGTGTCGGAATAATATAAAGATTAAAGTTTAAATTTGGTCGGAAATTTCCGGGTCGTCACAGTACCTACCCGTTAAAGAAATTTCGTCCCCGAAATTTGATAGAGGTCGTCATGACTAACAATGAGAATGTTATTATAACGATTATAGAGTTTTATCATGTTCAAGAAGAATGGATAAAATAATTCGATTAATAGAAACGTGTGAGTGAAGTTATCGTAAATGAATGAAATAAGATAATATTGATTCGTCGTATCTTTTGACGTCATCACGATTGATCTCCGAAAAGAAAATCTTTGTAATCTATATTGGATTTGATTATTCGGCGATTAAGGAAATTATGATCCTCTTCAAATTAATGCGATAACCCATTTTGATTTCTCTGTCGGATATTTCACTATAAATCCACCTCATTTGTTTTATTACAACTCACACCTTCTCAACTCATATTTTAAAGTATTTGTCAATATGCTTCATCCAGTGCTGATTCTTGACATACTCCTCACTTTCATATCTGTCGCTCTTCTTTTTCATCTGCCTCCGAAAGAATCTATTTACTTCTACTATACTCTTGGTTTTATAGTGTTTTTAGTTCTCCCGTGTCTTTATATTGCTATATGCATTGATATATACGGTTTGTGATTTTTGGGTTGTTGTTGGGTTTTATATCTTCCCTTATATTTCAAAGTCCTTGCTTCTTCTATAATCATTGTCATCCCCAATTAATGCTCTCTTTTATTTGCTGCGATTTATACCCCAATTTCTATTTTGGAGTTTTGTCCTTTCGTTTCTTCTTCTTGCGATTAAGCACCGCTTGTAATGGTCCAGAATTCGCATATATGAATTTCGGAATGAACATTGTTAATGTTCTAAGAAGGAAATTGTAATGGCACGATCTTGACTTGTCAAATTACTAGAATACCTCGAAAAAGGCCGAATCATCAAGAAATATTTTCTTGATATTTTAGAGGTTAAAGAGAATACAAGAGTCGTGTAACATAGCACATGATGACGTGATGATCTGTGAATCATCACGTTCCATTTAGAAACTCAGCATGACTTACTGTAATATAATCACGTTGATCAAGTGTCATTATATTATACTAGTTCATGCTTCAGTTCACAACACTACTTCAAAAATATTCCTATTTTAAATTCGAAAGTTTCAGAATTTAGAAACTAAAATATTTTATTTTATGATGTAATACAGACAGCACGAAGAGGTAAATGATTTCATATAAGAATAATTATGGAAATATCTCCAGAAATATGGAGGATGTTTATAATGAAAGATACGATGATATCTTAAAATTTCTAATATCAGAGGATGATGAAGAATATTGTCCGTAAGGGTTTAGAGTCAGGAGCAAGGTATTCGATAATGACTTCAGCAGACACGGAATCATTTGGATTCTTTGAAGGTAGATTTCGTCCTTGTGATTTATCCACAGCCTTCTTCATGGTTTGCTCAATCCGTATTTTTCAGTACCAAATATTCTCTTTTTCTGATCTTTGCCAACACACTACTCTTGATCATCAAACTTTTTACTGTTAAGGTCGTTTATAGTTTTTGCTGCTTCATCAGTATTTCGAGAAATAGTTCGCAGTTTAGGGTGTTTTTCAGAAACTTCACATTCAAAGTATATAAGTCCAGAAGATAGACACATATAATTGTTGGCGTAGACATGCTGCGAGATTTCAAAATACTGATTGCTAATTTTCGATGATTCGTATGGCAATTCTCGTTACAAGATGCAGATGAGTAAATGATGGGGTTTTGATAAATATAAAGATTTTTCGGAAAGTCAAAGATCAATGAAGTTATTAATAAGTTTACTGCTAATGTGGCGAGATATGAAAGGTTCCCCGGTAATATTGATGAAGAGGTAATCATTATAATAAGGCTTATTCGATTGAACAATTGAAGTTGGTTTGCTGGAGCTGTGACAAAACCGTCTATTTTTAGAAGGGATTGAAAAGTTATTTTAGCTAGTAAATGCCAAAAGGTCCGACATGGATACATGTTAAATTATGACTTTGGTTTCAAGAGTTTTTCAGGTACGTAACTGTGGATAACATGTGGTTGGATCATCATCTCGATTGTTCATTATTTGAAGTGTCTTCAGGTATTTCGAAGGGCTTGAACACGGATTATAATCGTTAATATACATAAGATGTTCTAACACAGTTTTGAAGTTAAAGTATAGATTTGAAAGATGTAAGAATCTAAGAGTGATGATACAGGTTATAACTTGAATTGAATTCGGCGATTTCAAAATCATAATATGTAATTAGATTTTTGAATGAGTATGGTTGTTTTGATTTCTATAAAAGAATGTATATTGTTGTGAAAGTAGGGAGTATAATGGATGATTTGCTGAATCAGATTCGAAGAATGTAACATATTAATTGTGAATTTATATATCTCTCGGGTATTACCTACCCGTTAAAAAAAATTGTCACAATTAATATTTTGTACAAAATAATTTTATTACAGTCTTTATGGAAATATATGTGTATATTTCTTCAGATGTAACATTGATTTAATGAGTTAATATTAAATTAAACTCACTTAATTTATGGTTAAGGCTAGGATAGATAATTTCTAAACTTTAGAAATTACATAATCGTCATAGAATGTTTTCCCAATGAAGTTATGAATCAATACTTCATCGTTGTGGTATTCCTTAGTATCTACAGGGCATATGACGTCGATGCTCATGGGACAGATTGTGAAGTTGAGGTTTGCGATGCGGCTGTTGTTGGTGGTGGTAATGGTACTGTTGATGTTGTTGATGGTGGTACTGGTTATGTTGTTGGTGCTGCTGCTGGTGTTTGTAACCTTTGCACCATATTCTCCAAAGCCACTACCCGAGCGCGAAGCTCGTTGACTTCTTCTATTACACCGGGGTGATTGTCGGTTCGGACGAGCGGATAAATAAGATCTAGAATTTGGTGTAGTATATAATCATGACGAGATACTCTGGAAATGAGAGAGAAAATGGTGTTTCGAATAGGTTCGCCGGTAAGTGCTTCAGGTTCTTCGCCAAGAGGGCAATGTGGTGGATGGAAGGGATCACCTTCTTCTTGTCTCCAATGATTAAGGAGGCTACGAACCTATCCCCAATTCATCCAGAATAGATGATGACTAATTGGTTGATCCATTCCGGTCACACTGCTTTCGGAACTTGAGTGGGATTCCATTTCGAAATCCGAGGGACTTGAACTAATGACGAATTCCATTTCGTACGATTGAATAAAGAATTTTTTGATATGAAATGATTTTCCGGCTATCAGGTGGTATTCTAATTATATAGAGCAAAAGGTTTCGTAGATTACGGAGGAATTTACGGAATATGTCAGGCAAAGTTTACAGTAACAGATACGCTAAGATATGAATTAGCAGATACGCTAAGATATGAATTTTGTCTATACACTATTCATGCAATCAATGCAATAAGATGTGTCTAGACTAAGAATGATAAGCAGATAATTTCCGACAAAAATGATGAGCAAAAATTTTTGACATGCAGACACGGTCGAAGTCCAGACTCACTAATGCATCCTAACGACTATCAGTTAGACACACTAATGCAGACCTGGTTCGCTAAGACCACCGCTCTGATACCAACTGAAAGGACCCGTTCATATACATTATAAACGATTCACAATAGTTGATTACATCGCGAGGTATTTGACCTCTATATGATACATTTTACAAATATTGCATTCGTTTTTAAAAGACAAACTTTCTTTACAACGAAATTTGACGGCATGCACACCATTTCATAATACATCCAACTATAATTGGCTTAATAATAATTTTGATGAACTCAATGACTCGAATGCAACGTCTTTCAAAATATGCCATGAATGACTCCAAGTAATATCCTTAAAATGAGCTAATGCACAGCGGAAGATTTCTTTAATACCTGAGAATAAACATGCTTTAAAGTGTCAACCAAAAGGTTGGTGAGTTCATAGGTTTATCATAACAATCATTTCAATATATTAATAGACCACAAGATTTCCGTTTATAAATATATGTACACTTGCAAGTGTATAAAAGTATTCTATAAGTTGTAGGCACCCGGTAACAAGCCTTAACGTTCATGTTTTACCCTCTGAAGTACTCCAGATCAGGTGTGTTTAAAATAACCTCGAAGTACTAAAGCATCCCATAGTCAGGATGGGGTTTGTCAGGCCCAATAGATCTATCTTTAGGATTCGCGCCTACCGTACATAGACAAGTAGTTTAATGTTACCAAGCTAAGGGTATATTTCTGGTTTAAACCCACATAGAATTAGTTTTAGTACTTGTGCCTATTTCTTAAAACATTTATAAAACAGCGCATGTATTCTCAGCCCAAAAATATATATATAAAGGGAGTAATGAAACTCACAATAATGTATTTCGTAGTAAAAATACATATAACGTTATTTAACAAGTGCAAGGTTGGCCTCGGATTCACGAACGTATCAATATTTAGATTCAATATTGCAGGAAAGTACGTAGACGCAACGGAGATGATAAACACTAGATTGACCTCACGAGCATACCCATGAACCATACTCATCACCTCCATAGCTATAACCCATAATTTCCTTAGCTTCGACTCATTCAAAAAAACTATTTTGAAATCACTCGGACACCACTCCGTCGTAATATTTTATGTATACTAATAATATCTTGAAATAATACAAAGAAAATATATATATGTAATTCGATTGAGAGAGTTTAGAGAAATATATTTTCAAGTTTCTATCAAATAATGAAACCTATTGAATTCTATTTATAACAGATTTTTGAATTATTAAAGTGAATTATTAAAATATGAATTATTAAAGTGAATTATTAAAGTATGAATTATTAAAGTATGAATTATTAAAGTGAATTATTAAAGTGAATTATTAAAGTGAATTATTAAAGTATGAATTATTAAAGTGAATTATTAAAGTGAATTATTAAAGTATGAATTATTAAAGTGAATTATTAAAGTGAATTATTAAAGTATGAATTATTAAAGTTAAAGTAAAATAAAAGTAAAGTAAAGGTAAAGTTAAAGTATAGTAAAAGTATAAAACTATATACGTATAATACGCGTATAAGTATATATAATATTAATTTAAATCGTTATATATATTTAATAAAATAAAATATAAATATCGGTATCTTTATCATACTGGTTAAGTAATGAGTTGTCAAAAGTGGTTCTAGATATTTATAAAAGATATATACGTTTTAATAATAAAGTTCTTTTTAAACTGAAAACGTTTTTTGTACTTTTGAAACTAAATTAATAGAATATTATGGAAACCAATTCTCCACTAACTTTTGTCTAACTTTCGTAAATGACACTTTTTGTTTTTATTTATAAATAGCTTTACAAATTATTCTGAATATCGTTAAGAGGAATAGATTTTCTCAAATCATAGTGGACCTCTCAACAGAGACTTGTAATCATAATTCAATGTTTCTGATAATTCAATCATTTAATATATTTTTTAATTTCATCAAAAATCATATTGAAACAAATACGTTCGTGTAAGGTATTATACGTTTAATACTTTATTAATATTCTCAAGTTATAATATATATATATACATATACATATCTATTTATATATAACGGTTCGTGAATCGTCGGAATTTGGTCAAGGTTATAATGAATGTATGAACACAGTTTAAAATTCTTGAGATTTAACTTAACAAACTTTGCTTATCGTGTCGGAATAATATAAAGATTAAAGTTTAAATTTGGTCGGAAATTTTCAGGTCGTCACAACTATGCACAAGAATATAATATAATATATAAATAATTATATTAATTATTTATATTTTATATTTATATATATAAAACGTAGGCAAAGAAGATCCAAAAGGGTGTGAGCTGTATTCCATTTCCCCGCGACTCGCGGAGTTCTCAGGCACAAATTGCCGCGACTCGCGGAGCACAGAAATTTCAGAATGCCTATAAAAGGTCGCGAATTCTGCCGAGTTTAAATAACAATAATAATAATATACTCCGTAAGATAATAAATAAATAAATATAATATATATATATATATATATATATATATATATATATATATATATATATATATATATATATATATATATATATTATAGATTAGTGTTATATTAGATTAGTTTGCGTTATGTAAAGGTTATTTTATGGGTTTTTGAAGTCGAAATTCTGTCCATGAAACACTACGCGATAAATACTCAATGTAAGTTATGTTCTCCTTTTTAAATTAATGTCTCGTACTTAAGTTATTATTATGTTTATTTGAGCCAAAGTAATCATGATGTTGGACTAAATATTAAAGACGGGGTAATTGGGTTTTGTACCATAATTGGGGTTTGGACAAAAGAACGACACTTGTGGAAATTAGACTATGGGCTATTAATGGGCTTTATATTTGTTTAACTAAATGATAGTTTGTTAATTTTAATATAAAGATTTACAATTGGATGTACCTATAAATAACCATATATACTCGATCGGACACGATGGGCGGGGTATTTATATGTACAAATAATCGTTCATTTAACCGGACACGGGAATGGATTAATAGTCTATGGAATTATTAAAACAGGGGTGAAATTATGTACAAGGACACTTGGCATAATTGATAACAAAGTATTAAAACCTTGGGTTACACGCAGTCGATATCCTGGTGTAATTATTAAACAAAGTATTAAAACCTTGTTACAGTTTAAGTCCCCAATTAGTTGAAATATTTGACTTCGGGTATAAGAATAATTTGACGAGGACACTCGCACTTTAAATTTATGACCGATGGACTGTTTTGGACAAAAACCAGATGGACATATTAAATAATCCAGGACAAAGGACAATTAACCCATGGGCATAAAACTAAAATCAACACGTCAACCATCATGGTTACAGAAGCTTAAATAAGCATAATATATTTTATTTCATTTTTCCTCGTACTTTTATTTATTGTCATTTTAATTATTGTTATTTATTTTATATTGTTATTTAAATATCGTCATTTACTATACGCTTCATTTAAAATATAAATCGACAAACCGGTCATTAAACGGTAAACCCCCTTTTATATATTATTATCTATAATTATATATATTTTGTACAAATATAGTTGTTTAAAAATATAGTGTGCAATAAGCCCGCTCCCTGTGGAACGAACCGGACTTACTAAAAACTATACTACTCTACGATTAGGTACACTGCCTATAGTGTTGTAGCAAGGTTTAGGTATATCCCATTTGTAAATAAATAATTAAAACTTGTGTAAAATTGTAGCATATTTAATAGTATTTCCTTGTAAAATTTAATAGTATTTTATACCCCTTAGCTTTCACACATCACTCACCAACCTTTGTGTTGACGTTTTAAGCATGTTTTTCTCAGGTGCTTAAGGTTTGGTTGCTTCCGCTGTAGTTGTCATGCTTTGTAGACTCCCGCTGTGCTTATTAGAGATGTCTTCGCATGAAATGTTTATTTTGCATTCAAACATTATTACATTTGAACATTGTATTCGTAACGACCATTGGGTCACGTACTATTATTAATTGCTTCTATTTATAGAAGCATACTTTCGTTGTAAAACTTTTAATGTTGGTTAAGACATCACTCTGTTTTATGAATGCAAACTTATTTTAAAACAGCATATAGTGTTTGACCTTGTAATGATCCTGTTGTTGATGATCCGTACACGTTAATTTTGTACGGGGCATCACAAATAATGTTGGTGAGTTGTAGGTTTAATATTGAAGACAATATTTAAGCTAGAACACAAGATTTATGTTTGGAAACATTTATAAATAGTTCTACATCCTTGAGCATTCGGTAACTAAGCTTAACTCAACAGTATTAGCCTTAAACATTTATACATACACTGAAACATGTGTATCAACTTGAAGTACTATACGTCCATTTCAAATTAGCATGACTAACTCAGATGGGGCGATCGGGCCTAATAGATCTATCAATAGGATTCGCTCTCACCAGTTAGGAAACTCGATGATTAGCAGTTACCAAATTAGGGGATATTATGTTTCAACTCAAAGTAGAATAATTTGAATACTTGTGTCTAACATGTAAAAATAAAATGCATGTATTCTCATCTCAAAAGATTTAAAAGTTTAAAAGGTGGGACTACAACTCACCTTGAAGCTCTGCAAAAACAACACTCAAAAGTGCTAGTAACACGTAACGTATACCGTAGATTTCAACCTAATTAAACAGGTTGATTAGAATATGCCCAATAAACTAGGTCAAGTCATAGTGTAACACATTCCTAATGCTCGAGACAGACACGAAAATTCAACACAAAAAGTCAACAGAAATCAACATGAAAAGTCAACAAAAGTTAGCACAAAAAGTTAAAGTCAAAGGTCGAAGGTAAAGGTCAAACCTAGTAGTCAAACCATAAGGTCAAATGAAAGTCAATACATGTCAAATCGCGCGCATGATTTATATAATATATTATATTTTACTTTGCGCTATATAAAATTCAAAGTAAGGTGTTTTGGTCGAACGGTCAATATAAGTCAAACCCGCCATCTCGTTTGAGTAAAAGTCAAGGTTGGTCAAAATCCCATGGACACACTTAGAACACTTTGCATTTTATAAAAAAATTTATGTTATATAATACATATATACAATTAATCATGTACACGCGTGGTCAATGGTTTGACCAAGTGGTCAACCAAGGTCAAAGTCATGGCCAATATGGTGAATGGGTCAGGACTGACCCAAAAGGTCGAAGTCAAAGGTTAAACCTAGTAGTCAAACCCTAAGGTCAACTCAAAGTCAATGCAGGTCAAATCGCGCTCATGGTCGATATAATATATTATATTTTACTTTGCGCTATATAAAAGTCAAAGTAAGGTGTTTTGGTCGGACGGTTAATATAAGTCAAACCCGCCATCTCGTTTGAGTAAAAGTCAAGGGTTGGTCAAAATCTCACGGACACACTTAGAACACTTTGCATTTTTCAAAAAAAGATTATTTATATTATATTATACATAAATACAATTAATGATGTACACGTGTGGTCAATGGTTTGACCAAGTGGTCAAAGTCATGGTCAATATGGTCAACGGGTCAGGTCTGACCCAAAAGGTTTATCAAAATCAAAGTCGCTAGCCTACAAGTCAAAACATTCAATTCATATAATGATAACATTATTTTACCGACGAATCACTGCGAAGTAAATTTGCAGAATTTTTATAAAATATGTACAACTCATTTGACTTACGCGCCAAAATATCCGTAACTCGGAGTTCTAAAACATATCCAGCCATCAGAATCTAAGTCCTAATCGAAAAGTCGCAGTAGTGCAAAATGCGCCCGAAAGTTGTTAAGAAAAGTTTCAACACTTTATATATAACGTATAAATTTGAACGAGTGTATAGATCTAAAGGAAAATCAAAACGATCCGGTCTTGAGTTTAAAATCAGTGGTTTTTTGATGCCCACGACCCTATGATCTCATATTAAGAACAACATGTCATTAACCATGTCAAAAACGTCCTCAAACAAACATACAAAAAGCATAACTTGATTTAATCGTATCTTTTGACTCACAAATCGAATCTGCCCGATATCTAAATGAAAATTTAATATTTTTTCACAAGGAATACAACTAAATGACTTTCATGACCTGAATATAACATGTAATTTTCCAGATTCTCAGTTTCAAATACGAATTGTCAAACCGAAATCAATTAATCATAACTTATGAACGATTCGCGCAATATCTACATGAAAATTTAATAGTTTTTCGAGAGGAATTCATCTAGATATATATCAAATACAAAATATAAATCTAAAATATTAGTAGCATGCAATACAAATTCGTAATTTATTAATAACACATCAACGAACAATTTATCAAATAAAAACATGCACACAATCAAAGACTCGAGCATTAGACTTGTATACACTATGTAATTTAATAAAAATATGAAATTTCAATTTAGGATTCATAGGATTTTTACCTTAATTAAGCAATTGCAAATAGTATTAGATTGAGGAGATCGAGTCAAACGCGATTATGCATGTAATTTTGTGAATGGGGAATTATTCAAGGGTGCAGGAGGATGATGATAGCCGATGGTTATGATGTTTGTGTGTGTATGTCGTCGATGGGGAGAGTCCAGAAGAAAAAAAGAATGCGGTGTATGATTTGTGGGATTTAAACTCTAACCTAATACTACTAATTATCAAAAACATGCACAATTTCCCATGGAATGGCATGGAGATTTTTAGGCTCCAAAAGGGTTTTCCAGAAGTTTGATTTCTCATATTTTAGCCACTAAAAGATTATGCAACCCTGCAAGTTTCGGTGATCTTTACGGTACGCGATAACGATCCCTAACGGTCGACGGGTTTAAACCGTACAAAAATTAAGAATAAAAATTCTTAATATAATAATAGGTTACAACAGATATTACAAATAATATTTATTAATAATGATAACATCAAAAATGTCATCTACTATAGACGTGATTTGAAAGTCGATTAATGGTTCTGGACGTCACTAGGTTTTAATTAATTAATTTAAGAATAGAAATTCTTAAAATACTTTTATTCTCAAATAAATATTAAATACAACATTTATTAATAAATAATAATATAAAAATATTATTACTTGAAAACGTGACTTAGAAGTCAGTTTACGGTCACTAAGCTTAATTAACTAAGAATAGGAATTCTTATTATAACAAATTGACACATAAATATTTTAGATTATATTTATGACTACATATAGCAAAAATTTATCTTAAACATCATTAGTCAACAAGATATCAACTAACAGACGTTAAAGGACTGACAGAATAATTAACAGAAAAAGTATGGTCGTTACATTACCTACCCATTAAAGAAATCTGGTCCCGAAATTTAGGTAGTTGTATATGTAGTAGCAGTTGAATTTGTGAACATGTGTGGATACTTTCTCTTCATCTGATCCTCAAGCTCCCAAGTGAACTCGGGTCCGCGTCCAGCGCTACAACGGACTTTAACGATCAGAATGTTATTTGCTTAAGCTTCTTAACTTTCTCGATCCATGATTTTGTTGCTAAAGTTGCTTGACCTCATGGTCCATAACCTCAACGGGTTCTTCAATAAAGTGATACCAATTATAACAACAGTTGGAGAAGGATCCACCCAGTGTCTTTCTTGTGAACATGGTGACCACTGAACGTATCTCAGACATTGATTTTACATCCCACGTTTCCGCCACGGCCAAACATTTTTTTTTCAAATTTGACACGTGAGACGTGTCGTGAATGCTACTAGGATCTTGAGGCAATTAGAGTCGATAAGCCACCAGTCCAATTCTTTCAGTAATTTTGAATGGTCCAACATACCTTGGATTTAGCTTTCCGCGTTTTCCAAATGGTACCACACCTTTTGTGGGTGATACTTTCAACATGACTTTGTCGCATACCATAAAGTGCTTCGAATGACGCCACATTGATGCTTGTATGATAGCAGTTGATTAAGATTTAAAAACTAATAATTATCCTAAAGACAAATTTGTAAAAGTGTGAGTTTTGTAATTAAACTAAAAACGAAAAGCAAATTAAACGAATAACCAGATGGATAAAGCAGTGTTCACTTAGATGATTCATTACTGACGTGGATTGTTCTTTCAATTAAAACCGATTAAATGCCTGATAAGTTTTAATTCAATCATCCAAACTTGACTAACTCACATTAATCGCATTCAAACAATTAAACTATATAAGATTAAACTATTGTGATTCAACCTAGGTTAAACTCACGTAAAACCTTAGTTACTACAATCACTTGAAGCAACTACACGACTGTACTATCAAAATATCAATTAATCACCATTCACACTCACATGTAAATGTCTAGATCTCCTAAGAGTTAAAGCATAACTTGTTTATCACTAATGAACTCACAACTAGGTAAATTATGTGATTAAAGTGAAACACTCAATAAACACAATAATGGATCTTTTGGTTTCACACAATAATTTACTACAAGAAAAATGGCCTTTTAGGACCCTTTTTTATTTGGTCAAAAAAGCGAAGGTCCTAAAAAACTACATATTAGGACCATTATTTCAGGGTCCTAACAGGGTCATGGAAAGGGTCCTAACAGACTACTATTTATGACTTTTTAGTAATTGTGTCCTATATATTGATTGACGGAATTTATTTAGGGTTCTAAAAGGTATAAGTAATAGGACACTTTTTAAAGGCTCTATCATAACTTGTGACCTTTTTAAAAAGGGTCCTATAATGGGATTAAATAGGATCTTTTAGTAATGGTGTCCTATATGTTGATTGACGGAATTTATTTAGGGTCCTAAAGGTATAACTAATAGGACACTTTTTTAAAGGTCCTATTATAACTTGTGACCTTTTTAAAAAGGGTCATATAATGGGAAGATCCAATGACTTAATAGAACAAATAAATGGTGGGTCTTAATCAGAGAATAATAGAGTAGTTTATAATATAACTTCATGGATAAAAAGTTTGGTCATAAACAATGTACGCAATTGTTAATTTAAATGGTTTATTGTGCACCAAAGCAATAACATTTTAACTTACAAGAAATCAATTACTATTTAATAACATTTTTCTTATCTCGAGTTCAAATCTCAAGTTCAAACAACCAAAAGCAAACAACATGAATTTGTTCAAAGTTAATATTACAAAGTAGTAACTAGTAATAGATTAATGGAACATGTTTGGTACCAATCAAAAACTATAACCAAAAGGACGATTACATTGTTTAAAGTTACAAAGATGCAATTACAACTTACAAACATAACATGACATAAATTGTTTCAACCTGATGGAATTACTAAGTTTTAACCAGCCATAAATACAAAGATGCAATTACAAATTAGTCAACCATAAATTGTTTCAAGCAGCCCAAACATAACAGTTTTATAGAACAAGTTTCTTCCATATCAAAGTTCAATTAAAGTGCTTCAATCTTGATCATTAGCTGCTTGAGGAGTATGTGATGACCCGGAAATTTCTGACCAAATTTAAACTTAAATCTTTAATATGAAATCGACACGATAAGCAAAGTCTGAAATATTGAAGTCTCAAAAACTTTGAACTGTGTTCATGTATACATGTGACCTTGACTAATCCCGACGATTCACGAACAATTATTTGTAAATAGATATATATAATTTTATTTGAAATATCATTTGAAATAATATATGATTTAATTGTTGGAAATAAATATATAAAATAACATCAGTATATTTAATATTATTAATTTAATATATAATATATAGATAGGCATATAATTAAATATATATATACAAATATATATGTATATTATAAAAAGAAATATTATATATTGTAACTTTTATAATCAATGTTGAAAAATAAAAATAATATATAATAACTATTATTTAATGAGTATATATATATATATATATATATATATATATATATATATATATATATATATATATATATATATATATATATATAAAGTATATAGAATATATATTTTATAATTTCGAAGTGATTTAATAAAAGACGCTAACACTCAAATACCAGTCAATAGATATTAAACAAGTTAAAAACGAACTCTTATGATTTTAAAATAAACGGTGATCCGAAACTGAGTTCTATAAATTTTAGGCTTATTAAAAATGTATTTAGAAACTACTTGTTAAGTTTTAACACTTTTTATATTTCACCCATAAATGGGAGGGACAGTGATGTAATTTTTATTTAACAAATTAAGGATCAAATTTTAGACCATAATGACCAAAATAAATAAATATAGTTAATTTAAAAATATGGGATTTTTTCTGAACATTTTTATCCGCCACTGATTTAACAACGGAGTATGATTTAGTAGTCTGTGATATAGTGTCGGAAGATTGTAATAGGTAATCATACCCGTGATTTGAAATATCATTTAAGTTTACTGTACTTGTTTCTATTGTTGATTGGTTACATTATCTAAAAGCCATTATATATATCAGATGGATAATATACGCAGTGAGAGGTACAACAATAACACAAAACTCATTTCTATATTTGATCGATCAACAAGACAACCCTCAATTCAACCACCAATCCATCTCCAACTTTGATCACTAACCGGACACCACCATCACCCTAACCACCTCACGAACCAAAACTCATCACCACTCTTTTGATTCAGTCAACATAATCATCTTCACCAAATTTCATTAAACCCACTATCTTCATCTCCTCTAAACAAGAACAACCATCTTTATCACTTAAACAACCATCTTTTTGTATCATTCTTTCTGTCATGCATCACGATTGTGAACCCTACTGCAGCTATTAATTTTGCTGACCAAACCACACACACGACTACCCATGATCACCTTATAAACCGTCTCCAATCTATTCCATTTTACAACCCCATTATTAGAACCACCACCCATAATCATCAACACCAAGATACACCATCAACAAACCCAATTGAACCATCACCTACTACTGTTGTATTCGGTTGCAGCTGCTGCTAACCAGATTTTTTTCTGTCTCAAACAAGTAAACAACAACCAAAACACCACCATTTTTTTAGCGGAACATATTACTGTTGTTGCACCTGTTGTCTAGTTAAACCACCTCGCTGCCATTCTTCCTATTTAAAGTTCGAACACCATTAAACTTACTTCTGATACTGCAAATCGTGATATGTTTGCAGCTTCTGCTCGATTTTTTTTTAAACGTGAATATGGTAAAAGGATTAGTGGATCACGGGTCACATATGTTCACAATTAAAGTTGGCGATTTGAATGTATATAAAATGCATGATATAAGTTGGGACAGTTTGTGGCAGACAAAGGAGTAGTGCATGGGACTACATACAAGTAAATGGCCGACCAAGGTTATATTTTTGTTTAGAACGTTTTAAATTATTCAACAGCTCCTTTAACTTAATCAACGCTTGTACCAAGTGGGTCACAAATAAATAAGGAATCCAGCCCATTCCATCCTCAAATGAATAAGCAAACATTTTATTCTCAATGGGCTCGTTGTTGGACTGGACAAGTAACCCGTCCTGTTCCTGTTCGAGCACCGAATCCAAAAACCAAACACCAATGATTTTTTTCCTTCCTTTTATCGATTGCTATAACCTTGAAGCAACTGCCACACGTTACATTGATGGTTATAGTAAAGTAATCATACAATAACAATGATGATACAATAGCGTGGTTGCGTAAGATGATGAAGATAATAATAGAAGAACGTATATGACGATGATGATGAACGGAGAAGACGATGAACAATAAAGTTGATTAACGATGATGAAGACTAACTTCTGTTTTTATATATATATTTTTTTACGCGATAATGATACATGATGATGTATGATATGATGATAATGATGTTTACGATAAGATGATGATTATGACGATAATGGTGATCTGATAATGATGATAATAATGAATGATGATGATGATGATTCAAAGGATAGCTGTGAAGATTGCTAATTAGGTTTAAAAAGAAGAAAGCAATAGAAAAAAAAATACGGGTTATAGTAATTAAAAGTGCAGATTATTCACGAATTGACGAGTGGTTCATTGGTTGGGTGAGTGCTTGTTATACAAGAGGTCTTGAGTTCGATTTAAGGCTGCGATATATATATTTTTTTTCTATATAGAAGATGCTTAAGTCAGGCCCATCGGGCTATACATAACAATAGACTAACGGTGTCTACTTCGGGAGTGATCCAAACCCAACACATTCGTTACTCGTTTACTCATCCTCTCGTTAAAGATATAAATATTATTATTGTTATGATTATTATTGTTATTATTATTATTATTAATATTAATATTATTAAGTATTATTAAAATTAACATAATTGTTGTTATTATTAATTATTAATATTATCATTGTTAATATGAAGTATGATTATGCTTAACGATGTGATTAAAATATTAAGTATTAAGAACGATATTGGTATTAGGAAATAAACAAGTTAAAGAGGATGTTATAAGTTATAATCAGAAACTATAATCGTTATTATTACTAATATTATTATTCAGATTATTATTAAAAATTATCATTTTTATTATCAATTTTTATTAAAATTAGTATTATTATCATACTTATAATTATTATTATCACTATTATTATTATGATTAACATAAGCATTATTATTGATAATATCATTATTATTAATATAATTATCATTATTAGTATCATTATTATTATTATTATCATTTTTATTATTACTAGTATCATTATTATTTTTATAAAAACCCTATTATTATTATCATCAATGTTAATATTAAAATTATTATTATTACAATAAAAGTTAGTTATATAAAAATATACTTAATAAAACTATATTAATACCTTATAAATTTTTATATAAAATAAATATATTTACATTAATAACGAGACACATAACTTATTAACATAACATTTATATCACTAATAATATATAAATTTATTCGATTACGATTATACGTGTTAATATATATACTTGATATAGGTTCGTGAATCCGAGGCCAACCCTACTTTTGTTCATTGCCGTCATGTGTATTTTTACTACAAAATACAGTATTGTGAGTTTCATTTGCTCCCATTTTAAATGCTTTTGCAATATATATTTTTGGGACTGAGAATACATGCGCTGCTTTTATAACTGTTTTACGAAATAGACACAAGTAATCGAAACTACATTATATGGTTGAATGATCGAAGCCGAATATGCCCCTTTTGCTTGGTAACCTAAGAATTAGTAAACCAGTCTACTAATTGACGCGAATCCTAAAGATAGATCTATTGGGCCTAACAAACCCCATCCGTTGTAGCGGATGCTTTAGTACTTCGATGTTGTTTTATCATGTCCGATGGATGTCCCGGAATGATAGGGGATATTCTTATATGTATCTTGTTAATGTCGGTTACCAGGTGTTCAATCCATATGAATGATTTTTGTCTCTATGCATGGGACGTATATTTATGAGAAATGAAAATGAAAATCTTGTGGTCTATTAAATTAATGGAAATGATTATTTATGTTAAACTAATAAACTCACCAACCTTTTGGTTGACACTTTAAAGCATGTTTATTCTCAGGTATGAAGGAAATCTTCCGCTGTACATTTGCTCATTTTAGAGATATTACATGGAGTCATTCATGACATATTTCAAAAGACGTTGCATTCGAGTCGTCGAGTTCATCAAGATTATTACTAAGTCAATTACAGTTAAATATATTATGAAATGGTATGCATGCCGTTAACTTTCGATGAAATGAAAGTTTGTCTTTTAAAAACGAATGCAATGTTTGTAAAATGTATCATATAGAGGTCAAGTACCTCGCGATGTAACCAAATGTAATTATTCGTCCAGATGGATTAGGACGGGTCATTATAGGTGGTATCAAAGCGGTGGTCTTAGCGAACCAGGTCTTGCATTAGTGTGTCTAAGTGATAGTTGTTTAGATGCATTAGTAGGTCTGGACTTCGACCGTGTCTGCATGTCAAAAGTTTTGCTTATCATTTAGTGTTAAAAATTATTTGCTTATCATCCTTAAAATCTAGACACGTCTTACTGCCTCTATTGCATAGACAGTGTATAGATAAATTAATATCTTAGCGTATCTGTTATTGTTACCTTTGCCTGACAGCTTCTGTAGATTCCTCCGTAACTTATGGGATTTTAGTATTATATACGCATATGTAAATTATGTATTGCAGGGTAGTAATCTACATCT